>NC_139227.1:87408739-88008739 GCF_055691185.1 Crinia signifera | reverse complement strand
GAAGCCAGCTGTTGTTTCTGGGGAGCAGAAGGTTCAAGGGACTCCAAGTCAGCTTCACTGACAGGTGAAAGAGTTGAACGGAAAGACTTGTGGGGCTGTGTTGGCGAAGGCTGAACGCTACTTCTCTTTGCAGCTTTCTTTAGCAGGCGCTGGAGCCGTGCATTGTCTTTCTGAGGCTTTGGTGCGGTTGGCGGTGGCACAGGAGAAGGAGGCCCTGGGTTTTCAAAGGGTGTCACTGTCAGCAGCATGGTGATACCTGGTAAAAATAAAGATGAAAGGGTGTCTATTAAGAATAGTTTAATGCAGCTAGGTTCAATATGTCTTTACCATGTCAGGATATAATCAGCATTGGCTCTAAGACCAAGGACAATGGGCATTATGCACCCAGATGACGAGGAGGGGCAGTAAGGCCCAAGACGGATGACCATTGTTAGAAATGGGCTCGTTCTCATTGTCTACTACTTTTTCGGCTTAATATGCATTGCTACAAATTTTACTGAGCCTGATGTATATATTATTAAGTGTCCTGTCAATATATTGATAACTATATTCCATTCACATTTTTGCAGACCCATACAAATAATATCTACCATGGGCATGCTCATAACAACCAATCAGATTACATCTATCATCTTTTAGAAGGTGCAATACAAGTAAGAAGTAGATTCTGATTGGTTGCTATGGTCAACATCCCATCTTCAATAGAAATCCCATCTTAGTAAGTTTACCCCTAAGCATCTGTGTATGGAACCACTTCATTCACTTCATCCATCAGATGGTCTATCACTGTGCATCTGAAGAGCTACCACCTTGTCACCACCCAGTCACCATAAGGATCACCCAATAGATTTCCAACACACTTTAGCACATGTGCGCCTGAAATTGCTACTGTGACTGGGGTTTATTCTGGTTGATTCCCTCGGATGCAAATTTGCACCCTTGCGAGTCAACCAGAACCCACCCTGCGTATGATGGTATGCGCCCCACCCCCTCACAGCGTGTGGTCACATGCAGGGCCTGCGAATAGATGTTTAACATAAATAACCATTCGCAGCCTGTGGGTGAACGCTCGCACCCTTGCGAGTCAACCAGAACCCACCCTGCAAATGGTGGTACGCCCACCCCCCTCCTTGATTTTTAACATAAATATCCATTCACTGCCTGTGGGTGAACACCCACATGATTTGATGGTCGCCGACCATTGAATGATGTGGAACGTGTATGCATATCTAAGTGACTCTCTGGTCACTTAGATTTGCGTGCCCCTACGGGAGGAAATAGGAAATAGGTAGGCAGCTAACATCCAGTGATGTCAGCTGTCCAAATCCCGGCACCGAGGTCACGGCCCGATTACCATGGGAACGTCCAGTGTTTACATGGAACCGCCCTTGAAATGCTTGGTGTTCCCATGGGTGCGACTATCCACTCACACCCCCCGCCCGCAGCCTTGGGTGTGTTCACTGTTCGCCTGGCCGCTCGCACCCGGCGTATGCGTCCCTTCTATTATGGCTCCATTCACACCAATAGCTCCTCTCGTGTACCTTGTTCATATAATTATAACAACTTGACTGACAAAGCTGCATTTCTAGAGTACACAGACCACAGGCTAGTGACATTTCAGAGAAGGACAGTAACACAAAGCTGCTTGTTGGTGACTTTGAATTACAATCTGATTTGGAGAGATGTCTCAGCAGAAGAGATGCCTCCTGAGTGTAGCTGTGATCCCAGCACTGTGACTGATGTTGTGAGCTTGAATCCAACATCTCGACCATTGGTCCTCACTTTCATGCAGACGACCAGCTGAGTAAGCTTCAGTAATAATGGGCAGAATGGGCCTTGTGCAGCTGCATATTCTCGATTTAGGTGTTCATTTATCAAACAGTAAAAAGCAGGGAAAGTGAACCAGTGGATAAGTTGTCCATAGCACACAATCAAATTCCAGTTAGCATTTACTAAGTACATTCTATAAAATGATAGGTACAAGCCGATTGGTCTCACTCTCAATAGGCAACTTCTACACTCTTTATGGCGCTTGATACATCAACGGTACTAAGCAGTGGCGGCTCCAGTGGTGCCGAAATTGGCAGAGCCGGTGTTTTTACCACTGCAAAGTGGGAGTAGAGAGGACAGGCTGCCGCTGCGGCACAGCCTCTCTCCCCAGCTCAGCACATGCTGGTCAGTGCAGTGTGCTGAACAGGATAGAGAGGCAGTGGCATCCTGTCCTCTCTCTCCCTGAGCAGGTTTCCCACCCACCTTTTGGCTGCCCACCTGCACCCCTGCAAAGTTTTAAAGTTTTCTTTTTACAGGGAATGGCCATGCACCCACCCATTCACCACACCTGTCGGCTCCTCAGCGGTGGCTCCAGAAGGGGGCTGCAGCACGGTTAAAAATTCAAATAGGGGAGTAGGGGAGCCACACCAACTGCCAGTGAGTCAATTTGGAATGACAGTTGGTGCATAGTTGCCTACCCTCCCGGATTTAGCACGAGTCTCCCGCTTTTCACTTCTTCCTCCTGGTCTCCCGAGAATACATTGGATCCTCCCGGCTTTTAGTCAGCAAGGAGAAAACCTGTGACTGTGCAAGCACGAGTCACGAAGTCCCGGAGGGGCGGGCTCTACAAGCGCAACGTCATGACATACTCGTCATGACGTTGCAGCTATCCTATTACATGCCGGCCGCCCCGGGGTACTGGGGGATGCGGTAGCACTCACTGGCCACAGTGGCAGCACAGCACACAGAGTGGCCTCAAGAGTGGGAGCAGCAGAGGGCAGTGCCGCTGTCAGATTGGTGGTGAGTAAGCTGCTGCTTCTCTCCATTAGCTCACCACTAATTTTGAAGGGTTTCTTAAGGCTCCGATCCCCCCCTCCGCCTCCTATTTACTGTAGATGGCTGCCCTCTCCCGGAAAGGGCAGCTGAGAAGTCGGCAACCCTGAGTTGGTGTGGATCCCCTATTTGAATTTGAACTGTGCTGCGGCCCCCTTCTGGACCCACCACTGGTACTAAGCACACTAAGGGGTATCATTTGAGGGAAGAGTACAAAATAGTACTTCAACTAAGGATTGATTGCCGTCATTTGGCAGCGGCAAATCCTTTAAAGGATATTTTAGGTACAGTCTGTTACATGTGAGCAAACAGCGCCCTAGGTTGCAAGCTCCCGCTTCGTACTCTAATACAAAGGCAAAGTAAATATCTGTTATTCTGCAGGCTACATGATACCAGTGCTGCTAATTGATGTCTAGTTGTTTGTGAATAGCTCACAGACTATGTGCAGAATTTGCAGCCAATTATAGCATATGGCTCGGCGGGGGTTCCAGATGGTAGAGCAGTAGTAGCTGGACTTATAGCTGGGAAGGACAGCACTCTTTAAATACTGTGGACATGCTCGTTGCAGCAAAGCCTCATTAGAATGCAGCCATGTGCCAGGCAGCCAGCTAGAAGGTAATGCCCCTTTCAGACCGCACTTTGGAAACGGTATATTGCCGTTTTAAAACGGTAATCTGTGCGGTCTGAAAGGTGCAGATCCAATTAACCGGTTTGAAAATACAGTTTTTTCAAACCGGTTAAAATGCAGGGTCCTACCCGTTTCAGACCCGGTATTTTGGGATCAAAATCGGGTCTGAAACGGTATTTAGGACCCAGCCAATGAGCTGGGTCCTAAATTCAGCGCAGTGAATATTTAATGAGCGCTCATTAAATATTCACAGCACTGGAGCCGCCCCACGCGCGTGTCGACCCCCCCCCCCGCGTGTTGACCCCCCGCGCGTGTCGACCCACCCCCCGTGCAGCCGGTACCTCCGTTGTGAATCCCGGCAGTGCAGTACGGAAGCACTCGTAAAAAAAAGTGTCTTTCAGAAAATGGCTGCCCCATAGGAAAACCTTGCGTATAGGGGCAGCCATTTTCCAAAAGTCACTTTTCTTATAAGAAAAAGCGGCGCTGAAGCGGCGCTGAAGGCTGCACTGGCTTTGACCCTGTATTTGGAAAGTTTCCAAAAACGGGTCTGCCAGTGTCAAAAAATCGGCACTTAAACTTTCCTGTACACTAATGTCAGGCAAAAAGAAATAAAAACAGAAACAAATGTTATTTACATTTTTTGTATGATTCCATTTTATTCAGTTTCCATGCCTATTTTAGTCCTGAGACAGTGATAACAGCACACTACTGTAGTGCTCTTTGTTAATATTAGTAGGCATTCCCATGCAGAGGCACAGGTAAGCTAACACCGGCGGGAGCCAGCGGATACCACAGCTATCGCCAGCTGAAACTCTTGGATGTATTTTTAGCAGCAGTAGGGCTATTAATTTTTCACTCCCTGGCAGTGGTGTCAAGAGGGGGTACTTTTTATTCAGACCCCAGTCTGCTGGAGGGGCCCGGGGCCTGCTCCCCCCTCCACAGTTGCAGGGAACCTGGTAGTGGGGAGAGGGGTGACAGGCTGCCGCCGCAGTGCAGCCTCACTCCCCAGCTCAGCGCACGTTGCTAAGTGCTGAGCTGGGGAGAGAGACAGATGCAACGGCAACCTGTCTTCTCTCTCCCTCTGTGTGCAATGCCGCCTGCATCCCGCACAAATTGAGGTTATTTATCTATCATGGGGGCGTGGCTACACACACCCCTTCCCAGAGGCCCCGCACCAGCCAGGTGGCCGCTCCCGCTCCAAATTACTGGGGTCCGGCCAATCTGTCGGTGCGACTGGTCTTGATTACTGCTTACTCAATCCTACTTGTACATAAGGGGTACATTGACTAAAGTGAGTTTTTAGGAGTGAGATATGTTCCAATCAGATTTTTCTTAGCATTTATCTAGCACCTTCAAAAGGATATTAGCTGGAATTTGGTTGCTCTGGGCAACATCTCTCACACTAAATTTACCCCAAAGGGTACAACAAACATGTAATATAACACACATGGAGCTGAATAGAAAGTAGGCACTCATAGAAATATGTACATTGAAAGGTCACAAATACACCGGGGTTTATTTACTAAGAAGGGATGTTGCTATGGGCAACCAATTAGATACTGACTAATATCTTTCAGAAAGGTTCTAAATTAATAAAAATAAGATTCTGATTGGTTTCCCATAGCAACATCCCGTCTTCAATAGAACTTACATCTTAGTAAATAAACCCCCCTCTGTCTGACAATAGACAAAGGGAATACTAGACTACTCCAGACTTTTCTCAGTAGGGAATGTTCTAGGGGATGCAGTCAAAATCCAGACGGAAATACTGACAACCATTGACCAGCGGTCAAAATCCCGACAAAGTCAGAATACCAACATTTAAAATCCCGACAAGGTCAAAATACCAACATATGGAATGTAGACAGGTGAAAAAAGTCAACATGACTTTTGGTCGACAGGTCGCGAGGTCGATAGGGTTTTTTTCACTGTTTTTTGACCTGACGTGCCGACAGGTGGTATCTCATGCCCTAGCATCCACTAGGGCATGGTGGGAGAATAAAATAGTGTGCCCGAAGCATTGTGAGCGAAGCGGTTGACTTCCAACTGTGTCCATGTCGACGGTGTCCATGTCGACCAATGTGTCGACATTTGAGTAAAAAAACAGTGAAAAAAACCATGTCAACCTCGCGACCTATCGACCGAAAGTCATGTTCACTTTTTCACCTGTCTACATTCTATATCGGTATTTTGACCTTGTTGGGATTTTAAATGTCGGTATTTTGACCTTGACGGGATTTTGACTGTCGATCAATAGCTGTCGGTATTTTGACCGTTGGGATTTTGACCGTCTGTATTTCATACCGAATCCTGTTCTAGTCATGATGGTATACATACAAATATACTTTTCAAGTGACATGAATATATACTGCATATAAACCTGTATATAATGTATACTTTTGAATCTGGGGCATCATGGATGTGTAATGGTTAGCATTACTGCCTCACAGCGCTATTGGCTACTGGATTTTGTATATTCTCCCCGTGCTTAAGTGGGTTTACTCCGGGTACTCTGATTTGCCCCCACAGTCCAAAAATATACTGGTAGGCTAATTGGCTCCCAACAAAATTAACCCTAGAATGTCTGTCTGTGCGTGTACATGTGGTAGGATACATAGATTGTAGGCTCCACTGGGGCAGGGACAGATGTGAATGTTCAACTTTTCTCTCTGTAAAGCGCTGGGAATATGTGTGCGCTATATAAGAAACTGTTAAATAAATAATAATTCAATCTGGTGTATGATGATGTCATCACTTATATTTGGAGAGTAGTGCTGTCACTTTTGTCACATGACACATTTGGAAAAGTTCTGGAAAGTGTAATTGTCGGTGATGGCAACTCGCCTCATAAGGATCTCCTCATACAGGGCAATTATTTTCAAACTGAAACTTGTATACAGTACTAAATAAAATTATTTACCTCAAAGGTAAAGTTACATCAGATGTATTTCATAGTACTCACATGGCAAATAGATGCAACAACTATTATTATTATTTATTAGCAGTTTCTTATATAGCGCACACATATTCCGTAGCGCTTTACAGAGAATATTTGAACACTCACATCAGTCCCTGCCCCAGTGGAGCTTACAATCTATATTCCCTACCACACGTACACGCACACAGATATTCTAGGGTTAATTTTTTGGGAGCCAATTAACCTACCAGTATATTTTTGGAGGAGCCGGAGTACCCAGAGGAAACCCACGCAAGTACGGGGAGAATATACAAACTCACAGTTAGGGCCATGGTGGGTATTGAACCAATGACCTCAGCGCTGTGAGGTAGTAATGCTAACCATTACACCATCCAACTACAATAGATGGAACTCTCAATACAAATGCAAAAATTGTCTGGAGGTGTGAATTTGATCTCTTTCTTTTTTTTTCACCTTTCAGTTTTCTGGATTTCAACCAGCGACCGAACCTGCACAGATTTTCCTACATAAATTGCGCAAAAAAATCAAATTCCCTTCTGATACTAAAATGGTTTACAGTGATAAATGGTGATGCCATGTTGCCTTATCTGAATCCCAATCTCCTGAGCTTTTGTGCCATGTTCTTTGGAAGATGCTTTATGTACTAAAGCCATACAAGCCACAAAACAGCAGCGCTGTGAACAAAATGTAACTGTCGTGCCTCTGTACTGAAGTATCCCACTTCTGTAATGGCAACTTATGACTCCTATGTCTTAATGCAGAAACATCAATACATGGAAAAGGTTCATGCTGAGCACTGCCTCACTGCTAATAGTGAATCTCCTGTCTGCATGAACCCAGTGGCTTCTGGGACAGTACTGTTAGTGACCTTTCCTCCTGCGCTGCTTCAGTGTCCTTTGCTATTCAAAAGCCTAACCTCTCCTATACTGCAGTAGTTTAAATCCCAATGCAGTCATAAGTCGTCAACCTTCTAGATTATATGTGGATAATGGCCCTTATACAGATCTGATCGCAGTACAAATTTGTTCTCAAAATGGGCAAAACCATGCTGCACTGCAGGTGGGGCAGATGTAACACGTGCAGAGAGAGTTAGATTTGTGTGAGCTATTTTGTTTCTGTGCAGGGTAAATACTGGCTGCATTATTTATAAACTGCAATTTAGATTTCAGTTCCAACATACCCCACCCAAATTTAACTCTCTCTCTGCACATATTACATCTGCCCCACCTGCCGTGCACATGGTTTTGCCCATTTTGAGAACAAATTTGTACTGCGATCAGATCTGAATAAGGGCCTATATGCTGCTACATACATACATACATACATACATACAGTACATACATATATGTATAATCAGAAAATAAGGCAGCAAAGCTGATAAATCTGCACCCATTAGTACATTGGCTACTCTCTGTGAGAAAATCAAATTATGTCACACGATATCTAAATTGCCCAACTGCATTGGGTCTTTTTTATTTACCTTTTTTATGCTTTATAAATAAAAGTTAAACATATCAAATACTGTGTATTAGTTTTGTGCATTTGCAAAGTTTGTATAGGAAAAGATGTTGGTTCATGGGCGATATTGAAAAGTCTATTTGGGGGCATATTCAGTTAGCGAAAGGGCTCCCCCCGGGAGGATGGCCCTGAACTTTAATGCCTGGAGATTATACAGTTAAGTCCGAATCCGCACGTGGTAAGCCCATGACCGGTACTGCTTTCCTAGCACGGCGCCCACGATCTAGATTGTATGTGTGGGGCTGATATCTCAAGCATCTCATGCATCTTATTTGTTTGTGCGGCATAAGATGCATGAGATGATGCAATTGACGCAATCAACGAGATTACGTCATACCCCCACTATCCGTGGAGATGATTTTGTATAGTGTGGCGAGCGCAGCGATCCACCAAACCCGAAGCGTGGCGAGCGCAGCGAGCCCCGCGAGGGGACGCGGAATACATATAAAGTAGTCCGCGTCCCCTCACGGGGCTCGCTGCGCTCGCCACGCTTCGGGCTCAGTGGCTCGCCACACTATATAGAATCAACTCCGTGCCGACGTGGATAGTGGGGGTATGAAAAGGTCGGAGGACGCGTACCGCCGCCCCCTGTAGGTCCCTTAAGACAATCTTATGGATGCATAAGATCCATGAGATTAAAAAATCAGGTCCATCACGTTGATTGTATGCCTTAAGTACCTTAAACTTAAGGCATACAATCAATGAGACGGGCGCCGTGCTAGGAAAGCAGTACCCCATGACCTATCCCATAGATACCATGTTAAGTAACTGGAGCTATTAGTGCACTTGTGGCATCTGCGGTAAGGGCAAAAGTGCCCACTTACCATGGATTTCGCACACTGCTGGTAAGCCTCTGGCTAAATCTATGGGCCATATTCAACTGTTTTTGATGGCTGCCGGCATTGGCTTTTCAGATCGCACCCCCCTGGGGCGTCAAGCCTCCCCTCCATCACCTTACACCCTCCCAACTCCCACCCTCTTATCCACATGTTGGTATAGCCTGGCAATTAATATGCAGAATGCTGGATAAATCTAGTTAATCACTGGGGTCAGGGCTAGTGTTCTCAGTGGAGAACACTAGCCCTGACAGTACGCTCAGCACACAGCGCTGGCACCTAGCGACCTAGCTGAGCGTTGTGAACAATCTAGCATCACTCAGAACGCTACTCAGCATCTCCCCATTTGTAGGTCCCTAAAGACAATAAATAATTTTGCTCATTCTCTACACTCCAGTCATTCACTCTCCTCAATGCATGGTCAAATGGTCTCCCAAGCCTGTTCTTTGTTCTGATGTTGGGCATTGTTAGAAAGAATCCTATAATACAAAATCCCTCTGACTGAAGTGAGGAGTGTTTTTCAGTTCTTGTCTGTGCAGAAAGTGAGACCTGATGAAATTCACTTAAAGCATGTGTATGGTGATGAGCAAAAGTGGTGAGAAATGTTCAAGTATGGATGAACAAGTGTGCATGCTGAAAATCAACTGGGGCAACCTTGCGCAAGTGATTTTCACATTTTCACCAAGGTCAAAGAGCTCCTAGGTGGAAACCGTTTAGGAAGTGTTGATGAGTTGAAGCTTACAACTGGTTCAAAGGACTGGAGGCAGCTTACTACTGCAGGATTATCGGAGGTATCCATTGGAGCTCGGGGGGGGGGGGGGGGGACGACACCGCACCTGGTTCCCCCCACCCCTACAGTGAGACTCTCCCCTCAGCACCCATCTCACCCGCCACAGTGCACCTCCCCCCCCCCCCTGTAGTTCATCAGTCAGACTGTCCCATCACGGCCCCCTAGAGCGCAGCTCCCGACCCACAGCTTGGCTCTCCCCTTCCTGCAGCGTGGATCCCTCCACCTCCCATAGCCTCTAAACCTCCCAATAGCCTAAGTTCCCCTGGTATCTGCAGTGTCCGGATTGAAAGAGGTTCTCACCTATCTGTGATAAATGATCACTATCATGCCAATCTCACTGTACCTGGTATGATTTATCCATTCAACCCTATTATACCCCTTTTACACCAAAAACCCTGGTCCGACCCTGGTCTTTGAACGCTGGAGTTTCCAGGGTCTGACCCTGCTTTATACTCCATTTACACAGCACTTCGACCTGGGTCGGACCTGGGTCTGCACCATTTATACTGAACCTGGGTCAGCACTGCCTTTCCTTGTGGATGTCATAAAAAATGCTTGCTCGTTGCCAAGGGGGGTGAAATTGCTTGTTGCCAGGAGGCAACACATTATATATATATATATATATATATATATATACTACTTAAATAAAAATTCTGAAGGGGTAGAGGGGGGAAGCTGCCCCCTGGGGTGCTGGGAGAAGGGGGGTTTCTGCGGCTGCTGATGGGAGGTGGGGGTACCTGTCAGCCTGAGGTCGGAGCCTGAGAGGATGATGTGCGCTGCCCCCTCTGCTTCTGAATCAGGCCCAATATCATACAACTGCGGTCGATGATGGTCGGAGCCAGAGGGGATGATGTGCTGGTGAATCAGGCCCAATATCATACAACTGCGGGTCGCGAAGTTCCTGCGGCGAATGGACAGTCAGTGGCGGGGGTCCCTCCGGCGCATAGGAACTAGTACTAGTTCCCATGCGCTGGAGGGACCGCCGACACTGACTGTCCATTCGCCGCAGGGACCGGCTGCCGAGGGGTGGTACAGCAGCAGCGGCGCATATCATCCCTCCGGCTCCGACCATCATTCCCCGTAGTTGTATGATATTGGGCCTGATTCACCAGCAGCAGCGGCGGCGGCGCACATCATCCCCTCCGGCTCCGACTGCAGGCTGACAGGTACCCCCACCTCCCCTCAGCAGCCGCAGACACCCCCCTTCTCCCAGCACCTGGGGACAGCTTCCCCAGTGCTGCACGCTGTGGACCCGCTGCGGGGGCCTGCACCCGCAGCGGGACCATTTACACCGGCCTTTACACGGGTCCTATCCGGGTTCTACCCAGGTCAGGACCTGGGTAGAGGACCCGTGTAAATGGACACGGATATACCCCATTTACACCGCCGATGATCCGGGTCTGACCCGCCGCTGACCCGGATTTTTCGGCGGTGTAAAAGGGGTATAAATTTCCCCCATTGCCTCTCACCCTCACTAACATTTCCTTTCTCTGTAAACTGCAGCACTTGTGCCTAATACAACACAGCAAACACATACAAACAGCAAATATTCTCATTTCCCCTCCTTATTTTAATATATGCTAATTTAGTTATATCATAGCAGGGTCCATTGAAATGTACATGATCTAATATTCTGTATTACAGAGCTAAGTAGAACCCAGGACTCACCACAACCCTGGATACAGTTTGACCCTGGACTATTTGGGTGCAGACATGAGTCATTCTTCTACGTGCCTCCTGTAATCAGCATAATTAGCAGCAAGTAATAATGAATAACACTGACACCATACCTCCCAAATTTTCTAGGGTGGGAAGTGGGACCTTCCGCACCCGAGGTGGCGACCGCTCCAGAAAATGGCTGGAGGAAGGCAGGACTGAGCAACATGACCCATTTTTTACATTTTGGGGGAGTGCCCGGCACTCCCTAAACAGACCCTGACCAAGACAGTTGAGAGGTACGGATTTACCAAGACTGCTGTGCATACATCCCCACTAATATGCCCTCTTTTTATAATTCAGTGAGTTTATAGCATTGTCACTGTCGATAATATGTAGAATGGACCCATTTATAAGTGGTAATGCAAAGATTTTGTATGGGCACCGCATTCATAGGACAGGCTTACTGTACTCTCCTCGCCTCTTACAGCCAGAGTTTGTGTAAATTAGTAGTGCCATGGTGATCGGCCTCAGTACAATACTGTATGTCCATATAAAATACATTATTAGATCATGTATATGACAGAAAACTTAGTTTATTCCAATGTTTCTTTTTTTTATATTAAACTTTATTGACAACAACAATATATGCAGAGGGACAGGCTGTTATTGTGATGTCATTATGATGTCACAATGGCTTTGTGCTACATAACCTAGCTCACTGCACAGACAGGTGTCTTTGCTGTAGACTCACTGGACAGTTAGCATCTATTACTCACTGTACAGAGTTAGCAGCTATTACTTGGCGTTTGCTTTTATAGTAATTCGCATCAAGTTAAAAAATATTGATATGGATTCCTCTAATGACAGCTCGGGGGAATGTAGCATTCCGTGGATGGATAAAGAAGAATATAATGAGGAACTACCACCCGCTAATAAGACTGTTTTTTCCGGAACTATGACCGAAGATCTGGGAGAACAACAAAGCGGTGAGCATTTCTATGAGCTTAGACCAGCGACGGCTCCAGCAACCGAGGAGGAAACTCTCATGGTGACCAGAGAGAATGGAAAAGTGGAGATTTCAATGTTCGGCGAGACTATCATGCATCGCTTTGACCGCTATGCTCCTCAAAATGGCTGGATGGAAATGCAGATGGAGTACTATGCAATGTGGACCCTCGATGAGAGAGCAGAAAGGGACACCAATGCCACTGATGGGCCTGAAGGTGACACCGGGGAAGGAGATGGTGGCAGTTTGGTTGCAGAGACCAATGCCCAACTGGAGGAAGTGGTAGAATCTCTTCCCAATGACACCGTACAGGCCATAGAACACCATGAAAAAGAACTAAGTGCTGAAATAAAGCCGAAAGCCGCTGAACTGAAAGACCTGCAGCATCAGCAGAAAGAGATCCGTGATCAGACCGCACGCTTCTGGTGGCAACGACTGATAAGACGGGTTAGAACATCAGTGCTGAATGGAATCCACAGACGCAATAGGGTCGCGCCCATTGTATGAAGGTTTAAGGGTGAGCTCCAATATATTCCAACTGTTCCTGATGGACCATTATTGTTGGAGCTCTCATACCCATTGGACCCAAGTCATTATAAACCTGAACAGAAAATCCATCTGGGGAATAGGGCTACTGGCGATACCCCATAAAAAAAACGACATTCAGCAGTCACCTCATGGGTGTGTTGGAAGAGCTGCTAACCCTAACCATACCCAGGGCCGCCGAGAGGTACAATTGAATGGGTGTCATGTGATGCGCGCTCCCATGTACATCACATCGCACAGCACAAAAATGTACATGTCCTGCACATACTTTTTGTACTAGATTGCTCATTGCTTTGCAAATCGGATGTGATGCGCTGCAAAAGAGTCTAAATTGTATACAATAATTGTACCGTGTATGGGCACCTTAAGTTATATATGGAAGTGAAAAATTAAGAAAGACAAAATTAAACAACCAAAACATTGCCCCAATAAACAAACAAATAAATAAGAAAACACTGCCATGATAAATAAAATAAAAACAAACACTGTCCTAATAAACAAAAAATGATTTATGTAAGTTACATTATTGGGGGAAATTTACTAAGATGTGTATTCTACTTCCCATGTGATGTTGCTATGGGCAACCAATCAGATCCTGTCTACTATCTTCTAGAGGGTGCTAAATAAAGAAGTAGATTCTGATTGGTTGCCCATAGCAACAACACATGTGAAGTAGAATACATATCTTATACCCCTTTTACACCAAGGAATAACCCAGGTCAGACCCAGGTCAGCTTTGGTGTAAAAGGGGTCAACCCAGGTCCAGTAACACTGGTCTCCTACCCTGGTACTGACCAGGGTTGAACACTGGTTGGACCTGGGTCATGGGCGGTGTAAATGGTCCCAACCCAGGTTAGGACATCTGGGTAGTGCTGAAAGGATACCAGAAGTGCTGGACGCCTTTCCACAGTGCGCTGCAGTGGTAAAAGACAGCAGCCAGGAAGGATACGGGCAGTGCACACAGAAATCATAATTGGATTATTGGATGCAGTATCAATTATATTATTATTATTTATTTATTTTTTGGGGGGGGTGGGGAGCACATGGGAGATTCGGTCTGCGGCTGCAGGGGAAGGGGCTGGGGAGAGCACATGGGTGATGCTGCACTTCTATACCGCTATGTATGCTTGAGCAATGAATAAAATATTTTACTAAATAAACAAACCAACATTTTTCAAAGCTAACTTGTCATGTCTTTTAATTTTTATTTTAAATCACTGAGGGAAAGTTGGATCCTAAAATGGACATTTTTAATGTCATCCATAGGGAAAAGCAGGGCTGACCCAGGTTCAGTGTAAACGGCGCAGACCTGGGTCCGACCTGGGTCACAGTGCTGTGTAAATGTGGGTATGAAGCTGGGTCCAACCCTGGAAACTCCCATGTTCAAAGACCAGGGTCCGACCAGGGATTTTGGTGTAAAAGGGGTATTAGTAACTCACTGTCGGGTAAGGTATAAAGCAGTGAAATGAGTGGAGAAGCAAGCTAGTGGAGAAGTTGCCCATTACATATAATTTTATAGAATGCACTTGTTAAATGTTACCTGAAAGCTGATTGGTTGCCATGGACATCCTATCAACTTGCTTCATATATCTTCCCCTATATGCTTCCATGTGGGGACAACTCTGTTGGCAACATTTATTAAATGGGTGGTAAAAGAGCGGGATTATCCATTAAGCATCCTAGACTCTGGCCTTATTGAAATATTTTTATTTATCAATAATTGGAAATGTAAATACATTTTCCATTGCTCATATATATTATCTCTTTGATGGTCCATGGTCCGGGCACAAATTTTGGAAGAGATCTGCCTGTGTATGGGAGCATAAACTTAAAATCATGTAAAATGATTAACATTTGGGTGGATTGGTACATTTATAATAATAATAATAATACATTTAACACTTTCACTTAATGAATATAAAGACCTTCTGTCAGGATGAGTAATATTTTCCACATGATATACTGTAGGTCTGTGTGTCCAGGAGATGGGTTGAACTGAGAGAGGTAATAGGACCTTATTGTGGTTCATTCGCAGCGGCCACTCGTTCGCACGGGACCGATGCTTTGTGTATGTGCATGTGCAGCAGCATTTCTGTGCGTGTGTATATGCTGGGTGCATGCGAACTCGGCGAGAAGTCTGGTAGCCGAGTGCATGCTCCCAGCCTTGCGAGCAGGGGCTGGAGAGGGGTGTGGGGTGCTGGGCTGGGGCATTAGCATATGTGTACACCCTGCATTTCATGGACGTTCCCATTAAAACGCTGGGCGTACATATGCTAATGTGGTTGTGATGCATGTGCAGGGGGGTGGACAGATGACATAGCCGGATGTCAGCTGCCCGCCCAAATCCCTGCATTTCTTAACTCATATGTACAAGTGGTCTGGGCCACCCTTACATATGCGTGCGCCCTCGCCCTGATTCGATGGTCGGCAACCATCAAAAGATGGAGGAGGTTCCCACTGGCATGCAAATGGTTGTTTATGTAAAACATCCGTTCACAAGCCTTGCGAGCGAATTCGGCATGCGAATGGGTGGTTTGGGATTAACCATTCACAAGGCAGGGGTTGGGTCATTCGCAAGGGTGCATGCTTGCATCCGAGCGAATGATCCAGAATAAGGCCCATAGTGTTTTGGAATGACCTCATTGCATAATTGCTGACCCTGGCAAGATCCTCTCCAGGAGTTACTTGTAGAGGATGGGCCAGATGGCCGGGATGGGGCACCATGAATTACAGCATCCTCGGTTTCTGTAGATGGGGGCATAAACAAGGTGAAACAATTCATAAGAATTGCATCATTGGCGCCTTATAAATAAACGTACTACTACTACTACCCCATAACCACCCATTTACACCATTACCCACTGGAGTCTAGGAACAATTCAGGAGTCTCCTGGAGGTTCCGGAAAAGTGGATAATTATGACTCAGCATATATGTGGGAAAGTCCGCTGTCTTAGAATTGTATTTTACTCCGCCATCCTCTTTAAACCCCACATTCAGTCCCTCTTCTAGGACTATACTTACTAAAGGTTGCTTTTCATCCATTTTTATTGATTTAAAACCAATTAAAAATACTTTTAATTGATGTACTGTGTCTTGTGTTGAAACACACATTTGTGAACATTTAAACATTCATCTTAAAAAAAATCATTTGTCAGTGAATTGGTTTCAGCCTGAAACACAACATCAATTTAATAAAAATGTCATCAATGTAAAATTGATGAAAATCATCAAAAATAGATGTCTAGTAAATATACCCTTAAGGGGTTCACACACGGGGCGATTTCAGCCCCTTTTCTAAGCGATCTGACTAGAATAGAATATAGATTCTTAATAATATAATGCTAGGCCGTATGATATGAGGTCAGCAGTACTGTAAGTTGCATGCTACTTCCACAGTTTTCCTCAATAATTGTCCATTGAAAACACAAAAGTAGTTTATTGTCACTGTGATGTATAAATGTGCACAGATTGCGACAAATAGCTATGCACTGAAACCCAAGTAGCTGCATCCTATAGGGCATTTAAAAGCTTAACACAATGTAACCCTATCCCCCTCTACTATGTTAGGACACTTGAAAATAGCATCTAGACACATAGTCACATGACTAATAACGACTCCTGAGTGGACAAGAGTTGTATGGCCCCCGGAGAGTTCTGAATCCTATCTAGAACAATTAGGTTATGGCCAATGCTAACTGGGAGATTAGATACCTGATTTGGCCAAGATAATGTGTAATCAGAGGATACACAGGATGTTAAAATCCAGGGCCAGACTGGCCATCTGGCACTTCTGGCAAATGCCAGAGGGGCAGTTGGCCAGGTGTGCCAATTTCTTTGTACAAGGTGGAGGCTCCGCCTCCCGATTGGCGTGGCGCGCAGAGAGAGATGCTGGACCCGCAGCGGCTCTCTCTGTGCGCCGCTGAGGTCCAGGAGAGACAAGGGCATCACACCACTATTCCCCTCTCTCCTGCAAGCCTGGAGAGGCAGCGCACGCCCGCGCGGTGCATGTGTGCACACGCAACAAAGGTTGCGCGCATGCACAAATGCCAGGGCCGATTGGGCGGCCCAGTCTGTCGTTGGTAAAATCAATTAACAGCAGCACAATGAATGAAGATGTAGTAGGCAAGACATATTTTTACCTATCACAGGTACTCCAAAACTATTAAAACCCCCATACAATAAGATGATTTACATGCAATTTGAGCTTCTTTCATGCGATTGCGGCAATCAATCACATGAAAAGCGTCCAAATTGCATGTGATTGACAACAGGTCCAATGCGATGTGCGATCCCGTGCGCACCGCACCGCAGCCTGCGAGTTGCACCGGCTGCAGAAGTTATCTGTTGGATTGCTACCAAGCCGGGCAGACCACATACGATAGACTGCATGCGATTCTGCTGCCTAAGAAGGTCCCTGGCGGCTCAAGGTGGAATGCTTGCGACTTCTCCCCCCATTTTCTGCCCAGCTTAACTATACTATTGTAATGGTTGATAAAACACAGGAAGACTTGCAAATGAAACTACTAATAAGTGACCTGCAAAACATCACATTTACAGAGAACTTTGCTTTATGTAAACTGCACCAAGAATTGCACCTAGTGCTATCATCTGACCCTGCAATGGCAGGAAGGATTCCAATTGATAGTAATATTTATACCTGTGATACATGCTGATTGGTCTAAAATCATTCCATTATTTAGAAATTCTTATTATAGAACCAACATTTATATTTATCGCACCCAATGTTTACTGCACTTCTAAGCATAGGGATGGGAAAGGCGGATTAATATTGCAATTTTCTGCAGCACAACACAATAATTTTCTAAGCATAAATAATAATAATTCCATTTTCTGAGAATTGCATACTAAGTATATGCTTTCATTTACATATCTTAGCTACAGAACACTTATAACTGATAATCATATGTCCCCATGCACACCTATTCTCTATTGCCAAAATCACTGAGACAGGACTAGCAATGTGACTTTGTAGACTCCTTGTATAACTGCTTGCAGTTAGCATATCCAATGGAGTATTTCATGCAGTAGTTGTAATCCTTCCTCTGCAGCGGTACCTACTGTATGTTACATATAAAACAAATATACTTCCATTATATCCTTTGCAAAGTTAAATGACAGCTGGGCTGCATGAACCGCTGAGCATTTTCTTCCCATCTCTGTTTGCGCTACCATAAAATTATTATTCAGTTGTAAAGTAACACTGAATATTTCCTGATTATATATGGATTGTTGCACCCCACTTATTATTTTATTACCTGCTCAGAGTGATCAGTATTTGCCCAACGGCTTTGCACAGCTCCCTTCTTCCATCAGCGACAGGAAGAAGACGACCCCCACACCTGGAGCAGCAAATCTGGGAACCTGGGTGGACGGAGGGGGGCTGTGAAAAGGTCAAGGGGAGGGGGGAACTCCCACGGTTTCAGTGGGATTCTGGCCCCCCCTACTGACCAGAAACTGCATAGATTATGGCAAGTTCAGAAATGTGACTGTGCTAAGTATGTGTTTCATAGCAATGCCTGCAACAGAGCTAACAATCTAATATAATTGACTGACAGCAAGCTCCCAGTGGGAGTGACGGCCATCCATGGACTAATGTATGGTATAATTACATTAATTACTGCAATAATAAGAATTAATAAAATGACTTAATTTCTTAGCAATATAATGTGAATATCACTCAGTCTTCTAATGGGTTTTTACAGAACGGATGCTGATAACAATTCACAAAAATGCACATTCAATATAAGTAGTTACCTTAGTTATGCTCAGTGTTGTTGGATATTAGAACATGTCAGTTAGTGGCTAAAATGCTAAAAAATATGGATATGCAGCAACTTGGTTATATTTGATTTAGAACTCAGAGCAGTGTGTTGATTATAGGCAATACATATGATTTTGGGTTACTCACTGGCATGTATTCAATGCTCTGATGAGTGCAGGGGAAGCGTACGCTGTCATGGTTTCGCCTGCGCTCGCCGTGCCGTCAGCTGGATTCAATGCCTCAGGGGCGCGCTACCCCTCATGGCGAAAATAGTACAATACGGGGACACAGCGGCGTCAGCCGGGATGGCGGATGCCCAGCGCTGCACAGGCAGGATGGGCACAGGGCTGCAGCACACATGTATCCACTGCAGGGAGGGCCGGGTGACCCAGGCAGTAGTGTGTGCTGAGCTGGTCCCGCTCCATGCATATCTAATGAGCGGGACTCAGCGCAGTGAATATTTAATGAGCAGGTCCCCACCCCCAGCATAAATAATGGGAAAAAATAAAACAAACAAAAAACTAAATATATTAAAGTGGTGCTTGTAAAGAAATAAAATTAGCCAGATCCTTCCAATAATAAAAAAAAAACTGACTTGTGGACACCAAAAAAAAATGAATAAAAAACATTTATTTTATAATTACAAATTTCAGTTCACCAAAAAATATGTCGAATGCAGAACGGAGAACTTTTAACAAAAAAAAAACAGAGAACACAGTTCTCCATTTTGGCATTGAATACACTTTAGGCGAAATATGCAACAAAAACCAGAGAACTACAACAGCGAATAGCAGCGACTATGAAATGGTGAATTGGCCGGCATTCGCAGTTCACTTTCGGTGAACAGTGATCATTGAATACGTTGAAAATCATTTTCGGAGAAATAAATTTGCCGATTTGCCAAAAAAAACAGCCCTGTTCACCGGAAAAAAAACCCGGTGAATCGAGCATTGAATACTGCCCACTACCTTTCCTTCCATTTACTCTAATGGCAGAATGCAACAGAAATCTAGCTGAAGCAGATACCCCCCTACTATGAAGGTGGTCTTCTTAATTTAACAGCACCTCAGACACACATACACACTCTCATACACACAAGGGAACATCTCCAAATTCTGCTGTCCTGCTTGGGCTATAATTAGTGAGTAAACTGAGCTTTAGCCCAAGCGAGCCCCCTCCTCTATAACCTGGGCTAAGCAGCTGTTCCTACCCTTGCCCAGCCCCTGGTGTGTGCAACTCCTCACCCCCCTCACAGGGTGTCCAATCCCGTTGGGGTATGGATCACATTTCAGTATAATTGCAAGACATAACCAGGCCAGGGGGTGATTGAAAAGTCTCACAACTGCTCCGACCCCCAGTGCTGGTCTCTGCTCTCCTGCCTCAGGTAAGAGAAGGGTGAGGGGGCCTGACATATACCCCTCAAACTAAGGAAATGACTGGGATGAAGAGAAGGGAGACAGCACCTCAGACATTGTGATATTAGAGGGGATTCAAGGGGTCTTACGAGACACTCACAGTAAACTGTATGAGAACTGACCCTTTTTTTGATGAGCATAGACATATAGAATTTAAAATAGACGTCTTCTGTGTACTATTTGGGGAGATGAAATGTGCTGCAGATAGATAACAGATGCTGGGGTGACACACAGCTGCTACGGTGCCTAAGACCTAGAATGTTATACAAGTTGCCAAGGTCATATTTACAGACAAGTGTTATTCTCACAGAAAGCTGACGCTCAGGCTGAGAGAACAAAGAGACTCGGCAGAAGCGTGACCCCCTTATTACTGTACTTTATTAGTAGGATCCATTGTGTAATCCTCTGGCATAGATCTGTACAGAACCGCTGTGTGTAGGAATCCAGGCTAAGCCAAAGAATGGCAAGACCGCCATAGCTAATGTGATCCTGGCAGAAATCCAGCTACATTTCATGTGTCACCTAAATGTGCGGTCTGAATACATGCCTGTTTGAATATCTATCTATCTATCTATCTATCTATCTATCTATCTATCTATCTATCTATCTATCCCTGTCTGTCTGTCTGTCTGTCTGTCTGTCTATCTATCTATCTATCTATCTATCTATCTATCTGACTGTCTATCAATTATAAATCCATCTATCTATCTATCTATCTATCTATCTATCTATCTATCTGACTGTCTATCAATTATAAATGATCTATCTATCTATCTATCTATCTATCTATCTATCTATCTATCTGTCTGTCTGTCTGTCTATCTATCTAATCTCCCCTTTTCAAGATCTGACAACAATGCAGTGTTGAGAACAGGAGGAGCACGTGTTTAAGCCCACTTGCTCATCCTGTTGTCAAACCTAAATGATTGTTTGCCACCTACAGTACCATAAAGTTGGAATCTCTGAACCTTAATATGATTGAAACTAAATATTACTAATAGTATTTCTATGTATGTAATTGTTATTAATGACTGTAGGTTTGTGAGTTTCATACCCAGATATGATCAGGAGGGACATTCACCGTCTTGTATTGCTGATTAATCCAGATGATTCTGATCATATATATTCCATGCATTACTTATACAGTAGGCATCAGCAAACAGTCCATACTGTGCATTACTTATACACCAGGCATCAGCAAACAGTTTATACTGTGCATTACTCATACACCAGGCATCAGCAATCAGTCCATACTGTGCATTACTTATACACCAGGCATCAGCAAACAGTCCATACTGTGCATTACTCATACACCAGGCATCAGCAAACAGTCCATACTGTGCATTACTCATACACCAGGCATCAGCAAACAGTCCATACTGTGCATTACTCATACACCAGGCATCAGCAAACAGTCCATACTGTGCATTACTCATACACCAGGCATCAGCAAACAGTCCATACTGTGCATTACTCATACACCAGGCATCAGCAAACAGTCCAGACTGTGCATTACTCATACACCAGGCATCAGCAAACAGTCCATACTGTGCATTACTCATACACCAGGCATCAGCAAACAGTCCATACTGTGCATTACTTATACAGTAGGCATCAGCAAACAGTCCATACTGTGCATTACTTATACACCAGGCATCAGCACACAGTCCATACTGTGCATTACTCATACACCAGGCATCAGCAAACAGTCCATACTGTGCATTACTCATACACCAGGCATCAGCAAACAGTCCATACTGTGCATTACTTATACACCAGGCATCAGCAAACAGTCCATACTGTGCATTACTCATACACCAGGCATCCGCAAACAGTCCATACTGTGCATTACTTATACAGTAGGCATCAGCAAACAGTCCATACTGTGCATTACTCATACACCAGGCATCAGCAAACAGTCCATACTGTGCATTACTCATACACCAGGCATCAGCAAACAGTCCATACTGTGCTTTACTTATACAGTAGGCATCAGCAAACAGTCCATACTGTGCATTACTCATACACCAGGCATCAGCAAACAGTCCATACTGTGCATTACTCATACACCAGGCATCAGCAAACAGTCCATACTGTGCATTACTTATACAGTAGGCATCAGCAAACAGTCCATACTGTGCATTACTTATACACCAGGCATCAGCAAACAGTCCATACTGTGCATTACTTATACACCAGGCATCAGCAAACAGTCCATACTGTGCATTACTCATACACCAGGCATCAGCAAACAGTCCATACTGCTCATTACTCATACACCAGGCATCAGCAAATAGTCCATACTGTGCATTACTTATACACCAGGCATCAGCAAACAGTCCATACTGTGCATTACTTATACACCAGGCATCAGCAAACAGTCCATACTGTGCATTACTCATACACCAGGCATCAGCAAACAGTCCATACTGTGCATTACTCATACACCAGGCATCAGCAAACAGTCCATACTGTGCATTACTCATACACCAGGCATCAGCAAACAGTCCATACTGTGCATTACTCATACACCAGGCATCAGCAAACAGTCCATACTGTGCATTACTCATACACCAGGCATCAGCAAACAGTCCATACTGTGCATTACTTATACACCAGGCATCAGCAAACAGTCCATACTGTGCATTACTCATACACCAGGCATCAGCAAACAGTCCATACTGTGCATTACTCATACACCAGGCATCAGCAAACAGTCCATACTGTGCATTACTCATACACCAGGCATCAGCAAACAGTCCATACTGTGCATTACTTATACAGTAGGCATCAGCAAACAGTCCATACTGTGCATTACTTATACACCAGGCATCAGCAAACAGTCCATACTGTGCATTACTTATACACCAGGCATCAGCAAACAGTCCATACTGTGCATTACTCATACACCAGGCATCAGCAAACAGTCCATACTGCTCATTACTCATACACCAGGCATCAGCAAACAGTCCATACTGTGCATTACTTATACACCAGGCATCAGCAAACAGTCCATACTGTGCATTACTTATACACCAGGCATCAGCAAACAGTCCATACTGTGCATTACTCATACACCAGGCATCAGCAAACAGTCCATACTGTGCATTACTCATACACCAGGCATCAGCAAACAGTCCATACTGTGCATTACTCATACACCAGGCATCAGCAAACAGTCCATACTGTGCATTACTCATACACCAGGCATCAGCAAACAGTCCATACTGTGCATTACTCATACACCAGGCATCAGCAAACAGTCCATACTGTGCATTACTTATACACCAGGCATCAGCAAACAGTCCATACTGTGCATTACTCATACACCAGGCATCAGCAAACAGTCCATACTGTGCATTACTCATACACCAGGCATCAGCAAACAGTCCATACTGTGCATTACTTATACAGTAGGCATCAGCAAACAGTCCATACTGTGCATTACTTATACACCAGGCATCAGCAAACAGTCCATACTGTGCATTAATTATACACCAGGCATCAGCAAACAGTCCATACTGTGCAGTTGTTGGGGGAGGACGCACTAAAGTGACACAGTGTCAGGTTGTAATGCTGTCTATAACAGAAGGGCATACTAGTGACATTATGTGCACAGTAGATTATGGCTGGTGACATTATTTGTCATCACATCCTATATATATATTGTTGGAGAATTGTGTTAGCTGTTTTGGAAGTTGACATATGGGGAACAGGTTGAGTCTGGCCAGTTGGTACCAGCTGTTGGCTGTGCGGGTCAGGGAGGTGAGAGATACCATAAAGAACATGACGTCTCCAAGTGTTCCCTACTCTTCTAATCCTCATCCGAGCGGTGTAGCAGATAATGTGATCATACACACTGATAAGAATTATAAACCCCCTAGTGGCAGTCATTTAATGTAGATGGTAACCACCAGAGGACTACTGGGGTGTTTCTATAGATTAAGAATCATCTCAAAATGACGCAACTCTCTAATAACATAAAAATAAACATTTCTGATAGCTATATCCTGGCCTACTTATCCCTATAATAACTCCACTCCCAGGTCCAAATCACCTTTAAAGGACATTCCCAGGCGTCCTAAAATAGACGAGAATGCCCAGTTGTCCCTGGTCTCGTAGCAACCCGCCCCTCTTTGCCATCTCATGTAACATCTGAGTGACGCGTGGTGCGTCTCTGGGTTCCCAAGTTCTCCTTACAGGGTGGAAACTAAATTAAGCCATTAGTGTGACATTATCCTCCTTGTCTTGTACTGTGTTACATAAATTTGAATGCAAGATTATAACTGGGGGTTCAATAAAACTGGTCCCATTAAATGTTAAATAAAGATTTCTATAAAAACTATGTACACTACACAGTACATGAGGGTAAGGTTGTAGTTATGCCGATATTGTTGTTTCATGAAATACTTTTATGTGAGATTGCTGATGTCAGGCTTAAGTAGTGTACACACGGTGCAATGTACTTTCTATTCAATCCTGATTCGATCCCGATTGAATTAGGATCGAATGGCACGGTGCTGTGTACACATGGGATTTAGACTATATAGTACAGATCTGTACTATATAGACTTGCCTGTACAGTGTATTAAATTTCTATGACGCAGTGCCGGGCATCGGGATCAAATTGGATCTTATGCGTTCGATTTCGATACCATTTAGCATTTCTAAAGCAAAATGGAATAGAAAAATAGGCCCTTATTCAGATCTGATCGCAGTACAAATTTATTCTCAAAATGGGCAAAACCATGTGCACTGCAGGTGGGGCAGATGTAACATGTATAGAAGACTAGAGAGAGTTAGATTTGTGTGAGCTATTTTGTTTCTGTGCAGGGTAAATACTGGCTGTTTTATTTTTACACTGCATTTTAGATTTCAGTTTTAACACACCCCACCCAAATCTAACTCTATCTGCACATGTTATATCTTCCCCACCTGCAGTGCACATGGTTTTGCCCATTTTGAGAACAAATTTGCGATCGGATTTGAATAAGGGCCATAGTCAAAAGTGAACTACATAAGGATACCAAGGGGCTTCAAGGAGTGACACGCTTGTCTGTATATTGCACACACATAACCTTCTGGTAAGGAACATATGTGACAAGCTTCTAAGGGCTGCATTAAATTGCAGCCCCTGACCAGCCACTGTAGTGAACTGTAGATGAGTCAGAATAGAGTCAAAAACAGATCAGGATGTCCAGTTATCCCACAGAAACTACGGTTTATTTTCAAATCAAAGTTATTGCATCCCAGCCACTTCAGCTGCAGTGCTACTATACATCCCAGCCACTTCAGCTGTAGTGCAACTATGCATCCAAGCCACTTCAGCTGCAGTGCTACTATACATCCCAGCCACTTCAGCTGCAGTGCTACTATACATCCCAGCCACTTCAGCTGCAGTGCTACTATACATCCAGGCCACTTCAGCTGTAGTGCTACTATACATCCCAGCCACTTCAGCTGTAGTGCAACTATGCATCCCAGCCACTTCAGCTGTAGTGCTACTATACATCCCAGCCACTTCAGCTGTAGTGCTACTATACATCCCAGCCACTTCAGCTGTAGTGCTACTATACATCCCAGCCACTTCAGCTGTAGTGCTACTATACATCCCAGCCACTTCAGCTGCAGTGCAACTATACATCCCAGCCACTTCAGCTGTAGTGCTACTATACATCCAGGCCACTTCAGCTGCAGTGCAACTTCCGCCTGAATTAGAATATCAATAAGGTGTCTGCTACTACTGTAGTTATGCTTTGTAATTCTGTTATGCTTGCTGCATCTAAAGGCTACATTTACTAAAGCTTCTAAAAATGTAAATGGGTGATATTGCCCATAGCAACCAGATTCTGTCTATCATTTCTCTATTTTATCCTAGAAAATGATAGACAGAATGTTATTGGTTGCTATGGGCAACATCATTTATTTTCATTTTTAGAAGATTTGGTAAATGTACCCCTCATGTGTTTCATTATCACAGCTGCGTACAGAACAATACAACATATGAATCACACTCAGTGACTAAATTGTTCCATCACTTCCAAGCAGGGTAGTGACAGTGTACAGTAACATAGGGGTAAATGTATGATGTTTGGAGAAGTTGTATCTATCTAATGAACGTTATGTGCAAGGTGGCAATGCTCCAGCCAATCAGCTTCTACCTGTCAATTTACATATTGGATCTGATTGGCTGCAGCATTATCACCTTGCACATAACATTCATTATGGGGATAGATACCACTTCTCCAAACGTCATACATTTACCCCACAGTGTCTTGCTGGTATATGAATAAATGTAGAGACACATTGGTCCTAAGGGGTTTTCACAGTTCTCTTTCATTCTGTTTCCTTCCAGCCGACCAAAAGCCACCATGTCTGACACAGAGGACGTGTAAGTATCCAATACAGCAGGGGCCGCACTTTATAATTATTATTTATTTATTTACAGTTTCTTATAAAGTGCAGCATATTCCATTTGTTCACACACACATTTACAGACATACTCGCCTATAATGGTCAACAGGGAGTAGCTCGACACATACAATTGGTCGACACATACAATTGGTCGACATACTCTAGGTCGACATTGACTGAAAGTCGAAACAAGCAAAAGGTCGACATTAACATGGTCAACGCGAGTTTTAGTTTTTTGTGTGTGACTATGTCGACATATGTCAACATGGACATGGCGTGTATATTCTGTCCTCCATGTCCACTGGGATTGTAAAGTATTTAACAAGATGGTTTAAAAATAAAAATCCTAAATAACTCATGTCATTTTTGTCCTGTGTCAATCATGTCAATCTTTTGCTTGTGTCAACCTTCTGTCAATGTCAACCTAGAGCATGTTGACCATGATGAGAATTTTAGTGTACACGGAGGTCCACATCATATACAGCAGACTTGTGTATATGCGCTAATCCAGCAGCATCGTGTCCATATTATTATAAGACATACCACCTACAGATGTAGCCCCTGCCATCCTTGGCCGGAGCTCACCACACCCTCCCTGCTGGCGAGCGCCGGCGGCAGGGGCTACACTGAACTGGAACGCATGTGTGTCTTACACGCACGTGCGTCCTAGTCTCTCGGAAGGACGCTGCGTGTCCCTGCTCGTCTCCGCTTCAGGGAGATGGGCAGAGTTAGGGGGGTGCTCGGGGCGTTGAGGGGTACCTGCGGCGACGGTGGTGGGGACCGGAGGCAGGCCCTGTTATCAGGGGGCACGTGAGCGTCTCATGTGCGCGTGCCCCCTGGCGGGAATGGCGGGGCTGGCATTAGAAACGCCAGCCCCTGCAAAGATGGGCCAAGCTCCATCTGTATATGAACTCAGCTTTCATTCCTAATAATGCTGAAGCCAAGGCAAAAGTAATCCATGCACGAAAGAGGTTGCCTGACAGGACTGGCATATTGGGCCAGATGTATCAAGCTTCAAAAAGTGATAAAGTGGAGAGTGATAAACCAATCAGTTTTCAAACCCAGTCTGTGACATGACAGGCAGGAGCTGATTGGCTGGTTGTTTATCACTCTGCATTTTATCACTTTTGAAGCTTAGTGCATCTGGCCCAGAGTTACCTAAACAGCAGGGCCGGATTACCAAACAGGCAGAGTAGGCACCGGCCTATGGGCCCTGTGCAATGAAGGGACCCTGAGACAATGGATCGCAATAATATTGATTTCATCTTGAGAGAAAATTACAACCAAGCTTCCTTAAATTCTTTCCAAACAATCAAAAAAAGAAAAAGGAAAAAGGAAATCAACTCAAATAAATGAAAACTCCCTGAGATTTTGACTGTCAAGGGGCAAAGCAACATCAATCCGCCAGTTACTTAGAAGGTTTCTCCAGTGGGGATCGCATACCTCCCAACTTGTGGCCGGATGAAATAGGGACACTCGCGCGGGGCGGGACGTATGCAAATGAGGGCGCGGCTTATGCTAATTAGCCGCGACCTCATTTTCATACGAGAATAGACGCTGTGCGCATGCGCACAGCGTCTATTCTACTAGATTGGGGGGTCTCCCAACTGCCACCCCCCGCAGCGGGACAATGCCTGCCGCGGGTGGGACGTCGGGACAGGACCCGAAAATCGGGACTGTCCCGACGGAATCGTGACAGTTGGGAGGTATGGGATCGGTGTAATACGCACACACATATATACACATGTCACATATCTATAGCT
The DNA here is from genome assembly GCF_055691185.1 of Crinia signifera. NCBI lineage: Eukaryota > Metazoa > Chordata > Amphibia > Anura > Myobatrachidae > Crinia > Crinia signifera. Next base: position 87,980,620 of record NC_139227.1, on the reverse strand, counting down.
ATACATAAAGATAGACCATTATGTGTAATCCACGTTGGCCATATATGAAATAACAGCGTCTTCTTTTTTTCTCTTTCCCTTTTTGTTTCTGTTTTTGTTTTATGTCCTTCTTTGACTGTTCCATTCTATACTGCCCCCCCCCCCCCTCTCTTCTATACCTTCTATCAATCTTGCTGTCACCAGTGAACAGGTGGAGGGTGAGTAGAGACCTGCTACATTAGTAACATGACTGTATTAATATGACATGCTCCTGTTTGTATGTGTGAGAGGTGGAGAATCTGTGGCTTTTCTAATTATGGGCCTGATTTTGATTGACTCGTTAAGCAGCATAAATTAGCTGTTTAGCAGGTCATCTAATGCCGCCTGCCAGGCAAGCGAATGCCCACCCCCGTAGCACTAACATTAATTTACAAGGGAGCGAACGGGGGCCACCGACCATCGAATGATTTTTCCACTGTTCGCAAATATAAATCAGTCTAAACTGACCTATATTTGCGGCATCCTGGTACGAGAACGTGGTGGGTGGCTGACATCCTGTGGCATCAGTTGCCCCCTACCCCCGACAGGCAGCTGCCCGCCTGCATTCGCACAGGGACGCACAGCATTTTCTTTGGCGCACTCACCGGTTTTTGTGGGTACCCCCAGGAAATGCTGGGTGTCCCCACGCAAACGCCCCCCGCCCGCCTCTATCCCGCCTCTGCACATGTTACATCTGCTCCACCTGCAGTGCACATGGTTTTGTCCATTTTCCAAACAAATTTGTACTGCGATCATAAGATGAATAAGGGCCATGGTTTTGTCCATTAAAGAAGGAGTTTGCATTTGCAAACCAACCTGAATCCCCCTCTAGGTCACATCTTTTGCACCTATATCTAGAGATTCAAACCAACTGCGTAGGAGCCTATGGATTCATCCCAGCATGCCATAAGGATACTACCTATAGCACTTGGATGGTGGAATGTATTTATGTGTATACAAAATGTCATAAAGCAGAAGTGATATTTCCCACTGAGCATTATAACATGTCATTAACAGTCCCTTACTTATTTTGATCTTCTTTACCTGATGACAATTATTAAACCTATCTTCATTATCGAGTCTCCTTCCAAATTCCAGCAGTGCATGGTTTAAGGATTTCCTAAACTGAGCACATAGAAATCCTGAGCAAACTCTGCTTTCATGAATGACATTGGCTACTAAAATTGGAAAACACCATAATAATATTTACTCCTTATGTGGACACAAGAAATTCTCGTGTTTTTAACTGACTTAAAAGTCATTATATTAATATAGAAATAAAACAAATAGGTGTCAATAATTACCCGAAATGATGTGATTTTTTTTTTAACAATAGATTAGACCAGTGGTTCTCAAACTGTGGGTCTCAGAATGGGGTCGTGACCCCATGTTGCTGACAATCAGGCTGATGACTTTTCTAAACTCAGTCAGTAATTCGAGGAGTCAAAAAAATCTGTTGAATTGTCTGTTATTTTGGACTCCTCCCATCATTTTGTTCCTACACAATGCTGCCATGTATGTGCTGTCTGCTGACCACACATGTGATGTGATGGCCTTTTGCAGTAACATGCTAGGGTCCTGAAATTAATTTTATTTTCTGATGGGGTCCCAGAGCAAATAGTTTGAGGACCCCTGGATTAGACAAAATAATTTGTGCTCCAACAAGGAACCCTAAACCCTGCTCTGACAGATCTTATTTTAAGTCATTCCTGCACCTAAATTCCAGACTTCCTTTCTCTACTGATTTTCCTATTCTCCCCCCCCTCTCTTGTGAGCTTGGATTACGGTTTGATTCCATTACCCGATATAACACATTCCTTCTCTTCTTGCCTTATTAACCTGTGCACTTTTATGTTTTTATTACTGATTTATCTTTCTCCAAGCAAAATCACCAGATTACTCGAGGACATATATAAAGACGTATATTGCAGTTTACACACCTGCAGTATTCATTTTTGGATATTTGAAACCAATATATTAATCTCCCCTCCTTCTGCATCTCTTATCTTAACTATGCATAACTCTCCATCCTACTAACAGGGACTCTGTAACACTGCCACCTGCTGGCCAAACTGGAACTCTGTAACACTGCCACCTGCGGGCCAAACTGTTTTTTTTTTTTTACATTTCTTTACAGGGCTTCAAAAGCATCCGCAGACTTTTCTTGTCAATTTTATAGGCTAAATGTGTTTCATGTCAGTTTTAGTGGTATAATACTACATTTATTTTGTCAGAGTATTAATAACCTGCTACTTTACAATAAAGAATTATTTCTTCTGGGGCGGAATTGAATCACACATATTATTTGCTAGGAAATATTGATATCATGAAAGCGTTCTCTTTAATTCCTCTCATTCAGCTAGAAATATATTCATGTACTTCATCTGTTTTCATGTTGTTTTGCTGCCGACAGACTGATAGCAATTCAGCCTCTAAAATGGGGAAATCCTTATACACTAGATGCATGTTGTTGTAAGGAGGCATTTGTGTATAGCTGATGTGTGTACTGCATGAATACAGAGCAGGGGATTCCTATATGTCTTAAATATGCCCAATTTAAATGACTGAGGCTGAAATAGCGGGAAATAGAGATGCTTGAATTATTAGAACATCTAATTATCAAATTTGAGTAGTTTGAGGGCCCGTTCGATTTGGGTTGGACTGCCGCAGCAGAAATTGTTGCTAGAGTTGTGTAGCTGTCAATGAATAGTCAGTTTTCATTGGAGGTAGAGCTTCTTCCACACATGGTATTTAATCCCCACAGCTAATTCCGACAGGTGAAATAGTGGCGGGCGCCTATTTAATGTTGTCTTTCCTGACAGCATTGGAGCAGCATCTTGTCAGAACGGACCCGAATTTAAAGCTGTCGGACCTTTCTTTCCGAGAATGGTTATGGATTGTCGAGATCAGGGCCGTATCTTGACAATCCATGACCGTTTACGCAGCCACGCCCCCTTTTTACCAATCAGCAGGCGGAACAATGAATCCCGCCTGCCGATAAACAGGCGAGCGGGCCGAGAACGATTAAATACCGCCCAAAGCATAGGAAAGCTCATCTAATAAGAACTATGGTGGTAGAGGTACTGCCGTAATCTTCTTATATTTTCCCCATCTCTGGATGGGATTAGCAGGGGATCGTTAGTTGGGGGGAAAATAATTATTATTGTTCATATTTTATAATATTAATATTTTTTATTTTATTTTGGTGCCATTTAAAATATGTTGACTAGTTAAACTTGAATGGCTTTACTTAATAGCGGTTCATGTTATTTTGCATTTTTTTTATGACCATTATTGATATTGAATAGCGGTTCATGTTATTTTGCATTTTTTTTATGACCATTATTGATATTGAAGTTCAAGTGCATAGTATGAAAATTTACCATGAAGAAAGGTGAACCCTATTATGGCCGAACCAGTATGCCTTGTTCCACTCTACCAATAGTTTCAAGCTTAAGAATTTATGAAGCATATTCAAGCATCTCTTGTGGGACTCGCAGTGTATGTTACTTGTCGCTTTTGTCCTGTTTACATGATGTTTTCATTTTCTTTTATATCTACACACAAAAGAAGAATACGAAGAAGGTAAATAGACGTACTCAATCTAATGTGCACATACAGTAGCTGATAATCAATACCTAATCCTGTAACACGTTAGGCCTGGATCCATGACCCGGGTTTCGTTTACTATCTCCTTTACATTACATTTTTTTTTTTAATTAACACAGAACACTATGTAGTAAAAAAAAAATGTCTGCAGTGAATTTGTTGATTTTTGATTTTACATTTTTTCTATTAACGTATAACTATTATTAGGTCTCTCTCTGAAAAACATGGATTTAGCCACATTTTTCAGTGTGCAGTGTATTTTACCTCATCTTTTACCTCATCCATCATTCCCACTCATTCATTATAATGATGCACATTGCATAGGCGATCAGTCGCGCAGTTTCTTGATGTTTGGGAAAGTGCGCATGGACCCATTACATGCATGTGCAGGTCCTACGCACACATCCTAGTTTTGTGATCACCTCAGAGGTGTTTGTGGAAGGCGCGGGGCGGGGGCAGCCAGCATTTCCGGGAATGCGGGGGTATTGTCCCCGGTCTCAGGGAGTGCCGAGGTCAAGGACTGCATAATGCAGTTTTCTTGGCCTTTCAAGCTACCAAGCGAAAGCCGCCTGAGTAAGGTCAGACTGCAGTCGCAGAGAAGCTGTTCCACAAGAACTGCAATGCAATCGAAAATGTAGACAGTGACTGGTATGTTCCCCTTCCTGCATATGCATTGCTGTGGATCACATACTGTATGATAAGCTGCTGCGATACGCACTTCCCCCCACCCCTCCACCTTCCGAGCCCCTGTGATTGTTCGGGCCCGCCCATCATTTCTATGGTCGCGCCCACCGTTTTTATGGACGCACCCATGAAACGCTGGGGGACCACCCTGCCATGTCCCCTGCCTATCAATCAGGCTGTGAGCACCTTGGTCTTAGAGATTGCACAAAGCCAAATAACCAAAGGCTTAATTAAGTGCATATTTTTGTCACATGGAGGTAACCATTTCGTTGAAGCATAGTGACATTGCTATATATTAACTCCTTAAGAACCAGAGCAATAACTAGAACTGATTATTAGCATAAGTCCCAACTTTAGACTTTTTAGAATTGAGATATGGTCTGAAAAGTGTCAGAGCCAATGAATGGTGGAGGGGCGTGGCCTAGCACAACGAACCACTGTTATGTCATTTTTAGGGGGCTTTTTCTCTTCCCTACTTACAATATATGATCAGCGTCAGTGGATGAGTGGGACTGAGGATTAATATAGCATGGTTATTTGAATCCGATAATATTCTATATAATACGATCACTGCCACTTAGTTCCATTAATGATCATTTTACATTATTACATTAACGAGCTGAGCCTGTTTTATGTCCAGGTCTACTGTGCATGTCGGTAATTGTCTGTTTATATGTTGTCATGTGGAATCCTGTGTAAACCACTGATTTAAGGACATTCAAAACACCTGTTGAGGGAATATATATATATATTTTTTTTTAATTACCATGAAGGTGTCTGCGATGACATGGCCCATTACATGTGTCGTTACCTTTTCTTTCTGAAGTGCTCTGCAGATGTCGCCACTTCTGTGTGCAGTACTGTAGCTCTGTGTGACTGCTAACATGTTTTGCTTTGTCTATTTTCTCGCTTCTCCACCCTGCACTTGTCACAATATCAAAATATCCTGCAGAAGAAGCCCAAGAAGGTATGTTACTTAGGTCATTAGCTGGGGTAACCTTGGACTGGTTGGTTATGTGGGTAGAGATTGTGTTTCTTCTGTACTCCTGTGTAGAGAGACTTATACACATTACAAAGTACCCTGTAGAGAGTTAAGATAATATTATGTTCATTGAGAGGTCTATTATTATATAATTAAGTTTACTTGTGGGGATTTATATTATGAGCAATGTGCTGCAGAGTACCACCAGAATGGTCCGGCTAAGGCCCTCAGAGACCAGTATCTTTGCTCATTTTTCCTCACACCCCATACAGGGGCATTAGATAATGAAGTGTTGCATACACAGCGGAGTTGTCCATTTTCTAGGGACTATGTAAAAACCAGACCCGGACAAGACCCGGACAGCCGGACCAGACATCAAAATTTGCAGTCTGGAGCTTGTAGTGTCCGGTCCTGGGGGTGTCCTGTCCTGGGGTTGTTGGAGGATGCAAGTGATAGCTTTCACCAGGGACACGGGGAAGGGGAGATTACAGCCTCCCGTGTGGACCGGACCAGACAGTTTTTGCTACACGCCTGGAGTTGGACCATACAGGAAAGCTTTATTTTCCCCCTCCTGCTCTCCCTGGTGACAGCTGTCACGTGAAGTCCCAAGGACAGGTCACCCCCCGGGCCGGAAACTACATGCTCCGGACTGCAGATTTTGATGTCCGGCGGTCTGGGGTCTTGTCTGGGTCCGGTTTTTACCCATACCCCATTTTTTCATCCAATCACTTTTCAATACAGAAGAAATAGGCCTTTATAACCGTACCGATGTCCATAGTTACTAGCAAACTGATTGACTGTATTCTTACTAGTTTCAAAGTCATTCATCAAAATGTCTGCCTCCATTATGCAATGGGTTCACTTTTCAGCACTTTCCACAGGAATGAGGTTCTATGTAGTGAGACGTAGTTCTAGACATTGTATAGACTCTCAATCAATTACCCCGTACACATGGTTCGATGTTGTCTATTTTCCTATTCGATTTTGCTTATATACTGTAAGCAAAATCCAATGGAAATCGAAGGCATTCGATTTCAATTCGATCCCGATGTGTCGCCCCGCGGCATAGAAAACAAATAGAAAAATAGACTGTGCAGGCAGGACTATATAGTATAGATCTGTACTATATAGTCCAAATCAAATGCGTGTGCCTTGCCTTGCGATTGGATCTCGATCAAATCGGGATCCAATAGCAAAGCAATCGCACCATGTGTCCACCCCTAATGCTCTAGGTTGAAGTTCACCTGACTGTGTGGCTTAGCTTCCATGTGTCCATGTGCCACAAAAACTTCCTTGCAGCAAAGAGAGGTTCGTCTAGCTTGTTTGGCTCGTTATCGCCTTCATGTTCTAATTGCTATTCCTCTCCTTAATGCTTTTCCTGCACAGTTGAAGAAACCCACGAGGAAGGTATGTGATCTGTTTATCACCCAACCTCCATATAATCACATCACAAGGCAGCCCATTTGATCTTAATACCATGATCTGTTTGCATATTCACCTATAAACATTTGAATCCAGTCATCTAAGTGCTTGTGCTGATAATGCTTGCTCTGTGCACTCGTACATAGGGGATAAGAGACTTTTATAGCATTTGACAGCTGAAATGTGCTTGCTGGTCTATATTCGGGTGGTGCTGCATGGGGTAAGCCTTGGATCCAAGACCATGTGACAGACCCGACATTTGCATCTTGCGGCCAGAGCTTACTAAAAGCCAGTAAAAATATACCTGTCATCATAAAGTATAAATTAGAAATTTTGAATTGTAACATAGTTTAATGATTTTTCCTGATTTCAGTGGCAACCCCTTTATGGCATAAATTCACTATGGGGGGTATTCAATCTTGGCCTCTATTTCTGCCAGGGGAAATAGCGGCCGCCGTCTAGTCAATGCTGCAGTTTCTAACAGCATTGAAGGCAGATTCCGGCAAAACAGATCGAACAAATCGGATCTGTTTTGTCGGCAAAAGGTCACGGATTGTGGAATTCCTGGACGCTTTTGGACAATCCAGGGCCGTTTGCGCAGATTTGCGGACTTTCCGACACTCGACAGCTGGTACATTGAATACAGCTGGTCTTGAATACCGTCCTTAAGCTTCTCAAAATGAAAAGTTGGGATTTTACAAATGGCAACCAATCAAATCCTGTCTCTTATTTTCTAGGATGCAATAGAGAAATTATAGCTTGACTTTGATTGGTTGCTGTGGGCATCATTCCCAATCTTCACTTTTACAAGCTTTAGTAAATTGAACCCTACCAGTGAAATGTGATGTTGTATGTGATATTAATACCAAATATTTTTGTGAGTGCAGCCTGAAAATCTCTAGCTTACAAAAATATTGACAGTCTGCATCCTATTATGCTGCAAGTATCTATTATTGTGCCTTGGCTTTCATGATTCCTCTCTCCTCCCCGCCTTGCCTTTTTTAATACGTCCTTCACCCCCTACCCCATTCTGGCTGTTTTGCGTGACTGCTTGAACTATGCCGCCTTGCCTGTGCCACCTACTTCAGAAGAAGGAGAGCCTGAACAAGTAATGGAAGAGACAGTTCAAGAGGAGGAAGGTTATGTGGTGGCAGAGGAGGAAGGTAAGAGCATTAACTGACCTTCCTCTGTTGTCGGTAGGGCCTACTAAAGTTCCACCTGTCTCCGTTCATTCTGTCACAGAAGATCCAGGATGTAGAATAGATTTATAGGATAAATATGTCTATCTAATAGATTTATTTCATAAGGAAATTCTAATAGGAGACATAAAAGATTCAAATAGTCAGCAGTTCTGATATCTACCAACCAAGCAACTATGGTCCTGAATTAAAGTTAAAAATTGCGGCTATGCGCACCTGCAAAAACTGCATCTGAACACTTATATTTCTGTGTCTGTGTGACTTAAGATCCATATAGATAATATAAAAACTGTAAGCATACCTTCTTAAATGTCCCGATTTTTGAGGGACCATCCCGTTTCTTTGGGACGTCAAACGTCCCGCCCCGGAGCAGGCAGTGTCCCATGTTGGGAGGGGGCAGTTGTGAGCAGCGTGAATAGAAGCTGTGTGCACAGCATCTGTTCATGATGCATAGGTCATGCCCCCACAGCAGCACAAATGGTGGTGTGGATTTGCGTCTTTTGATTGAGGCCACACCTGTTTTTGGCCATTGAAGTCACACCCCTTTTTCGGGCCAATACATGGTGGGCCGCCCTGGAAGTCCTGACTAGGGATATGACAATGTTGGAAGGTATGCTGTAAGTGATATCATCAGCTTATGGGACACAGAATTGTATGCATCTTATGGGTGTATATTAAAGATATATTTGAAAGTTAAAATTAGAAACTACAGGTGAACTGAAAGGAACACCCCTAACCTGTCTCTCCCAATGGCACTGAGAGAGGCGGGTGAGGGGGTACTAATTACCTGGGCTAAGGCCTGATGGGGCCCTTGTTACCTGGCAGCAGCTCTTCTCAACCCAGCAGATGCTAATGTGTGCCAAGGTGTATGGCCACGCCTCCTGTGATTAGGTCACTCCCATTGAAAAGTACCTGTGCCTAGCCACGCTCTATACTGCCCTGGTCTCTCCTAGTTCAAGTAGATACAAGTGTACAATATGCTCAATGAAAAAATATGAGCATAGGTTGTATGCATTAAAGTTTACACATTTAGCATTTTAAGAGTAGAAAACAGGCTTGGCTCCCACTTGATGTATGAGTGAAGAACCTTTTAAAGATTCTTGATCTGAGCTAAAAGACATGACATGTAAAAGACATGAAACATGCTGCTCCCCTCTGCTTGTCTGAATGCTGATTTTGCATGGCATCTGCATTTGTCACACTGGAACATTAGAAAATATAGATTTCCAGATATAAACAGTAATATAACTAGAGGAGATTATATTAAACATGCTATAGAAAGAAGAGTCCATGCTAAGGGCAGTGACTTAATTTTTAATCATGGTGAGTACAGATCTAATGAGATGGATGATGGCTAAATTATATTTTATTCACTAGTCACTAGTTTGTAATTAGTGTCTGCAATTTACATTGGAAAACCCCCCAGCTCGTTACCCCCTGGTAACAGTGTGATGCAACCAGAAGCTCTGTGCATGGGGAGCCTGCTGTTCCAGAATAAAAGGTTGATTTGGCGATGTCATCTTAAACTTGATTTCTCACACAGGAGAGCAAAGTCAACTAATAATCTTTTTTCATTTACAGAACACGGTGAAGAATACGATGGTATTTCAATTGCACTTTTTTCCTCCTCATTTGTTTTGATGTCTCTACCTTTCCCTGTATGTATCAGGCTGAGCCAATGACTCATAAAGCAGTGGTGGGCAAAAGATCATTTATCAGGAGGCAAATTTAGAGGGGCGATAGGGGGCGATTAGAATGAATGCCCCTGGTAAACATAGTCCTTAAAAAATACAATCCGGGATTGTATTCCTTCTCTGTGGGTGTGGGACTGCCCCTGTTTTCAGTTGGAAGCATGGCAGCGCATGCGCCATCGGCCTGCCCCCAACTAGGGCAGGCCCAAGACCAACAGAGGAATATGCGGCAGTGGTGCAGTCTCAAAAGGTACACAAGCCAAGCGCCATGGGCGAGGGATTTTCCAAGATGCTGCAATCAGCACCTATCTGGCATTATTTTCAGGCAGGCACCCATGGTAGGATACACGTCCCGGCCATAACCCGCCCGCCCCCCCCCCCTAGTGTAAAATTTAGCTCCGCCCCTATCATAAGCGGGCCATGATCCTACCACCGCCACTATACTATTAAAGTGAAACATGAGCTAACATGATGAGGTCACAGCACCACCATAAACTGTTAATGAGGCACAAACAGAAGTTAACCTCTAGCTAGATAGTCAAGGAATGGCATATTATAATCCATTCAAGGACTAATCTGTTGTTAGGGAAATAAGACCACAAATCACTATTGTACTTGTGACAATTTTGAGGGTCACATACAACTTTTGGGATCCATCTTGCCCATCACTGCTCTAATGCAATCTGGGACAGCAAACACCTTCAAAATTTGAATGATATTGTTCCCAATGATACAACATACGATTACATCATTGGACGTAAAGGGAACCGGTCCCCCTAGATCAGGCATGTCCAACGTTGGCCCATCCCAGCATGCTTTGCCTCAGTTGTGCTATTAGAGAATGCTAAAACTATTGCAAAGCATGCTGGGATGTGTAGTTTCAAAACATCTGGAGGGCCAACGTTGGACATGCCTGCCCTAGATGATCTATTATAAAGTTATAACACCACTTTTTAGATATAGTTAGTAATCAGTATGATTGGGAAAGGATTTATGTCTGTCCCAGAGCAAATTATTGAGGTGTTGGCTCAGCCTGTTTTTCATTTTCTTTACTTATTTACTAAATACATTTTCCCCATTTATCATCCTACTCATGATGAGTGACTTGTTGAAGAGATCTGCAGATCATTGGCACGTTCTTCTTCCTCCACCCTTCCCTCCTTTTCACCAACAGCCTAATCTCCTCTCTTCCATGGACCTGAAGCCTAATTTAGTAACTCCTATAAATACATATAGAAATACAGCCTCTCTCTTTCTCTAGCTCCCTCTTTTACTCTTTCTTTGGGTTTCTTGACAACATACAATATAAATGTCAGTATAGCATTTTCTATATAAAACCTGGAGATATAGACATTCACCAACTTATTTTGGTGAAATTGAGAGATTCAGAAAGTGAGAGATTTGGTAAGAAATCTCCATTTTTTTTTAAAGCGGCAATCATTTATACTGAAAATTTCAAACTGGTTTTGCAGTGTAAATGATTGCCTCTTTAAAAAAATGAGATTTCTTACCAAATCTCTCACTTTCTGAATCTCTCATCCTAATAAATTTAAATCCTAATAAATTTCACCCATTATGTTTATTGCATTCTCTCTAATGTACATTGCTTTTATTTACGTAACTACTCAACATCCTTATTTTTCTCCTTTCTTAGCATTGCATTACCATCTTCTCACCATCTCATATGCCCATTTGTCCACAGCTTGATATATTTACCTACTTACAGCTACACTTATGCCTGCTTATAGCCTCACATTCCTATCTCTCTGTCTACATGTTATTTTCTCATTGTTCTGCCAACATCTTAATTTTATACATTTCACTACACTTTACTTTCTGCTTAAAGATACATTTTATGTTCTATACCCACAGCTTCACGTTCCCATGTTCCTATAACGTCACTGCACTATCAACCTACAGCTTTGCTTTCCCATTTATCTATAAGTCTCTGTCCTATCAACCTACAGCATTGCTTTCCCTTTTCCTTTACTATTATCTGTCTATAGCTTCACTTTATATATTACTATAGCTTCACTTCTTTACTTTCTATCTGACTATAGCTTCACTTTCTATCTGCCTATAGATTAAAGTCTTCACTTTCCATCTGCCTATAGATACACTTCTTCACTTCCTGTGTGCCTATAGATTCACTTCTTCACTTTCTTTCTGTCTATACAATCACTTCTTCATTTTCTATAGCTATAGATTCACTTATTCACTTTCTATCTGCCTATAGATTTGCTTATTCACTTTCTATCTGCCTATAGATTTCTTTCTATCTGCCTATAGCTTCACTTTCTATATTACCATAGTTTCACTTCTTTACTTTCTATCTGCGTATAGCTTTACTTTGTATATGCCTATAGACTCACTTTCTATATGACTATAGATTCACTTCTGCACTTTCAATCTGCCTATAGATTCACTTCTTCACTTTCTAGCTGCCTATAGATTCACTTCTGCACTTTCTATCGGCCTATAGATTCACTTTTTCACTTTCTAGCAACCTAAAGATTCACTTCATCACTTTCTATCTGCCTATAGATTCACGTATTCACCGTCTAGCTGCCTAACTTTCTATCTGCCTATAGCTTCACTTTCTGACTGTAGCTTCACTTTCTATATTACCATAATTTTGCTTCTTCACTTTCTATCTGCCTATAGATTCACTTTCTATCTGACTAGATTCACTTCTGCACTTTTTATCTGCCTATAGATTCACTTCTTCACTTTTTAGCAGCCCATAGATTCACTTCTTCACTTTCTATCTGCCTATAACTTCACTTTCTGTCTATAGCTTCACTATCTTTAGCACTATTGTTTCACTTCTTCACTTTCTATCTGCCTATAGATTCACTTCTTCACTTTCTAGCTGCCTATAGCTTTGCTTTCTATATCAGACTATAACTTCAGTTTCTATCTGACTATAGCTTAGCTTTCTATCTGCCTATAGATTCACTTCTTCACTTTCTAACTGCCTAAAGATTCACTTCTTCACTTTCTCTCTGACTATAGATTCACTTCTTCACTTTCTGACTATAGATTCACTTCTTCACGTTCTATCTGCCTTGATTCAATTCTTTACTTTTATATGCTTTTAGCGTCACTTTCTGACTAACTTCACTTTGTGCCTATACTGTATATTAATTTCATCACTTTCTAGCTGCCTATAGTGTCACTTCTTCATTTTCTATTACCAAAAGCTTTACGTTCTGTTGGACTTTAGGTTCACTTATTAACTGCCTATAGCTTCACTTTCTATCTATAGCTTCACTTTCTATCCGACTATAGCTTCACTTTGTTTCCAATTATTGCTTCACTTTTTATCTGCCTATAGCTTCACTTTCTATCTGACTATAGATTCACTTTTCCACATTCTATCTGCCTATAGGTTCACTTCTTCACTTTCTATCTGCCTATAGCTTCACTTTCAGACTATAGCTTCACTTTCTATATTACAATAGTTTCACTTCTCCACTTTCTATCTACCTATAGCTTTACTTTGAATATTACATTAGCTTCACTTCTACACTTTCTATCAGAATATAACTTCACTTTCTAGCTGCCTAAAGATTAACTTCTTCACTTTACATCTGCCTATAGCTTCATTTTCTGTCTATAGCTTCACTTACTATATTACTATAGTTTCACTTCTTCACTTTCTATCTGCCTATATATTAATTTATTCACTTTCTAGCTGCCTATAGCTTCACTTCTTTATTTTCTATTTGCCAAAAGCTTTACTTTCTATCTGAATTTAGCTTCAATTTCTATATCTATAACTTCATTTTCTATCTGCCTATGTAGCTTCACTTTCTATCTGACTATGGATTCAATTTCTATCTGACTATAGCTTCAATTTCTGTCTATAACTTCTCTTATCTGCCTATACGATAGCTTCACTTTCTGACTATAGCTTCACTCTCTATAGTATTATAGTTTCACTTTTTCACTTTCTATCTGCCTATAACTTCACTTTGTGACGGGTGCCAGATGACTGTCGTCAGAATCCTGACTACCACCCATAGAGGGAAAATAGAACCTGTGGAACAAGCCACTGAGCCCACAGCATGGCAAGTGCAGCGATCCTGCAAGGGGCTTCTTTGCGCTCACCCCCCTGTCAGAGCACCGGCTGTCGGGATTCCAATGTTGGGATACTGACTGTCAGGATCCCCCCTGTCGGACCACCATACCACACCCCTTTCTGACCATAGCTTCACTTTCTGACAATGACTTCACTTTTTATATGCTTAAGTTTCAATTCTTTATTTTCAATAGCTTCACTTCTTCACTTTCTATCAGCCAATAGCTTTACTTTCTGACAATAGCTTCACTATATTACTATAGTTTAATTTCTTCACTTTCTATCTGCCTATAGCTGTACTTTGTATTTACAATAGCTGCACTTCTTCACTTTGCTATCGGCCTATAGCGTCACTTTGTACATTACAATAGCTTCACTTCTTCACTTTCCTATCTGCCTTTATATTAATTTCTTCACTGTCTAGTTGCATATAGCTTCAATTCTTCATTTTCTATTTGCCTATAGTTTCACTTCTTTATTTTATTTTGCCAAAAGCTTTACTTTCTATCGCACTTTACCTTCACTTTCTATATCTATAACTTCACTTTCTATCTGCCTATAAATTAATTTAATCCGTTTCTATCTGACTATATATATACTTGTTACCTTCTTATAGCTTCATGTTATGACTATAGCTTCACTTTATATCTGCCTATAACTTTATTTCTTAATTTTCTTTCTGCCAATATCTTTACAAACTATCGGACTTTAGCTTCACTTTCTTTTTGCCTATAGCTTCACTTTCTATCCTACTTTAACTTCACTTTCTGACTATAGCTTTACTTTTTTCTGACTATACAGTAGCTTCAACTTATATCTGACTATAGCTTATCTTTGTATCTGCCTATAACTTCACTTTCTGACTATTACTTCACTTTTTATCTGCCTAAAGTTTCAATTCTTTATTTTCTATCTGCCTATAGCTTTACTTTCTATATTACTCTTGTTTTACTTCTTCACTTTTTATCTGCCTATAACTTCACTTTCTATATTACAATAGCTTGACTTCTTCACTTTCTATCAGCCTATAGCTTTACTTTCTATCTGCTTATAGTTTCACTTTCTATCTGTCTATAGCTTCACTATCTGATGATTACTTACCTGTTTATCAGCCTAAAGTTTCAATTCTTTATTTTCTATCTACCTATAGCTTTACTTTCTATATTACTCTAGTTTAACTTCTTCACTTTCTATATTACTATACTGTAGGTTCACTTCTTCACTTTCTATAGGCCTATAGCGTTACTTTCTATATTACAATAGCTTCACTCCTTAACTTTCTATCTGTATATAGCGTCACTTTCTGTATTACAATAGTATCACTTTTTCACTTTCTATCTGCCTATAGCTTCATTTCTGACTATAGCTTCACTTTCTATATTACTATAGTTTCATTTCTCCACTTTCTATCTGCCTATAGCTTTACTTTCTATCTGACTATAGCTTCTCTTTCTGACTATATCTTCACTTTGTATCTGCTTATAGCTTCACTTTCTATATTACAATTGCCTCACTTCTTCCCTTTCTAACTGCCTATAGCTTCACTTTCTGACAATGATTTCACTTTTTATCTGCTTAAAGTTTCACTTCTTTATTTTCTATCGCCCTATAGCTTCACTTTCTATATTACTGTACTGTAGTTTTATTTCTTCACTTTTTATATTATAATAGCTTCACTTCTTCACTTTCTATCTGCCTATAGCTTCACTTTCTGACTTTGATTTCACTTTTTATCTGCTTAAAGTTTCACTTCTTTCTTTTCTTTTGGCCTATAGCTTCACTTTCTGACTATGATTTAACTTTTTATCTGCTTAAAGTTTCACTTCTTTATTTTCTTTTGGCCTATAGCTTCACCTTCTATATTACTATATGGTAGTTTCACTTCTTCACTTTCTGTCTGCCTATAGCTTCACTTTTTATATTACATTAGCTTATCTTCTTCACTTTCTATCTGCCTATAGCTTCTCTTACTATCTGACATGTATCTTCACTTTCTGAATATAGCATCACTTTGTATCTGGCTATAGCATTAATTCTTAACTCTCTATCTACCTTTAACTTCACTTTCTGTCTAACTAAAACTACACTTTCTGACTATAGCTTCATTTTCTATATAACCATAGGTTCACTTTCTATCTGCCTGTAGTTTCACTTCTTTACTTTCTGTCTGCCTATAGCTTCACTTTTTATATTAAAATAGCTTAACTTCATCACTTTCTATATGTTTATACCTTCACTTTCTGACTATAATTTCAATTTTTATCTGCTTAAGTTTCACTTCTTTATTTTCTATCTGCCTATAGCTTCACTTTCTATATTACTGTACTGTAGTTTCACTTCTTCACTTTCTGTCTGCATATAGCTTCACTTTCTATATTACAATAGCTTAACTTCTTCACTTTCTATCTGCCTATAACTTCCCTTTCTATATGACTATAGATTGATTTTCTATATGACTATAACTTCCCTTTCTATATGACTATAGCTTTACTTTCTATATGACAATAACTTCACTTTCTATCTGCCTATGAATTAATTCCTTCACTTTCTAGCTAACTAAAGATTAACGTCTTCACTTTGCATCTCCCTATAGCTTAACTTCTTAATTTTCTTTCTGCCAATATCTTTACTTACTATTGGACTTTAGTTTCACTTGTTCACTCTCTATGACTTTAGCTTCACTTTCTATATCTATAACTACACTTTCTATCTGCCTATAGCTTCACTTTCTATCTTATTTTAACTTCACTTTCTGACTATAGCTTCACTTTCTCTCCAACTATAACTTCAACTTCTATCTGCCTATAGCTTCACTTTCTGACTATTACTTCACTTTTTATCTGCCTAAAGTTTAAATTCTCTATTGTCTATCTGCGTATAACTTTACTTTCTAAATTACTCTAGTTTCACTTCTTCACTTTGTATCTGCCTATAGCTTCTCTTTTTGACTAGAGCTTTACTTTGTATTTGCCTATAGCTTCACTTACTGCCTATAGCTTCACTTTCTATATTAAAATAGCTACTTTTCACTTTCTATTTGCCTATAGCTTTACTTTCTGACTATGATTTCACTCTTTATCTCTTTAAGGTTTCACTTCATTATTTTCTATCTGCCTATAGCTTCACCTTCTATATTACCGTAATGTAGCTTCACTTCTTCATTTTCTATCTGCCTATAACTTCCCTTTTTATCTGTCATGTAGCTTCACTTTCTGCCTATAGCTTCACTTTCTATATTACAATAGCTCCACTTTTCACTTTCTATCTGCCTATAGCTTTACTTTCTGACTATGATTTCACTCTTTATCTCTTTAAGGTTTCACTTCATTATTTTCTATCTGCCTATAGCTTCACCTTCTATATTACCGTACTGTAGCTTCACATCTTCATTTTCTATCTGTCTATAACTTCCCTTTTTATCTGTCATGTACAGTAGCTTCACTTTCTGCCTATAGCTTCACTTTCTATATACCTATAACTTCCCTTTTTATCTGTCATGTAGCTTTACTTTCTGAAAATAGCATCACTTTGTATCTACCTATAGCTTTAAGTCTTC
Organism: Crinia signifera; assembly: GCF_055691185.1. Taxonomy (NCBI): domain Eukaryota; kingdom Metazoa; phylum Chordata; class Amphibia; order Anura; family Myobatrachidae; genus Crinia; species Crinia signifera. The sequence continues at coordinate 87,963,375 of NC_139227.1, read as the reverse complement.
AATCTGTATCTACCTATAACTTGATTTTCTGTTGCCTAAACCTTCACTTTCTATCTGACTGTAGCTTAGTTTCTTCACTTTCTATATGACTATAACATCACTTTCTATCTAGCTATAGCTTCACTTTCTAACTATAACATCACATTCTATCTGACTGTAGCGTACTTTCTTTACTTTCTATATGACTATAACATCACTTTCTATCTAGCTATAGCTTCACTTTCTGATTATAACATCACTTTCTATCTGACTTTAGCTTCTATATGACTTAGGGGCCCATTTATCATGGATCACATTTACAATGCTATCTGGGTAGAATGTTACCGCCCAGTATCGCAATGTAAAATGCCATACTAGGGCTGGGATGTATAATTCCACAAGCGCAGAGACAGGGCTCCAAAAGGAGCATGTCCCTGCGATCTGCTGAGCCGGAAGCCGGGGGGTCTGCGCATGCGTGGTTATCGCTGACCTCCCGCTGACCCCACTGCCCCAGCGGCAGTGCGATCAGTAGCCCATAGGCTACAATGGGCTATCACCATCTGAGAATGGCGATAGCCCGGGAATGCGAAGCGCTGCTGCCCGATGTTGATACATTGGGCAGCTTTGCATCCCCCTTAGAAACCTATGGGGGATGAGAATGGCGGCAGTGCAGGGGGGATCGCAGCAGGACTCGCAGATTCCTGCTGCAGTCCAACTTTGGTAGATTAGGGTGATACTTAATATTTGTGGCTAACCCCCGAAAAAGGGTGTTTTCTGGGATTTACCTGCAAATATTGTTTAATAAATGCGGCCCTATATTTTCACTTTCTATCTGCCTATAGCTTCACTTCTTCACTTTCTATCTGACTATAACTTCCATTTCTATCTGCCTTTAGCTACACTTTCTGTATGACTATCGCTTCACTTCTGCACTTTCCAAAAGACTATAACTATTAATTTTCTATAGTACTATAACTTCACTTTCTACATGACTATAACCTCACTTTCAATCTGAATATAGCTTCACTTTCTATGTACTTAAAGCTTCAATTTCTGATTATAGCATCACTTTCTGTATGACTATAAATGACTTTTTATCTGACTATAGCTTCACTATAGCTTCACTTTCTATCTGACTATAACTTCACTTTCTATCTGACTATAACTTCACTTTCTTTCTGCCTACAGCTTCACTTTCTATCTGCCCATAGCTTCACTTTCTATATGACTATAACTTCCACTTTCTATCTGCCTATAGCTTCACTTTCTATATGGTTATAACTTCCCTTTCTATCTGCTTATAGCTTCATTTTCTATCTGCTTAAAGTTTTTCTTTCTGACTATAACTTCACTTTCTATATGACTATAACTTCAATTTCTATAAGAGTATAGCTTCACTTTTATATGACAATAAGTTCCCTTTCTATCTGCTTTCCTCTAGCTTTACTTCTTCACTCTCTATGTACTTATAGCTTCACTTTCTGACTATTGCATCACTTTCTGTATGACTATAGCTTCACTCCTGCACTTTCCATATGACTATACTGTAACTTCACTTTCTTAATGACTATAGCTTCACTCCTGCACTTTCCATATGACTATATTGTAACTTCACTTTCTAAATTACTATAAATTCATTTTCTATAGGACTATAATTTTATTTTCTATCTGCCTATAGCTTCACTTTCTATAGGACTATTACTTTATTTTCAATCTGTCTGTAGCTTAACTTCTTTACTTTCTATGTACTTATAGCTTCACTTTTTATCTGACTATTGCTTCACTGTCTATCTGCTTATAGCTTCATTTTCTATCTGCTTAAAGTTTTTCTTTCTGACTATAACTTCACTTTCTATATGACTATAGCTTCTCTTTCTGACTATAACTTCACTTTCTATTTTCCCTTAGTTTCACTTTCTAAATGACTATAACTTCACTTTCTAGCTGCCTAAAGCTTCAGTTTCTATCTGCTTAAAGCTTTTCTTTCTGACTATAACTTCACTTTCTATCTGCCCTTAGCTTCTCTTTCTGACTATAACTTCACTTTCTATCTTCCCTTAGTTTCACTTTCTATATGACTATAACTTCACTTTCTAGCTGCCTAAAGCTTCTCTTTCTGACTATAACTTCACTTTCTATCTGCTCTTAGCTTCACTTTCTATATGACTATAACTTCACTTTCTATCAGAGTATAGCTTCACTTTTATATGGCTATAACTTCCATTTCTATTTGCTTATAGCTTCACTTTCTATCTGCTTAAAGCTTTTCTTTCTGACTATAACTTCACTTTCTATATGACTATAACTTCACTTTCTTTCTGACTATAACTTCACTTTCTTTCTGACTATAACTTCACTTTCTTTCTGACTATAACTTCACTTTCTCTATAACTATAACTTCACTTTCTATCTGCCCTTAGCTTCACTTTCAATATGACAACAGCTTCACTTTCTATGTGACTATAGCTTCACTTTCTATATGACTATAACATCACTTTCTCTCTGCTTATGGCTTCACTTTCTATCTGCCTATAGCTTCACTTTCTATTTAACTTTAGATTCACTTTCTATATGACTATAACTACAATTTCTATTTGCCAATAGCTTCACTTTCTATGTGACTATAGCTTCACTTTCTATATGACTATAACATCACTTTATCTCTGCTTATGGCTTCACTTTCTATCTACCTATAGCTTCACTTTCTATCTGACTATAACTTTACTTTCTATATGAATATAATTTCACTTTCTGACTATAGCTTCACTTTCTATCCACCTATAAATTTACTTTCTGATTTTAGAATAACTTTCTATATGACTATAGTTTTACTTTCCATCTGCCTATAGCTTCACTTTCTGCTGACAGCTTCATTTTCTTTGACTATAACTTCACTTTCTATCTGCCTGTAGCTTTACTTCTTCACTTTCTATGTACTTATAGCTTCACTTTCTATATAACTATTGCTTCCCTTTCTATATGACTATAACTTTACATTCTATCACAGTATAGCTTCACATTTTATATGACTATAACTTCACTTTCTATCTGCTTACAGCTTCACTTTCTATCTGCCTAAAGCTTCTCTTTCTGACTATAGATTCACTTTCTATATGACTATAACTTCACTTTCTATCTTCTTATACAGTAGCTTCACTTTCTATATGACCATAGCTTTACTTTCTATATGACTATAACTTCCCTTTCTATGCCTAAAGCTTCACTTTCTGACTATAACTTCACTTTCTATATGACTATAACTTCACATTCTATCTGCTTATAGCTTTACTTCTTCACTTTCTATCTGACTTTAGATTCACTTTCTATATGACTAAAACTACAATTTCTATTTGCCAATAGCTTTACTTTCAATGACTATAGCTTCACTTTTTTGTGACTAGAGCTTCACTTTCTATCTGACTTTAGATTCACTTTCTATATGATTATAACTACAATTTCTATTTGCTAATAGCTTCACTTTCTATATGACTATAACTTAACTTTCTATCTACCCTTAGCTTCACATTCTATATGACTATAACTTCACTTTTTTATCTGCCTAAATCTTCACTTTGTAACCGCATTTAGCTTTACTTTCAATATGACTATAACTTCACTTTCTATGACTATAACATCACTTTCTAGCTGCCTAAAGCTTCTCTTTCTGACTATAACTTCACTTTCTATCTTCCCTTAGTTTAACTTTCTATATGACTATAACTTCACTTTCTAGCTGCCTAAAGCTTCTCTTTCTGACTATAACTTCACTTTCTATCTGCTCTTAGCTTCACTTTCTATATGCCTATAACTTCACTTTCTATGTGACTATAGCTTCACTTTCTATATGACTATAACATCACTTTCTCTCTGCTTATGGCTTCACTTTCTATCTGCCTATAGTTTCACTTTCTATTTAACTTTAGATTTACTTTCTATATGACTATAACTACAATTTCTATTTGCCAATAGCTTCACTTTCTATGTGACTATAGCTTCACTTTCTATATGACTATAACATCACTTTATCTCTGCTTATGGCTTCACTTTCTATCTACCTATAGCTTCACTTTCTATCTGACTATAACTTTACTTTCTATATGAATATAATTTCACTCTCTGACTATAGCTTCACTTTCTATCCACCTATAAGTTTCCTTTCTGATTTTAGAATAACTTTCAATATGGCTATAGTTTTACTTTCCATCTGCCTATAGCTTCACTTTCTGCTGACAGCTTCATTTTCTTTGACTATAACTTCACTTTCTATCTGCCTGTAGCTTTACTTCTTCACTTTCTATGTACTTATAGCTTCACTTTTTATATAACTATTGATTCACTTTCTATATGACTATAACTTCACATTCTATCTGCTTATAGCTTCACATCTTCACTTTCTATCTGACTTTAGATTCACTTTCTATATGACTATAACTACAATTTCTATTTGCCAATAGCTTCACTTTCAATTTGACTATAGCTTCACTTTCTTTGTGACTATAGCTTAACTTTCTATCTGAGTTTAGATTCACTTTCTATATGACTATAACTACAATTTCTATTTGATAATAGCTTCACTTTCTATATGACTATAACTTCACTTTCTATATGACCATAACTTCACTTTCTAACTGCCTAAAGCTTCGCTTTATATCCGCATTTAGCTTCACTTTCAATATGACTATAGCTTCACTTTTTATATGACTATAGCTTCGCTTTCTATCTAACTTTAGATTCACTTTCTATATGACTATAACTACAATTTCTATTTGCCAATAGCTTCACTTTCTATATGACTATAGCTTAATTTTCTGACTATAATTTCCCTTTCTATATGAATCTGGCTTTACTTTCTGACTATAACTTCACTTTCTATCTGACTATAACTTCACTTTCCATATGATTATAATTTCACTTTCTGACTATAGCTTCACTTTCTATCCGCCTATAACTTTAATTTCTGACTATAGAATCACATTCTATATCACTATAGTTTTACTTTCCTTCTGCCTATATATTCACTTTCTGCTGACAGCTTCATTTTCTATGTCTATAACTTCACTTTCTATCTGCCTGTAGCTTTACTTATTCACTTTCTATGTACTTTTTCTTCACTTTGTATCTGATTATTGCTTCACTTTCTATTTGAGTATAACTTTACTTTCTATCACAGCATAGCTTGACTTTTATATGACTATAACTTCACTTTCTATCTGCTTATAGCTTCACTTTCTATTTGCCTAAAGCTTCTCTTTCTGACTATAGCTTCACTTTGTATATGGCTATAACATCACTTTCTATCTGCTTATACAGTAGCTTCACTTTCTATATGACCATTGCTTCACTTTCTATATGACTATAACTTCCCTTTCGATGCCTAAAGCTTCACTTTCTGACTATAGCTTCACTTTCGATATGACTATAACTTCATTTTCTATATGACAATAACGTCACATTCTATCTGCTTATAGCTTCACTTCTTCACTTTCTATCTGACTTTAGATTCACTTTCTATATGACTATAACTACAATTTCTATGTGACAATAGCTTCACTTTCTATCTGACTTTAGATTCACTTTCTATATGACTATAACTACAATTTCTATTTGCCAATAGCTTCACTTTCTATATGACTATACCTTCACTTTCTTTATGACTATAACTTCACTTTCTATCTGCCCTTAGCTTCACTTTCTATCTGCACTTAGCTTCACTTTCTATATGACTATAGCGTCACTTTCTGACTATAACTTCACTTTCTATATGACTATAGCTTCACTTTCTGACTATAACTTCACTTTCTCTATGAATATACAGTAGCTTCACTTTCTGACTATAACTTCACTTTCTATCTGACTATAACTTCACTTTCTATATCACTATAATTTCACTTTCTGACTATAGCTTCACTTTCTATCCGCCTATAAGTTTACTTTCTGACTATAGAATCACTTTCTATATGACTATAGTTTTACTTTCCATCTGCCTATAGCTTCACTTTCTGCTGACAACTTAATTTTCTATGACTATAACTTCATTTTATATGTGCCTATACTGTAGCTTTCCATCTTCACTTTCTATGTATTTATAGCTTCACTTTCTCTCTGACTATTGCTTCACTTTCTATATGACTATAACTTTACTTTCTATCACAGTATAGCTTTACTTTTATATGACTTCACTTTCTGCCTCTAACTTTACTTTCTATCACAGTATAGCTTCACTTTCTATCTGCCTAAAGCTTCTCTTTCTGACTATAGATTCACTTTCTATAGGACTATAACTTCACTTTCTATCTGCTTATACAGTAGCTTCACTTTCTATATGACCATAGCTTCACTTTCTATGCCTAAAGCTTCACTTTCTGACTATAGCTTCACTTTTGATATGACTATAACTTCACTTTCTACTTGACTATAACTTCACATTCTATCTTCTTATAGCTTCACTTCTTCACTTTCTATCTGCCTATAGCTTCACTCTGTATATGACTATAACTTCACTTTCTGACTATAGAACCACTTTCTATATGACTATAGTTTTACTTTCCATCTGCCTATAGCTTCACTTTCTATTTCACTTTTGCTTCACTTTCTGGCTATAGCTTCACATTCTATCTGCCTAAAAAGCTTCACTTTCTGGCTATAACTTCACTTTCTTTATGACTATAACTTCACTTTCTATCTGCCCTTAGCTACGCTTTCTATCTGTCCTTAGCTTCACTTTCTATATGACTATTTTTTTCACTTCAAACTCAGAATCAGCTCCATGACAGTGCCTTGTCTACTTCCTTCTCATCTGCCAATAGCTTCAATGTTCATTTTCTATTGCCTGTATCAATTGCCTCGTATCTGTAATATTATCAATCTCACCTTTTAGAACCTTGTTTATCTGCATATAACCAGTGTTCATTTAATAAGGTACAGCGTGCCCTATCCTTTGCATTACTACTGCCAATCTAATATTTCTAGAACTTAAATAACCTCTCATCTGTCTACATCTTTAGTGTATTTACTTATCATCTATATATATCTTACTTTCCATCTCATCTGCGTGTAGAGCTTTGCCATCCACCTTGTTTTTCTAGAGCATATTTGCATGTGCTTATCTCTCGAATGTAAATCACATTAATCTAGAATTCACAACTGTACTTTTTGCCTATTTTATATCTCTAAAATTTACTTGCATCCGCTTAAACTTTCAATGTAGATGTGACTTCTTATATGCAGTACTACTGTCTATCTAATCTTTCTAGAACTTACCTCATCATGTTCTGATGCTTTACTTTCTATCTAATCTTTCTAGATAACAACTAATCATGTTCCTGTAGCTTTACTATACATATTGGACCTTATTCAGGTCCGTTCGCTCAGACCCCTTCATTCGCAAGGGGTCCAATGTTTGGCGTCTGCGCATGTGCAGGTTCATTTCTGCGCATGTGCAGATGCAGGGTGCATGTGCTCACGCACCCATTCTTGCGGCCGCTGGGTGGGGGGGGGCGTGGCGCGGTCCATTCACATAATGGAACGCCTAGCATTTCATGGGTGTTTCCATGAGAACACTGGGTGTTCTCATGCTAATGAGTCTGTGATGGACATGCAGGGGGCGGGCAGCTGACATCACCGGCTGTCAACTGCCCACCCAATTCCCTACGAGTATACACACATATGTTAGGTTGCTCACCTCATTGCAACCTTACATATGTGTGCACCTTCCTCATCTTTCGATGGTTGGCAACCATCAAAAGATGTGGGAGGGTCCCAGTGGCATGCAAATGGATGTTTATGTGAAACATCCATTTTCATGATGTGTGATGGAACATGCCTTGCAAACAGTGGGCCGATGTTCCACCATTCGCAAGGCGGGGTTTGGTGGACTCGCAAGGCTGCGAATTCGCAGCCTTACGAATGAACCAGAATTAGCCCCATTGCAATTTTTTTCTCATTTAACTATGGCTCCACAATCCATCTTCTCTATCTAGAATGTACATGAGCTATCATCTACACTACTACTGACCAGCTTATCTTTATCACTTACTAATATTATCTACTGACTATAGGGATGTACTACTAAGCCTTGGTAAGTCATAAAGTGGAAAGAAATACATTACCGGCCAATCAGCTCATACTGTAGCTGTCACTTTTCAAACATAGTCTGTAGCATTGCATGATTAGCTGGTATCTCTCTCCATTTTATTACTCTCCAATGCTTAGTACATCTACTCCTGTAGCTTAATTGTCCATCCCATCTACTTAGAATCAACCTGACCTTTAATCTGTGCTTCTACTATTTTCTAATTGTTCTAAAAGTGTCAGTGTCCTCTCAACTGTACTACTACCAGGGCCGAAACTAGGTGTTTCAGTGCCCGGGGCGGCAGTCATTTGCCCCCCCCCCCCCCCCCCAAAAAAAAATACACAAATCACTGCCTTGGGGACAGGCAGCGGGGGTCTGGGGACTGGAGAAGGTTAACTCCGGCTCCTAGCGCTGCCGGGCAGTGGGCGGGGGCAGATTTTGAAAAGACTTGCCGGACGCTGATTGGCTGAATTCAGCCAATCAGCGTCCGGCAAGTCTTTTCAAAATCATCAGCGCTTCCCGCCACCAGGCAAATAGCGAGCGGCTGTGTATGTGAAAGCTGCCGCTACACCAGTCCCTGGACCCCCGCTGCCAACATACCTGTGTGCAGCCAACAGGGGTAGGCAGCGCCCAAGGGTCCAGGGACTGGTGTAGCGGCAGCCTTCACTCACTCCGTCTCCTAGCGCTATCTGCCTGGCGGCGGGAAGCGCTTATGACTTTGAAAAGACTCGCCGGACGCTGATTGGCTGAATTCAGCCAATCGACGTCTGGCAAGTCTTTTCAAAACCTGCTTCCCGCCCACCGCCCGGCAGCGCTAGGAGCCGGAGTTAACCTTCTCCAGTCCCCGGACCCCCGCTAGGACCTGGCCTTAACCCACCAGTCCCCGGACCCCCACTGCTCATCCCAGGGACCACGCTGCCGGGACACCACACTAGCGCTCCAGCGCCCGGTGGGCGTGACCCCCTAGCCCCCCCACTAGTTACGGCCCTGCTACTACTGAACATATAATCGAACATATATAATCGAACATATAATCGTTCTAGGACTAATACATCTTTTGCCTATAGCTTTATTATCTATCTCACCTTAGTAGGTACATCTTACCTCTCTCTATTTACTGCCTATCTCATCTCTCTAGAACTTTCCTCTCTTGTCTACTTTCCATTTCATCTTTTCAGGACTCACCCAATTATCTGCCTTTTTTTCCAGCATTTACATCAACTAGAATTGACTTCCCTCTAAACTTCCTATACAGCTTCTCTGTCCATCTCTTCTTTCTATAACCTTCTTGCTACCTTATAAGCAGTAGTACTGTCCATCTTGTCTTACTAGAAGTTACTTGGGCCTGATTCTGGGTGATACATGTGTCAATGCCTTTTACCGGTCACATGTATGCAAATGTTGCCACGAGCCCTTCCCTGGTGCACATTGATGTGTCAGAGTCTGTGAACATGGAAGACCTCTTGGTGCATCTGCATCGGTCGCACCATAGAAACTTGCCCTATAATAGATGCAGTAGATGCAAATTATACATGTAAGTATGGTCTCATACGTAAGTGATCAAGGGGGTATTATATATGCCTCAATAATGTCCTTAATTTCTTTTACTTTTTTCTAAATTTTGATTCCACACTACACTATTTTCATAGCATCTGTGAAAAGTTGCAGACATATATTTGTGTGGCTGCCATTGGGGAAAAAAGGACTTTTTTAGGGGGATTTGGTTTCAATTGCCTGAGGCAAGTTATAAAAAATCCCTGATGAGTGCTGCCATTGGGGATAATAGGATATCTCCAGACACGTCAGTGAGCAACATTAAATTGCATCTCTAATTTGAAATAACCCTAAGTTTCTGTACAAGCAAACACGTCAGCAACATGCTAATGACACGCTCATAACACACCCATCAGGATGACCATTTCCTGATGTCCAAACAGCCTCTTCCTAAACTCAGGCCAGGAACGTCCAATACATTTCCAAGGTTCTTCTCCATGCGTGTGTCTGAAATTGTAGCTGTGACTCCGTATGAACCTCAAGTAAAAGTAAAACCAGAAAATGTAATTGTTCTAGAACTAATAGTCTCATCTGTATACATTTTAAAAGTCCCTGTGATTCTGTATAGAACTTACTGTTCGTTCTATCTGCTTTACCACTGTCCATCTCATCAAACCACTAACGTTATCTGCCAATGTTAACTAAGTTATATGTAAGCCACACCTCTCTTTACTAGGAACTTCATTCCTCCATTATCTGCCTATGTTTTCTTTGTCCTTGTCATATATGTAGAAATTACATCTGCCCCACCTGCAGTGCACTTGGTTTTGCCCATTTTAAGAACAAATTTGTACTGTGATTAGATCTGAATAAGGGCCCTAGAGTAGCTAGTACTTACCCTCTCAACTGCCTATATCTCATCAATCCCAATAATATGTATAGAGACTACATCCCTGCCTATATGCTTATATTCAGTGTCCCGCTCATTTATCTAGAACTTGCCCTCATCTGCCTACACCTCTTCTGTCCTAATGATAATTTGAAAATAACCTACTTCCAATTTATTTATTCTACAAAACTGGAGACTGGTAAAAATAAGGCCATTGTGCTGATTTGCGCACATCAGTTCTAGAGTGCATGATTCACGCCATTGTTACGACTTCATTTTATCACTCTCCCCCTGCCATGTTCAGCACCCGACAACACACGTGCAGTGAATGATATTTAACATATCTTCTCATCTGACACAGCAGGATACAATTATCAACTATCTAGCTATAAACTTCATCCACATACATTACCGTTCAGATCTCCTACCTGGAGCGTCACTGATCAGATATCCTATCTAGAGCTTCACTGACCAGATCTTCTGCCTAGCGCTTCACTGACCAGATCTCCTTAGAGCTTCACTGACCAGATGTCCTGCCTAGAGCTTCACTGACCAGATCTCCTATCTAGATCTATCCTGACTGGATCTCTTACCTAGAGCTTCATTGACCAGATCTCCTACCTAGATCTTTACTGACCAGATCTCCTACCTAGAGCTTCACTGACCAGATTCCCTACATAGAGCTTCAACTACCTAGAAATGTCATGAATGTTAACCAATGCTTAACCTCTCCTTCACAATGTCTGTTCCTACCCTAATTTCTCCTCACCTTTACAATTTGCACTTTATCTCCCTCTGTCACATTCCATTTTGTCTCTAGTTCAAGGAATGACCTGTTTTTCTCTATTAATGAATCATTTGATTGTCTGTTGGATGATTTTTTCCCTCTAATGTTTTGCACTCCCATCTGATGGTTTAAGATATTGTTTGTCTGGGAAGTGAAGCCTCCTGAGGGCATTCTTGGAATTGATTATTGATACAATGCAGACATCAATAATTGGCAACAATATGAATTTGTTGGATCTAGTTTGTTGTGTGTATATCTTATAGCATGGATATATATATATATATATATATATATATATATATATATATATATATATATATCAAAGGAAAAGATCTACAAGAAGTATGGGAAATGTTGGCACATACTTATTATAGAAATAAAACAGCTGTAACACTGAGATTTGGTTACATGAAAGAACATGTAATATATAATGTAACTCTAGTTTCAATGTTCTTCTGTGATGCATTTCCTCCCCAATTATCAATCAACCTAATTCAATATGTTATAAATGCTTCACAATTCTCTTTTCTCTTCTCTTTCTTTTCAATTTATAAATAAAGAGGAGAAGCCAAAACCCAAGTAAGTAAAAAACGTAGTGACAGGCAAAGCTTGCACTCTACTCCATACCCATACCTGATATCACACTCAGGCCACAATTATCCTTGACTTAAGGCCCCCATACACTATGCGATTTTGGGCTGATTTTAGTGAAAGCACTCGCATGCCCCAGCAGCCTGCAGATGATTATGATGACCGTCCGCCTGCCCCCTGCTCCTCACCGCCTGCCCCCTGCTCCTCACCGCCCACTGCAAGCGATTTATCACATGTAAAAAATGGCCCATCAAGTGCCAAATTGTATGTGAGCCTCCCGGGGAGCTGCTGGGTGGCTCACAGGAGAATAGGGTCGGACTTGTCCTAAGGACAAGTCGGCCTAATGTATGGGGCCTTTACATGTTACACATCCCTATGAACCTGCACCCTAATGGCTGTCTGTCATATCACACTCCACAGTGCCATCACTTGAGGGTATTATGGTATGTGGTATAGATAGGAAGATGGGACAAAAACTTTGCTTGTGATTTTATATTGAATAAGCCATAGGCATAGGGGGATCACACCTGACTTCTCTAGTTTAAATTTCCCTCCGTACATTCTTTTTACATGGGGGTCTATGAGTACATTATTATATGTTGTGCTAAACAACGCATGCATACATACATACATAGGTACATAGATACTGTACATACATACATGCAAAATATATATATATTTATGTAGCCTAGTTAATTGACTTCAGCAGCTACTTTATATGCAAGAACTTTTTGGTCTGGTTAATAGGAGAATCTGTAGGATTAGTCCAAGTCTATTGCTATGTGTGAACCAGTAGGAAATATCACACCACACTGCAACTACAGAGCAACTGTCTACCTACATACACAATGCACTCAGTGGCGTAAGTTCGTTCCAGTTGCCTGGAGGCAAGATTTATATTGGTGCCTCCCACCACCCACACGGGCACGCGCACGCACGCACACACACACACAACACAACACAAAACCTTATATAAAATATATATTTATATAGAAATATAGATAGATAACACATATATTTCTCAGAACTCATCCAGAGAAGCCATATTGTTGGCTTTTAAATAACTGATTTATACTTGCATGGGGAAAAGAGGTGCCCCCTTGGGAGCAGGAGCCCGGCGGCAGATGACTCCATTGCCTCCCAGAGTTCTGCCTCTGAATGCACTGCTGCTGTAGTAACTATCTGCATACACAATGCACTGCTGCTATAGTCACTACCTGCATCTACAATGCACTGCTGGGTACTCTTTACCTAGAACGGCGCCCGCGATTGGCATCGCGGGCGTCGGGGGTAAAAAATCGCGGGCATCGCGGGTACATAAAAAACGGGTGCGACGCGATGCCCACGATTTTCCCATAGGGATCAATGTTAAAACTGTGATTGGACGCGATTTTACTGTTAAATGCCTCAATGCCCGCGATTTGGCCATAGGAAACAATGTTAAATGGGCCACAGAGCCCTAATAGTGCCCTTGAACTGTGAAATGGCCCCCACAATTGTTAACGCCACCCCACGATGAACGTCAACCCGAAGCGTGGCGAGCGCAGCAAGCCCGCGAGGGGCGGCGGTACGCGTCCTCCGACCTTTTCATACCCCCACTATCCACGTCGGCGTGGAGTTGAGAATAGAACAGTGTGGCGAGCGCAGCGAGCCACCGAGCCCGAAGCGTGGCGAGCACAGCGAGCCCCGCGAGGGGACGCGGATACCTTCACAGGTAAACGCGTCCCTTCGCGGGCTTCACAGGTGCCCGCGTCGCCATGGACACCTGGGAAGCCCGCGAGGGGACGTGTATAACTGTGAAGGTATCCGCGTGCGCTCGCCACGCTTCGGGCTCGGTGGCTCGCTGCGCTCGCCACACTATTATATTCTCAACTCCACGCCGACGTGGATAGTGGGGGTATGAAAAGGTCGGAGGACGCGTACCGCCGCCCCTCGCGGGCTCGCTGCGCTCGCCACGCTTCGGGTTGACGTTGATCGTGGGGTGGCGTTAACAATTGTGGGGGCCATTTCAGACTTCACGGTGACTATTTGGGCTCTGTGGCCCATTTAACATTGTTTCCTATGTAAAAATCGCGGGCATTGAGGCATTGAACACTAAAATCGCGTCCAATCTCACTTTTAACATTGATCCCTATGGGAAATCGCGGCCATCGCGGGCATCGCATCGCACCCGTTTTTTAGTGCATTCGATGGTCGCGATGGTCGCGATGGGCGCCGTTCTAGGTAAAGAGTACCCACTGCTGCTGTAGTCACTACCTGCATACACGATGCACTGCTGCTGTAGTCACTACCTGCATACACGATGCACTGCTGCTGTAGTCACTACCTGCATACACGATGCACTGCTGCTGTAGTCACTACCTGCATACACAATACACTGCTGCTGTAGTCACTACCTGCATACACAATGCACTGCTGCTGTAGTCACTACCTGCATACACGATGCACTGCTGCTGTAGTCACTACCTGCATACACAATGCACTGCTGCTGTAGTCACTACCTGCATACGCAATGCACTGCTGCTGTAGTCACTACCTGCATACACAATACACTGCTGCTGTAGTCACTACCTGCATACACAATGCACTGCTGCTGTAGTCACTACCTGCATACACAATACACTGCTACTGTAGTCACTACCTACATTCACAATACACTACTTCAATAGTCACTAATAAGTGGATTCACAATAGGTATTAGGAGGAATCTTCTGCAATTAATTATGTTTATTTTCCAGACTTACTGCACCTAAAATCCCAGATGGAGAGAAAGTTGACTTTGATGTAAGTACATTATTTGCTAAAATTAGCTTATTACTGACCAGGCCATCCCACCGGTACGTCATAACCTGACCTGTCACTCAAGTGAAACTCATATGCTTCTATTGGGAAAAATCCTCCTAGAAGTGTATATGTAGGAAGACCACAAAGGTTAAACATATCAAACCATCAGCTTGACCTAAATAACCTTTATGGTGGTGGGTGTAGGTTAAGTATGTATGTGAGTCTGCATGATTGTGTAATACAACTTTACTTCCACGGTGTGTGTGTGTATTGTGTTTATTGCAATATCTGTATTACAGATGGAAGAACAGGTACCAGTGGGCCCTTTGATGCCCCACATGCTGGTACTTGAGGTTCTCTAAGTACCAGCATGAGGCAGAGGCTTGCTGGAACCTGTAGTTTCACAGATAAAACACAATACTAACTCTTTCTTTTGACACTATGGGCCTTATTCTGGTTGGTGCGGCCGGGCCGTACGCGTACGTCCCGGGGTTTTTAATGATCTGCGCATGCGTACATTCGCTAATGCGCAGGCGCGAACACTCCACAACGCTTACGGACGGGTCTCTACGTGCGAAAAAACCTGTACGCGAGTGTACGGGCATTGGGGGCGGCATAGGGGCGTGATGAGGGGAGCGGCCGAAATAATGAGGGAAAATGGGCGTAAATATGGGCGTACACGGGGGTGTGCACCAAAAATGAGCGGTGCTACTACCGCACGATCGACTAAAGCACCGTTCATTTCGGACACAAAACAGGCGGCCGCCAACCGCCAGCTCAGACCACCCCTACAGATACCGCATGCCAACGTGCGCCTGGGTTTGCTAATTTACGCTGATTACTACTCAAACACATACACCTGAATGTAATAACCAATGCTGCAGTCTATTAAGTCCAAACCATGATTTCACTACCTGCAAGCCACACACAGCACTCAAACACATTGGAAGCTTATCTTTCTATACTTCTCGACATTTAAAGGTTTGTTTAATTTAAGGTAAGAATCTTTTTAAGACCTGCTTATATATGCTAAGGTAGGTATTTGTTAAACAGTTAGACACATTCACTACGTGCTTTCATAGACTTTACACAGTAGCACACTCAATCTACACAAGTCGACATGTGTCAACGTGTTCACTCTAATACAAACATAGGTTTTGTATTTATGATACAATAACATAAACCACATCTAACACCTACAAAGGATGTTTCAGCAATGTTTTAAGCCCATGCCCACTATTTTGCACATTAATTAATTCATTCAATCAATTAATTAATTTTCATAATTATAGTTGAAAGGCAAGATTTGCAGGTCCATATATGTGAAGGGTATGTCAGCGTACACGGACGTACGCTCACTCTCACGAGCGGTGACATAAGCTGACTTTTCTATTGAAAACAATCGGGACCCGTCCGTGCAAGCTGGCGTACGCTCAGATAGCCGCAAGAAGTCGGTGGGAAGACGGCCGAGAGACGTCCGTAAACGGTGGTGTACGCTCAATTGTACGCCAGTTGTCGGAGTGTAAGGGCTGGCCCGTCCGTGTACGTTGGCGTACGCTCAATTGTACGCCACTCCCCTTTGCCGTTGTTTCTGGCCGTACGAATGCGGCTGAGTTGTGGGTGGCCTTAACCCCAACGGCCGCGTACGGATAGCGTACGTTAATAGCGAACGTACGCACGTTTGGCCGCTACGATCAGAATAACCTCCTATATCACTATGAACTCAGCACTCACGGCCGAGGGGTGCCAGGCATAGCAATGGGCTTTAGCCCTGACCCATGGGTGCCCTGGAGGGGTACCCCAGCCAGGGCTGACTAGTTGGGGGGCTTAATGCTACAGCCGCAGGAGATACTATAATTAAGTACCGCGGCGGTGGCATTACCTTATTGACTAGTGGAATCCGGTGGTGCTGATTTAAAAGATACGCTGGATCCTTACCCTGTATGTCTAATTCCATCATATTATTGGAACCAGGACCAGTCCAACAGTTCTTTGAATACAGGTGGACATTACACAATTTTTAGAACCAGCACCATTTTTAAAATGTTTTTTAACTGTTTTTTTTTTTTTACTTATACCCCTTTCACACTGCACAATTTACCTGGGTCTGACCCAGGGTTTTGCCCTAGTCGGAGCCAGGTTCCTGGGCAGGCTGAACAGGTAAGCAGCTATGGAGAAAGCAGCAGCACCGCTTCAGTGCTGCCTCATCTCCCGCATGAGGCCTCACCGCTCTGCCCTGCCCCCGGATGATGTCAGCAGCCCAGCAATAAGCCGGATCGCTGACAGCCACAGTTAGCGCAAATGCCCAGCATTTGCGATCTGAAAGGGGTATGATACACACAGAAGCGCTGCACGGATCTGACATCCATGCATGCTTCTCCAACATGTATATTTGTATAGTGCATTTTGAGCCTTTGCAGAAATGAACATTGTTGAATGTCCATGGAAATCCTGCTGAGTTTGGCAATAGTGTATTGATTTGTACATGTATGTTCTACCATGATTTTCATTCAGATTTGGTCAATTTGTGTCAGGTAAATTACCGAGGCATACTTGCCTACTTTCTGGCTGAGGGCAGCCAGCTCAGTAAGGCCGGGGGTTGAAAAGGGGTGGGGGTGGGACAGAGCCACAGGAGGGGTATCTTGCTTGGGGGGAGACCAGAGCCATGCCCCCACAGTGCAATTATTTCAGGCATTGCACTACGGTGGGTGCGGCTAAAATGACACTATACATGGGGGGATCATGGGACCAGGCCTTTCCGGGAGGATAGGCAACCCTGACTTCAGGTTATATTATTGCTATTACACTATTCCTAGCCATTAAATATTGATGTATTACAATATGCTATGTAGGTGGTTCTTTTCTTACACATGATTTATTTTTCATCTTTAGGATATTCAGAAGAAAAGACAGAACAAGGACTTAATTGAGTTGCAGTCCTTGATCGATCAGCACTTTGAAGGGCGTAAGAAAGAGGAAGAGGAGATCATTGGACTGAAAGAAAGAATTGTAAGATGTTATTCTTGTTCTGTGTCTGACAAGTAGTTGTAATCAGAGGTGGAACTACAATTGGTGCAGCAAGTGCAGCAGCCCCTGTCAACCTCTTCCTATCACCCACTGTTTTTCCCTGTCACACTCTGCCTCCCCCTGCCTCCCCTGTTGGAGTACACATTTAATATTTATATGATACAGGGTTGCCTACCCTCCCAGAATAGCCGTGAGGGTCCTGAAAATCGGATCACCCTCCCGGCCGCCGGAAAGGTGGGCAACCCTCCTGGATTCTGGGGGACCCCCGCTCCCCTCCCCGATTGTGGTTTCCTCCACCCTGACCGCAGCGTTAAATAACCTTATTTGCCGATCTTCGGGGCTAAAGTGGCATAAATGTCTTCGTTTAGCCCCACCCCTCCGCGGAGATCGGCATATCGGGTAATTTTTCTTCATGGGGGCGGGGCTTAATGACGCCCCCCAAACATCTGCTGTAAGTCTCCTCTTCGGGCTTTTCCTGGAGAGTTTTCAAAAGTCGGCAACCCTGGTACAGTATGATATATTTATATGGTTGTAATTAAATCCTAGGAGGTAACCAGTCATCTTTAGCATACTTGGCAAAGCAAAATGCATTGAAGACACAGACAGAATTATAGAAATGTATTATTATTATTATTAATAATAATTCTAATAATAATAATAATAATAATAATAATAATAATAAATACAATAATAAAAAACTAACTTCATTATCTGCAGTGCCACACAGAGGACAGAGGATTAGACAGTACATGGTATAACAGCACAGTACAGATCATAGTACAATAGGATATAAAAGTAACAACTAGTACTACAACTCTTAATATTTATGAGAGGTATTAATGCACAGAGGAAACCTAAAATAAAAACCCTACCTTTATCTATGTTTGGTAATTCTGAACCAGGTTTAATATTTTGGGCCAGATGTACTAAGCTTGAAAAGTGATAAAACGGAGAGTGATAAACCACCGACCAATCAGCTACTACCTGTCATTTTTCAAACACAGCCTGTGTCATGACAGGTTGGAGCTGATTGGCTGGTGGTTTATCACTCTCCATTTTATCACTTTTCAAGCTTAGAACATCTGGTCCTATGTCTGCATACAAAACAGTGAGGGGTAAATTTACTGAAGGTTCTAAAAATGCAAGAGGTGATGTTGCCCATAGCAACCAATCAGATTGTGTCTATCATTTTGTAGGATGCAATAGAGAATGGATAGACAGAATCTGATTGGTTGGTATGGGTCATATCCATTAGTAAATGTAGCCCCAATATTGCAATGTTGTATAAGTACTTACATTTCCCCACTAGGTGGCAGAGCTGACATACAATGCCAAGCTGACCTAAACCTACTATATACTGTATGCTTGTTTTTGTAATCATTTTCTCAGGAGCTCCATATTACTCTATTGTGTATATATGGTAACAAATCC
Source organism: Crinia signifera (assembly GCF_055691185.1). Taxonomy (NCBI): domain Eukaryota; kingdom Metazoa; phylum Chordata; class Amphibia; order Anura; family Myobatrachidae; genus Crinia; species Crinia signifera. The sequence continues at coordinate 87,944,322 of NC_139227.1, read as the reverse complement.
CCTCACATGCAGTCGCGCGGCCGAAAAAAACATTCGATGGTCGCTCACCATCTAATGATTTTTTTTCCATTTGCTAATAAAATTCTGTCTAGACTGACTCTTATTATGCCCGCAGATCGCTGAAACGGGGGCATGCGCTGGCGCCATGTGACGTCTGCCGACTGCCTCAAGCAGTCATCGCCACGCCTGCGTGTGCAGGGGAATGCCCAGCATATTACAGGGACATCCATAAAATGCCGTGCGTTCCCCTTCTGCTGCACCGTTCCCTCTCCCATGCGCTTCCGCAGACCCTGAACATCAGGGGAAAGGGCCGCATTGTGAATCCGCCCCTAAATGCCTTTATTGTGATTGGTCCGTTCTTCTCTGATCGCTCTATATTACTGTGATCCTCAGGAGAAACGTAGAGCTGAGAGATCCGAACAACAGAGGATCAGAGCAGAGAAGGAGAAGGAGCGTCAGACAAGACTTGCCGTGAGTACTGCCAGAGATGCCTTATCGTATAGCAATTTCCCTGTATTCCCTGTATTGTTCTATATCATACAGTTCTATCAGCATCTCCTGCAGAGGAACACTAATCTCCCCCAAACCAGCACACACCATTCATTCCGATACCTCTACTATACACTATGCATCCTCATTGTCCTTTCTCTGTGCAGGAGGAGAAGGCAAGGAGAGAGGAACAAGATTTTCTGAGACGTGCTGAGGATGACATGAAGAAGAAGAAGGCTCTGTCCTCCATGGGGGCCACATACAGCAGCTACCTGGCCAAGGTGAGAGCCTACAGAGACAAAGGTCACTGTGTGATACCGGAGCATGGACCATCTTTGCTATCTCCGCGGATATACAACTCAGAACTTACAAGTTAGATTTATTAAAGAATGAGCCCACCAAAGACATAGCTTTCTATTAAATAGTGACTTGTACCTTCAACAAATATATAGAGAGGTATTTTTTGAGTACACAACACTTTGGTGAGCTACATGGTTACAAAATTAGGTTTAATTAGACAGAATGAAACATCTGGTTGGCCAATCACCTTTGGTGAGTTTGGAGTTATGAGCAAAGCCAGGAAAGAAATGGTTAGATATGAACAGTTTCTTATATAACGCAGCATATTCCAATGTGCTTTACAATTGGAAACAGCAGTAATAGAACAAAACTGGGTAATAACAGACAGGCATAGAGGTAGGAAGGCCCTGCGCCTACAGGGAAATAGGTATTGATACACAAGGACCGATGCTACCTGTAGCAGAATGATCCAACAGATTGCAAAGGGCCGTATTGGGATAGTCACACAGCTTGTTGGCCAGAAGGATAGTAAGCAAATATAAAAAAATAAGAGGTTATTCTAATTCAATCTGTCCCCCATGCATTCACACGCGGGACCGATTGTTTGCGACTCTGCATGTGCCCACAGCGCTTGCACACAGAAGTATGGGTGGGGAGCGCAGAGGGGCATGGGGAGGTGGGCCAGGGAATTTGACTACTGGGGGTTCCCATGGCAATTCCCACATTGACGCAGGTGCGGGGGGGGGGGGGGGGAGTCAGCTGCTCGCCCTGTCCTCGCACAGGGCACCCACAGATCATAGACACCATAGAGGTGTCTCAGATCTGCGAGCGCTGAAGAAATCATTCGATGTTCGATGGTCGCCAACCATGCCTGCGGGGGCTAGGGGGGGGGGGGGGGGCAGGCGGCCATGTGGGCGGCATACGGGGGACTCACAAGGCTGCGAATTTCACAGCCTTGTGAGTCAACCAGAATAAGGACCTAAGTGTAGACTGTATAGAAGGGATTGAACATAGTAGATGATGATGGTTATGTATGGCGGTTCCGGAATTTGATATGCTTTACTGAAGAGGTTGAAGGTTTGGAGACTAGAGGAGAGTCTAATTGTGCATTGGAGGGTGGCTGCAGCTCAAACAAAGTCCTGCAATCATGAATGGGAGCGAGTGATGAGTGTGGATGAGTGGTGCAGATCTTGCGCAGAGCAGAGAGGTCAGGTTGGTGATAGTTTAAGATAAGAGAAAAGATGTATGATGGTGCAGTTGGGTTAATAGCCTTGTGTAAGCAAAAGTATATTATATTGAATATGGTAGAACACAGCAGAGAGAAGCTTTGCGTCTAATCAGGGCTTAAAGTGGTCCTGGAAAGGTGGGGGAACTCATCCCTTTGCTACCTAATTATCCTCAATGCCAACCAGTGTCACGAACGTGCCATGCATTTAAGTTCTAAGCTCTGTCCTTCTGACTCTAGAGTGCTTCCTTTTCCATAGGCTGATCAGAAGAGAGGCAAGAAACAGACAGCCCGGGAGCAGAAGAAGAAGATTCTGGCAGACCGCCGCAAGCCCCTGAATGTAGACCACATGACTGAGGATAAACTCAGGTAAACATAGTGTCATAGATATAAGTGTTTACGGAGACTCCTATCTTGTGGTGCATGGAGAAGAAAAAAGGACTTTATCACCCAAATAATTTATTATCTTTATTTTTGGGTTTAATTTATTTTGTGAAAGTAACGGGCGGTATGCAATGCTGCCCGAGTTCAGGGTTTTGCCTATTAAGTGATTGTACCTTTTAAAAAAAATGTCCCGCACTGCCACCAAACTCAGGTGGCGTTACATTCCGCCAAATGTCTGTAATAGGGCTCGTCACAGCAGATATCTCGGCAACTCCCAAAAAAATGTATTCCTAACAAAGAGACTGAGAGAGATCCAGTACCGACAAGAAAAATAAAGTACAGCCAATTAGCTCCTAACTGACATGTTTGCAATGTAGAATTTGATTGGTTGATACTTTATCTCTGTCCAAAGCTTGATACATCTCCCCTCATGTATGGCATGCAGAAAAATTTATGGCTCGGTTATTATTCTGTAACAGGGACAAGGCTAAGGAGATGTGGGACTGGTTGTACCAACTGGAGTCCGAGAAGTTTGAGATGTCAGAGAAGCTCAAGAAACAGAAATATGAGGTGAGCGCACTGTACACTATTAGTATGTATATTACTATACTTACCTTTTTTAATAGAAAGAACTATCAACTTACATAAGTATTGGTTGAACTCCATTAAAGTGGAGTAGCCAAACATAAGTGGAGGCAGCAATTTTGTAGGCTGAACTAATATTTATGAGAGAACAATCTGCCTATGCTCTAGAAACCAATCGCTCATGAATATTAGTCAGGCCTCATGACTATAAATCAAGTCTCATGAATATTAGTCAGGCCTCATGATTATAAGTCAGGCCTCATGCATATTAGTCAGGCCTCATGAATATTAGTCAGGCCTCATGCATATTAGTCAGACCTCATGAATATTAGTCAGGCCTCATGCATATTAGTCAGGCCTCATGACTATAAGTCAGGCTATGCCTTCTAGCACTATAAAAGTCATCCTGGGCAACTGGTTACGTCCACAAAACAAAGGCCTCCAGTGGTTTCAGGTGTATAGGATTCCAGATTATATCCTAAGAAGTTTATTGGTATTGGGATTAATTATTTGCCCTATTACAGTGGGTTACGGGATAGTCGATCAATCTTGACTAGATCCACAGTTACGGGATCGACTACTTGGTCGAAGGTGTCTAGTTAGATGCCTAAATATAGTTGACTGTGTCAAGAGCGACAGTGACGAGAGTTAGACGCAAGCCGGAGATTGACAGACACAAGGTTGACAGTCATCACACCATTTTTTTTTGGTTCCGAACGTCACAGTGTGCACAGTGTGCCCTCGCATCGCTCGCCATGCTTCGGGCATGGTGCTTCACTACATTCGGCACACAATTATAATCTAACTCTATGTCCTCTTGGATGGTAAAGGGCCACACCAAAGTTGGGCCGCACCAAAAAAAACCTTAGAAACTCTTGTTGATGTAGTGCGTGTGTACCATGTGTCCGCCGATCTCCCGTCACTTATGCTCTAAACACCATAGACTATCTTTAGGGATCTAAATAGACGCCTTTGCGAATTCAGCAGATAAGTTGTCCCTTGTGAGCATCAGTAATAGTTTTTCTCAGCTGAATGAAATAAAGTTCATTGTGATAAACAATGAACAATCTCTGCTTATTCTGCAGTGGCCACAAGTGGTATACCATCAGCGATGATCTAATTGGTATTCTCTGTGCATTAATATTGGCAGAAATAGATCTGTCTGTTTATTTTAGATAAATATATATATATATACACACACACAGATGGAGCACCTCTCATTCTTGCGGGTCCTGGCGATTCTATCGCCAAACGATATGGAAGGGCTCATGCACCCTGTTCTGTCTGAGCCTTCTGCCCCATCCCCGCACACCCCCCCTAACCCTGACCATCTCCCTGAATCGGCCCGTCCCCATCAGATGGAGCACCTCTCCGCCAGCTCTCGCCACACAGGGAATCTGGCAATTCCCAGTGTTAAATGAGAGGTACTCCATATGTATATATAGTAAGTACAAGTATACAAAGACCATGTAGAGTTTAGTGATTTGACATTTCCAGTTCTTAACAAAAGCTTTTTTTTATTATGAATGTTTTATATTGTATATGTGGAGTTTATTAATTGTTTACTATACACCAAAAACCACACTATGTGTATTGTACATAGACTTTGCTTTCAGTGTTCTGTACTAGCGGCAAGATGTAATACAGTCCAAACTCGACGGAGGTACAAAATGCCGGCCAAACTTGGACAGTTTTTTAAAGCGGCGTTCATTTACAAGACAAAACCATGCCTTGTAGATGTTTGCCGCTTTAAAAAAAAAAAAATCAGGGTTTGTCCGGCATGCTGTATTACATTCTGCTGCATATTGATATGTTTTGTAATAGTTGTTTATGTATTGCAATAAATATATTATCCAAAAAGCCTAAATATTTTAAATATGGTCATTTATTAAAATCACACAAAAAATGGCTAAACATAAAAGGCAGACTTTGCTGTAAGATCTTAGCATACAAAATTAATAACTAGCGTTTCTCCAGAGGAGTGGCTGAAGCACAGTTCAAAATTCAAACAGGTGATGCACACCAACTGACAGTGAGTCAGTTTAGAATTACAGTTGTCGCTGCTTTCCTATTTGAATTTTGAACTGTGATGCCGCTACTCCTCTGGAGCCTCCCCTGAATATAACCTAGGCTGGTTTCATTTTACCTTCCATTTGTGATGTTAATTCATGACCACATTGAAATAACTTAAATAAGTCTTCAGTTTTGATTCATTAAACCAACCATTGTGTTATTTTAGCTCCATAGTCATTCCATTAAAATTAGTATGAAAAAACCTGACCTGTCTAAAGATATATTTTACTATTTCAAACATAGTATATACTACACTAGCAGCTATATAAAAAATAGATCAGTAATATAACTGTACTGGATTCCACAAATGTACAAGTAAACAACCCCTGTTAAATCCACCACCTCAGTGAGACAGATGCAATCCACAAGACTAAACTGGCTTCACTGTGAGTGGCAGTGACTTTTGATTGGAAGTGCTACCTGCCAATCACGAAGAGGACAGCAGTACCATTGGGAGGTGTTCTTCCTTTGGGACTGCCAGTATGGGCTGCTTTTAGCAGAGAGTTGACATCCTGTGGGAAGCCCCTCCCTGCCTTATTCTCGGTCCTAACAAACTTCTATGTGCTGCAGCTGATGTAGTCCATAGAAGAAACCTGTGCTTTGCGCATGTGTAGTCCCCGGCACCTGCCAGATCCATTGCGCAGGTGCTGGGACCAGGCTGGCTTGTGCTCTACTTTCTGCCAAGCAGCACAGGCAGTGGCAGCATTCCTTGTTCAAAAAGGTAGGATCCACCGCTGATCACAAGCAAATCTTTTCTTTAAATTAAAAATGTAGGTTGTTAATCTAGGTGATTTTTCTAGTTCACGTATCATAGGGTAAGAGATGATATATGATAGATACACAGCTGTGCACTGTATATACAAAAAGTTAATAAATCAGATGAATTAGTGCAGTAGTCCAAGAAACCTGTACATCAAGATACCTCTGTATGGAGGCACACATGTATTATGTGTGGGGGATGAACACCAGAAGATTCAGATTAAAGGACAAGAATACAGTTCTCACCAAAGTAGAGCCATGATATTTGGATGCTCCGCTCCCTGAGAATTTACACAAAGACAACTTTGTTAATTTTCTATGCACCTCTATGGGATGCTACGAAACAATAGCAATGTCAGTGGAATCTTCGAACATCGTCTGTCATTGGATGCCCCCGCTCCTTAGAATTAAAACGGTCTATCCCCACAGTGGAGGAAGACATTTGTCCATTGAAACAATATTAATTGTATCAATTCAAGAGCTACTGAGACATATGGCAATTCACACTCATATATTGGCTCTGTCTACAAAATGGGACGAGTCCACTCTCATAACAGAATGTTATCCCAGTATGTTACTAAGAATGTGCCACTGTCGCGTAGTGCCATAAGAATGGTATGTTGTACACAAATGCATTCCCAGTGCACATAATATCTAGGAGATCGCAACAATACATGCAGATAGAATCATTTCACATCATTTCCAATGCAGAACAGCGACAACTTTCACCAGTGTCTCCTTTTCACATGATTATCTTGGTCTCTCTTAGATTACGACTCTTCACAGGAGAGTGGAAGAGCTCTCTAAGTTGTAAGTAGAGTTCTCCCTTCTATAGGGAGCAAAGTCAGGACTGTCTGTTGAGGCATGTGTCAGGGTAGGGACTGGTACGACTGGGCTTGGAGCTGAAGCAGAGCTGTAAAAAGATGTCATACAGTAAGACATGACGGACACCGGGACTGCAAATAGAATTGTCACATACAGTAAAGCAATTTGTAGAGAATGAATAAGGAGTGTAATCTTTTAAAACTTCTTGAATAGCAATGCTATATAGTGAGTTCAGCCTAGTAAAACTTGTACAGTAACTCTAATAGTGAGTGCAGCCTAGTAAAACTTGTACAGTGACCCTACATAGTGAGTGCAGCCTAGTAAAACTTGTACAGTAACTCTACATAGTGAGAGCAGCCTAGTAAAACGTGTACAGTAACTCTACATAATGAGAGCAGCCTAGTAAAACGTGTACAGTAACTCTACATAGTGAGAGCAGCCTAGGAAAACGTGTACAGTAACTCTACATAGTGAGAGCAGCCTAGTAAAACTTGTACAGTAACTCTACATAGCGAGTGCAGCCTAGTAAAACTTGTACAGTAACTAAAGTGAGAGCAGCCTAGTAAAACTTGTACAGTAACTAAAGTGAGAGCAGCCTAGTAAAACTTGTACAGTAACTCTACATAGCGAGTGCAGCCTAGTAAAACTTGTACAGTAACTCTACATAGTGAGTGCAGCCTAGTAAAACTTGTACAGTAACCCTACATAGTGAGTGCAGCCTAGTAAAACTTGTACAGTAACTCTACATAGTGAGTGCAGCCTAGTAAAACTTGTACAGTAACCCTACATAGTGAGTGCAGCCTAGTAAAACTTGTACAGTAACCCTACATAGTGAGAGCAGCCTAGTAAAACTTGTACAGTAACTCTAGATAGTGAGAGCAGCCTAGTAACACTTGTACAGTAACCCTACATAGTGAGAGCAGCCTAGTAAAACTTGTACAGTAACTATACATAGTGAGAGCAGCCTAGTAAAACTTGTACAGTGACTCTACATAGTGAGAGCAGCCTAGTAAAACTTGTACAGTAACTCTACATAGTGAGAGCAGCCTAGTAAAATGTTTACAGTAACTCTACATAGTGAGAGCAGCCTAGTAAAACTTGTACAGTAACACTGCATAGTGAGTGCAGCCTAGTACAACTTGTACAGTAACACTACATATTGAGAGCAGCCTAGTAAAACTTGTACAGTAACTCTACATAGTGAGAGCAGCCTAGTAAAACTTGTACAGTAACTCTACATAGTGAGAGCAGCCTAGTAAATGTGTACAGTAACTCTACATAGTGAGAGCAGCCTAGTAAAACTTGTACAGTAACACTACATAGTGAGTGCAGCCTAGTACAACTTGTACAGTAACTCTACATAGTGAGAGCAGCCTAGTAAAACTTGTACAGTAACACTACATAGTGAGAGCAGCCTAGTAAAACTTGTACAGTAACACTACATAGTGAGAGCAGCATAGTAAACCTACAGTAACCCTACATAGTGAATACTGTGTACTAAATCTTATTGTACAGTAATGTTACAGTCAGTGCAGTGTAGTAATACTTTTTGTACAGCTACAATGCTACATAGTGAGTGCACTGTAGTAAAATTTCCTGTACAATAACGCTACATAGTGACTGCAGTGTACAAATACTTTTTATTTTAGCCAATAGTAAAACATACAATGAACACATTAACACTTAGTATAGCTCATTGAAGCAAACAGTATGAAGACATAGATATGTAGGCAATATTGCAATCATGATTTGCACTCTTGGTGTTCTTAAAGTCATAAGGGTTTTATTTTGGTCACCCAAGGGGTAAATACCTCTGCTCCACGCTCCAGCCTGGGTGTTATAAAAAGGTAGGTAGCTTTGTACCTGGGCGCCGGCCTAGGATATGTGTGTGTGTATGTCACCAGAGACAGTATAGACACGCCAGCCACTCAATTCTTTCACATGTGGATCGTCACCATGGTAAGAGGGAGCAAGGTAACAGGATTCCTATATGCATCCTGCGGTCCATCAGGATGTGAGGTCAATGGAGGTAAGGAGCTTTATGGGACTGAACAGCATAAATGGGTTGTATGTTGTTTTAACAGGTTACAACACTCAGGAACCGTATCGATCAGCTCCAGAAACAGTGAGTAGTTCTAACTTTCCAAACTCTTTTCCCATCCCAGCCTGCACCAATCCACTCCTCTAAACCTCAGCCAACACTACCTATCTTAGAATATTTCCAAATTCAAATATTCTAAGACACTGAGAGACTTTCCATAAAGTGATATAAGACTTATATCACCCCTGTAAGTTCTTAATATCAATGTTGCATGTTTTATGCAAGTCTGACCAAAGATCTCCAGAAAGAGAATTCCCAAAATAAACTTTCCCCAACTGCAATGATCATAACGGCCAATAAATCCTCCTCACCTGGAAAGAACACTTACCTTTAACTCTATTCAACTTGACATTGCCATGGCTGTCCATTAAATCATCTTTGTCAATCTTCTTAACCGAGTATTACTCGTTATTTACACAGTACTTTCATGTTACACAGTGATTGATGCAACCTAATGATTTAGCAAAATCCCTCTAGAATCTCCACTTTATTTCATCAAAGTATGCCAGATGCCTACACATGATAGAGGCGGCCATTTTGTGGTCTGAACCACTACTTATGAGAATACAACATTCCCACATAAGCTCCATTCTCATAAATATTGGTTCAACCCACCAACTGTATGTGTGTGACAGGTGTACTCGGAAAAACAAAATGCTATTACCCTATTAAAATCAGTGGAACAACTGCTGATAAATTAATTTACAACAGATCCTAAGCATCAAAGCTTTCTACACATAGTTCAACAACATAACATAACTTTACATAAACACAATTTCTAACGATCATTACTGAGATGTTTTGCTATAGAAGCAAACAGTAGACTTCCTAATGGGGCCTACACACGGGGCAATTTCAGTCCATTTTCTAAGCAATCTCACTAGATCATTTAGAAAATGACCCTACATCGCTCGATGTGTAGGGGCTATAGCTATGGGCAGCCCTGCGAGTCGATGTCTCCCAGCGATTGAGATCCAGCATGCATGCTGGATAAATTTAGTTAACTGCTGGTCAGAACCAGTGTTATCATAGGAGAACACTGGCCCTGACAGATCACTCAGCACACCTTACTGTGCAGCTGAGAGATCTACATTGCTCAGCAACATCTCCCTGTGTGTAGGCCCCTAATGGGATACATTGGAACTAAGCATCCCTAAAACTCCATTCCAAACTTCTGTACCATCCCATACTCCAGATTTCTGGGTGCCTTCCAGGTTTCTGATCTCTGAGCATTGCGATGTATTATCTTGAATCAAAAATGATTGTTTGGTATAATTTCCTTATCTGGATTGGATCCTTATCTCCAGTCTTCGGATTGGATCCTTATCTCTCTCCCAAACCTCCCAACTACCCCATTGATACAATCTACCTATAATCCTAACCAAGCAGTCAAACATTTTGCATAACAGCTATCTAAGGAATGGCCTAACCTTACATCTGTGATCTCACACTATAACCAAGTAATATCAGGTTATACTGTACTGAAGTATCAGCTAACAATGTATGCCTAACCTGGCCCTATAGGGAAAGGCTTACCAAGCCTACCTAGATAGATCAGGTGTGGTGTGACATCACAGGTGTAGTGAGATAATGCTGGCATTGAGAGATATCACAGTCCAAACAGGACACTACTGTTTCACTTGATATCTCCAGCCTACCATAATATCTCCATTATAAGCCTGAACATTAACAAGTAAGTAATCTGATTACTGCTAACCTCAGACCTCACCCTGGTATGCAAGGTATAGTATAAGTAAGGAATGCCCTGCAGCTCTGTCAGTACATGTTTACCAGGGTGCTTACGTTCCTGGAACCACTGTAATACTGTGCTTTGAGGACAGTGCTGACAGATTGTGAGAAGTAGGTGTCTGATATATGCATGCATGGTAATCAGACAGCAGTACAGCATGTGGGAGAATAGTCCAGTCTCTCCCAAACTAACATGAAGACATGGTAAGTGACATTGCCTGTGTGTGGTGCTTGTGTGTGGGGTAAGGGGAACTCATACTGTATGTACTAGATTCCTCTTTCTCCACTTTCTATCTATCCATCTGTTCTGGATTCTCTGATCCTACCCATATAGTATTTTCCACTTCTTTATATTACCCCATCTCATATTCCATATCTTATCATTTGTGCATCTGGCTTTCCTCTCTTCTCTTTCTGGATTCTCTAAGTGTCTCGTCTGCTGACCTTTGTAATTTCTCTGCCCCCTTAACAGCAGCAAGAAGGCAGCCGGAGGCAAAGGAAAAGTTGGGGGCCGCTGGAAGTAAGCTCCCCCAAATACCAGACCTGGTCCTGACTGAGAGCAGCCCCCCTCCACCGACCTCCTCTCACCATCCCCCGTCCTGCAGGAAGCTGGATACACAGAGTGTCTCACGAGATAGCTGTCCTGTCTTATCCAGCGGGTCATCCTTTTCTCTGTCTGGACTGCTCCGTGTTATCTCTTCTCTTTTGTAAATAAAGTGTGACGCTTCTTACCGTACTCACATTCCTTGTACCTATCACAAACAACTCAGCGAAGAATGTCCGAAATATCACCTATCGCCAAATAAACAATGAGGCTCTTATTGTGCATTATGGGCCCATTGTACTTTACATGTTCGAATATACAATGATTGGTTACCTGCTCACAGTGCTGCCAGCCATGTAATGGGATGAACTAGTTTTCATGAGTTTGCAGCCCATAGACTAGGAATCAAGTACATATGAGCGTATATATATATATATATATTAGCTAAGCCTGCTTGAAGCAAAAGCTTTGACAGCTAGTCTGCTGCCTTGTGATTGCATCTGTGTTTCTGTATGCGTGAAAGAGAAAGAGGTGTAGTTTCACTCGCTGCCAGTAGATGTTTCGGTTACACACGGACACTAAACATACTGTATATATGTATACTAGTAAAGGTGTGTACACACGGATAGATTTGGGCAACGATTCAATCTCGTTAACAATTTCCTCTGAACCTCCTGCACAAACGATTTGGTGACAAATGATGAACGATTGAGCAAACGATTACACATGAACGATTGATCTTTAACGATGGTGGAGGGAGAGGGAGCCAGTCAATTAGCCTTACCAAATCGTTCATCGTGCATACACATGAAACGATTGGTACACACCGCTACCGATTGGTCGCTGATCTTTCGGCATGCAGGAAAGATCAGCGACCTCTACCAGCGACCGGTGGGTACGTGCATCGTCATCTATATCGTTCATACACACGGAACAATTGGAGCTATTTGTTGTGTCAATCGGTCGGGAACGCCCAGATCTTTTGCCAAATCTATCCGTGTGTACGCACCTTAAGCCTTCTCAAAGCAAAAGCTTTGAAAGCTAGTCTGCTACTTTCTGTGTTTGTGTGAGAAAGAGATGTAGTTTCACTCTCTGACAGCAGATGGCAGTGTTTTGGAGGCTCACGGACACTAGACATATATATATATATATATATATATATATATATATTTGTATGTAAGTTTTAGTTATATAGTGCACTTTCTCCAACAGAACTAAAGGAGCTTTCCAGACATCAAAACAATGCACATAATACATAGGATTTGGGTAGTACAGCATTAGATCACACAGACATAAAAGAAAGCAGATAGCACAGTAGGCACAATGTAGTGTTTGTTTAGGAGTTTTGGATAATAACTTCCATGGGATGTGTATTCCACCCTAACAAGGTACCCGGTGATGCATTCATCCTGGGCGCACTGGATTGCCCTGGGTGGAATAGGTTACCCCCAGAAGAAATGACACAAAATTAAGTGATTGCTGTGTAGAGTAGGGTCCCAATAAGACAGACAGGTCCATGTATCATTCATCCCATTCATACATGTACCAGATGAGGCAGCCATATTGGGCGCACTACGAAGGTTACACTGGGGGAGGTGAGCCATATAAGGACCCAATGTGTATAAGGGAAAGCGAATGCTTGTGTAGTAGTATGACATACAGTGTATGGAAACATCCACGTGAAGCACATCCTGCCCGCAGAGGAACCACTAGAGGAAAACAGCTGGGGTGCGCTGCGTAGCTCACTGCTGGCAGGGTGCGCAATCCATGGAGGTATACCTATCTATTCTCAGTACTGGGGAGATCCATGAATTTCAGGGGGAATATTCCTGGACTCTTGGGAAAACAGGTCACTCCCGATATCATGGCCATTGGCCCTGCTCTCTATATGCAATGCTGTGATTAATGCCATTGTCTCATATTGGGCGTGTAATGACTCAATTCACATCGCCCCACTCCCTGCACTTGCCACATTTATCTCACCCATTGGAAGTCCAAGAGGAGAGATCACAAGTGTAGTCAAGTATTTATATTATAAGTGTCACACAGTTATCACTTTACACTGAAACACCTCCGAAAGAGAGAGACATGTGCAGAGACAGTTAGGGTGCATGCACACTGTACAATTTTTTTGACCAATTTGGTTGAAAGACATTTTCATTGAACCCAGTGTCCTGGACTAAAGATGTTGACGAAATATATTGACGACAGACGAAAGATCTAGCTACAGTTTATAGGCTCTTTTTGAAAGATATTCAAATTGAGCTGCATGCACAGTTGACGAACAACCTTGATGAACAACTGGCGGATATGCGCATCATCATTCATCGTTTGTTTGTTGACAATATCTTTTGTCAACATCTTTCGTCCAGGACACTGGGTTCAATGGAAATGTCTTTCAACCAAATTGGTCAAAAAAATTGTACAGTGTGTATGCACCTTTACATTCAGCATAAAAAAAAAAAAATTCAGCCAATGGTTTATGAATCCCCAGCTGTATTATATTGCAATGTACACGACTCATTTTTGTTGCTACTTTTTTTTTTCTTTTGGTAGTATATAGATGATATCCCCAGCTGAATGGAGGTCATAGGGCCATACCATAGTTACAAAGTGGTGGCTTTCACTCAATGTGGTTTACACTCATGCTACCCATACACTTGTGTGATTACATTCGATGCAAAATAGGGTTCGATATCCTTGAAGCCCACCTTTCGATAAATCGCATCGTTAGGGTGTACAATTGTGCATACAATCTTGTGATTTATCGAATGCCCTTGCAATAAAAAAAATTGGGGGGGGGGGGGGGGGATCGCATGATCAAATGGTGGGCAGTAGGGCAGCAAATGGTGTGCTCACGGGCCTGCATAATAGCGCAGAAGGCACGGCCGGCAGCTTACAATGGGGCAGCATTTTGGACAGTGGGATAGTATAATGTAGGGCAGGGGTGGTTTATTGAACAGATGTGGTCAAATCCAATAATTGCATGCTATATCTCACAAGTGTATGGGCAGCAAAATAGTGCTTATAAAGCTCTAAAGGAGCCCATACATGCTCCGATCCTGGCGGTGCGATGTGTGCTTTGAGGTGCGCGCTCCTGCGGCACCTCATCGCACAGTACAAAAAGTATGTGCTGCACATACTTTTGTACTTGCTTTTCATCACATCGTATCGCATGCACAAGGCATGCAATGCGATGTGATGGATGCTATTTTAGCCCAGAACGCACACCGGGATCGGAGCGTGTATGGGCTCCTTAAACTAAATGATGTGCACTGGCTGTGGAATCCCCTGATGGGAGGGGGAGGATGATGACTATGACCATGGTACAATGTCCCCTTTGCCACCACTTCATTTACAAGCTCTGACTATACTTGAAAACGTATGGCCTAATTCAGGGGTTTATTCTAGTTCATTCTTTCTGACAAAATCCTTCTTAGATGGACAAAACCATGTGCACTGCAGGGGGGCAGATGTAACATGTGCAGAGAGAATTAGATTTGGGTGAGTTATTTTGTTTCTGTGCAGGGAAAATACTGACTGCATGATTTTACACTTCAATATAGATCTCACTTTGAAGAAAAACCCCACCCAAATCTAATTCTCTCTGCACAAGTTACATCTGCCCCACCCGCAGTGCACATGGGGCCTTATTCTGATCGGTGCGGATATTCCCGCATGCGGACGGACCGCCGATGTTGATCGTCTGCGCATGTGCAGAGGTCACTCTGCGCATGTGCAGGCGATTTCGCCGCACGGATTCTTTATACGCCGCACAGGGGGCGTAGAGGGGCGTGAGGGGCTACTTAGCCTCATTACCCTATGCATACGCCCCGCGTTTCATGGGCGTTCTCATGCAAACGCGGGGCGTATGCATGGTAATGAGGCCGTGACGCGTGGGTACGGGGCGGGCATCTGACATCGCCGGATGTCAGCTGCCCGCCCCCATACATGATTTCACACGGACAAGTGTCCGTGTGGTCTTGTGTTGCGGGACCTGGTGGAGCGTGCGGCCCTGCATTCGATGTTCGGCGACCATCGAATGCAGGGGCTGCTCCCAAGACGGAGGAGGCGTATCCCCGTCCAATTTCATGCGGATCGCCACATATCCGCGTACGGACGGCAGGTGGCGATCCGTATGGAAGGCGGGGATTCGCCTGCACGGTTGCGGCCGCATATTCTGATCGGGCCGCACCGATCAGAATAAGGCCCATGGTTTTGTCCATCTAAGAAGGATTTTGTCCAAAGAATGGACTAGAATAACCCCCTCAGTATGGATCAAATAGACAAAACCATGTGGGACAAATGTAACATGTGCAGAGACAGTTACATTTGGGTGGGGTGTGTTCAAACTGACATATAAATTGCACTGTAAAAATAAAGCAGCCAGTATTTAAGAATTTAAGCTGTGTATCGCATGACGTGGATTCTCTCGTTCCTTAGCAAACTAACATGGGAACTTACATGATTCTAGGGGTGAATTGCGCACTCAATTGGAATGGGGGGGAAGGGTTGGGTGTTCTTGATGGGGAGAAAAGTGTGTGTGTGTGTGTGTGTGTGTGATGTAGTGAGAGGTTAATAAAGCTCTGTATGCAAGAATAGGGGGGAAATAAGATGATTTTTTATTTTGTGATGGCAATCAAAATAGAAATTTAAATATAAATGGAATTGGGCCTTTAGTTCCTGGGACCGGACCCTGTGTCTCACAGGAGGATCACCACGGTGTCACACTTGAGGAACCTAGGAGAGGTGTAAGGGGCTCGTTTAGGGAACCCTTTCTCATAAGGTCCTCATTTGGATCCTATGTTCCCCCTGGTGATTGGTGGTGACCTGTTTGTGGGGCAGTGGTGTGTCTTGTTATTAGTTCATGCAAACATACTTGATAAAGTCAGGTATCAAAAGTCATTGAGGGTATAGATATGTCAATTGGGATACACCCCGTGCCAATTGAGTGCGCAATTCACCCCAAGAATCACGCCCAGCCAACCGAGTTTGTGGACTAAACACAGAATCTGTTGCACCATCCCAAATACCCCACCCAGGTAGAGCGCAATACAAACCCATCTCCTATGGCAGTGCTTTTCAACCACTGTGCCATGGCACACGTGTGCCTTGAGCAGTTCTGAAGTGTGCCCCCAGATCTAGGGATGCCCAAACCAGTTTACAGGGGTTGGGATCATTTGGTCTACAAATATTTGTCGACAAGCATCAGGTCGACATGGGGAAAGAGTTTGGGACTAGATTGCATCGTATCTAGTTCATAGCGCATCCGATGTGCTAAAGCAGCCTGTGTTTTGAACTAGATGCGATGTGACCTATGTGCAGATGTGATGTTTGCATCACATGCCGAAAACGCTCCGTGTGTGGGCACCTTTACTCTCTGCCCCACCAGCAGTGCAACATTGTTTTGTTGGGATAAAGTCACTAAATCGATTGTATGACGGTCAACATACATTAGGTTGACCACTGAAGGTCAACAGGGCTAAGGTCGACACCTGAAATAAGTCATCATTGCTAAGATCGACAGGGCCAGAAGGTCGACACAAGCATTACGTCGACAATGGGAAGGTAAACAATAAAAAGGTTGAATTTTTCACGTTTTTCTGAGACGACTTCTGCCTACAGGCGGTATTTCATACTGCACCATCCACTACGGAGTGGTGGGAGAATATAATAGTGTGCTGTCGACCTTCATTGAGTCGACCCCATGACCCATACCCATTTTGTCCCTTTCGCAAACAAAATGTGCCATGCGATCAGGTCTAAATGAGGCCCTTATGCCCCGTACATGGGGCAAATTCAGCTGAGCGACCATATCCCCGTGTGTACAGGGCAACGGTCGCCAGGAATACATCAGCGATGGTTGTTAATGAAAACCAGACACACTCTGCTGGTCGCGGGAGCAGCTTCCCCCAGCAGAGTGTGACCCGTTTTCATTAACAACCATCGCTGATGTAAACGGGACACTCAGCCGTTTGGTCACTGAGCGACCTATCCCTCCATATGTCCGAAGCTTTAGTGTGTACCTGGCCTAAATTTATACATCTTACTGGAATGAACCTCAGCTTTTAAAAGCTTTCTTTACTATACAGAAGGCAAAACATCCAACAACTAATAACTAGTTTAAATTGCCACATTTCCATGTTCCTACTTGGATCATTAGAACCAAAGGACTACAAATATGTTTGTCATGGATAATATTCTTCTCTGTACACATCTAATCCTCTTAGTCTGCTGAGGAACTCCATGATTACATGGCACAAGTTGTGTGGTACTTGTTTCCTAGCACGGCCACAACGATTTTGATCTGGGGCATCGCAGGTAAAAAAATCGCGACGGTCGCATCGCATACCGGCTAAAAAAATCGCATGCGATGCGACCGACGCGATTTCCCATAGGGAACAATGTAAAATGCCTCAATTTACCCAAATCAACATAGGGAACAATGTTAAATGGGCCAGAGACCCCAAAAAAAAAACCCTGACCAGTGAAATGGCCCCCCAAAAATAGTTAACGCCACCCCACGATCAACGTGAACCCGAAGTGTGGCGAGCGGCGGCAGTACGCGTCCTCCGACCTTTTCATACCGCCACTATCCACGTCGGCGGGGAGTTGAGAATAGATAGTGTGGCGAGCGCAGCGAGCCCGAAGCGTGGCGAGGGGACGCGGATACCTTCACAGGTAAACGCGTCCCTTCGCGGGCTTCACAGGTATCCGCGTCCCCACGCTTCGGGCTCGGTGGCTCGCCACACTATCTATTCTCGACTCCACGCCGACGTGGATAGTGGGGGTATGAAAAGGTCGGAGGACGTGTACCGCTGTGCTCGCCACGCTTCGGGTTCACGTTGATCGTGGCGTTAACTATTTTTGGGGGGCCATTTTACTGGTCACGGTGGTTTTTTGGGGTCTCTGGCCCATTTAACATTGTTCCCTATGTTGATTTGGGTAAATTGAGGCATTTTACATTGTTCCCAATGGGAAATCGCGGGCATCGCGTCGGTATCATCGCATGCTTTTTTTGGCCACATGCGATGCGACCGACGCGATTTTGACTTTTTCAATGCATTTCAATGGGAAATCGCGGGCATCGCGTCGGTCGCATCGCAGACCATTAAAAATTACCCGCGATTGTGGCCGTGCTAGGAAACAAGTACCGTTGTGTTACCAAGAGTATCCCAAGAAGCCATTGAGCTTCTCGAGGACCCATTTACACTTGAGGAGGTTCAGGCATCTGTTTACGCCCTCCCCACCTCTAATGCTCCTGGCTCTGATAAAATTCCTGTAGAAGTGTAAAGAATTTTTTATTCCTTATTGATTTATCTCTATATTTATATAGAGGGTTTTACCTGGCATGGCCCAGGATGAGCTGCAGTATAAATGGGTAACCCCAGTCGTGTGACTCAGAACCACTTTACAGCATGGAGAGAGGCGCATTTCAGCACAAGGTGACGAGGTCATAATCAAGTGCAGGCAGCTTGAATAGCATTGATCTAGGAATAACCCAGGTTGGCTCCGCAGTAGAGACACAGGCGTACATCACTGTATGAAACTTGAAACGGTTTTCCGGTTGAGGGACTTGGGTGGAAAATGGGTATTATAATCTTTATTATATCTGCACCAAGAACCGTACAGTAAATCCTTTCAGATGTGTGGTCACAGAATAAAAAAAAAATTGAATTAAAAGGTAATAGTTATAGGTAAATTTCTAGCCTAAATTTCTCCAGCCAGCACTGAGATCCAGTATAACATTGACCTATTATTAACATACGTCGTTACCTCAGCCATCTCAGCCTGGATGACCCAACGCTTCCTGAAACTAAACATGGCTAAAACTGAAC
The DNA here is from genome assembly GCF_055691185.1 of Crinia signifera. Lineage (NCBI taxonomy): Eukaryota > Metazoa > Chordata > Amphibia > Anura > Myobatrachidae > Crinia > Crinia signifera. The sequence continues at coordinate 87,925,450 of NC_139227.1, read as the reverse complement.
TTCTTTTTTTTTTAACATTCGATTTTTATTCAAGTTTTTGATATACATGGAATAAAGGAGAAAAGAAAAAAAAAGGAAGGGGTAGAAGGGATAGGATTATGCGAACAATTGTGATACAGGTAATGTACATATACATGTCAGGTATAAGATTTTATAATTATAAAGTCAAACATTCAAGGTAAGGCAGTAGGTATGGTCTTTAACATTTGCAAGCCTCACGGGGGAATTGGAGAGTGCAATACAGATAGATCAATAGCGTTAGTGTTAGTACATGTGTAAGGGCAACTTGACTTTTCCCTGTAGGTGCTCCAGCCAAACCATTTCATATGTATAGATGTTGCTGTGGGGGAGTAGTTCACATCTGCTGTCTCGAATAAAAAATGTTTATGGATCTTATTTTCAATCATTTGTAAGTTTGGAATATCGGGTGACTTCCAAAATTGGGCTATAGATGCTTTAGTAGCTATCAGAATGTGGCCTATAAGGTATCTCTCGTTAATAGACAACGCACCCGGGTGGTAGTGGAAGAGGGCAAGAAGAGGGTCTAACGGTATGTCGCGACCCATTACCTTGGTGATAAGGCGTGCGATCTCTTTCCATAGTGGTCGAAGAACTGGGCAGGACCAGAAAACATGTAGGATATTACCTACCATTCCACATTTCCTCCAGCATTGTGAGGAGACACCAGGCCAGAACTTGTTTAGCCGTGCCGGGGTAAGATACGCTCTATGTACTAATTTATAGTACATCTCTGCGTGGTTTACACACTTTGAGATTTTAAAACATGAGTGATAGATGGATTTCCATATTTCATCTGAGAATGTATTTGGTAAGTCTGTCTCCCATTTAACCTGAGAAGAGAATTTATTTCCCAGCTTTTCCGTGATCAAATATTGGTACCAGCGAGAGATACCACCTTTTGTAGATCGAGACTCTAAAAGGGAGGGTATTATTTTCGGTATGGCTAATTGGGCAGGGGGTTTGGGAATGTAGTCATGGAGCCAATGTCTGATTTGAAGGTATTTGTAGAAGTCCTGTTTCGGGACGTGGAATCGCAATTGGAGGTGTGAGAAAGGGACCACAATTCCATCTGACAGAACGTCCTGTAGTGTCATTAGTCCTAAGTCAGACCAAGTGTCTATATTTAAGTCAGGGATTAGGGCTGCAATGGAACGTAAGGACAATTGTGGAGAGGGCAATAGAATATCACCACTAGAGGAGACCAATCTATGCCATGTCGTTAAAGTAGTGTGAATTGCTTTACACTTTCTAAGATTAGATGTAATAGCAGATGGTGGTAATCTAAGCAAGTCAGCAAGGTCAAATGGGATCATGATAGCTCTCTCGATCAACACCCAAGGTTTCGCTGTGTCCCGTGTGAACCAGTCCCTTGTTTGATTTAGAATGCATGCTGAGTGGTATTTCTCTAAATCAGGATACGCTAGGCCACCCTCACTTTTAGCGAAGGATAGAGTAGTTTTTGCTATTTTGGGTTTTGCTCCTCTCCATACATACGCTGAGATTAACCTGTTAAATTTATTACAGAGCACTGTGGGGAGAGAGCGGGGGATAGTACGGAAGAGGTACATTAACTTGGGTAAAAGTACCATTTTTGCAGCAGCTATGCGTCCTACCCAGGATACCTCGTGCATCATCCATTCTTTCGTGAGTGTTTCGAAGGCCCGCAGTAGTGGGCCGTAGTTAAGGTCCAGAATGTTATTATCTCTAGCCAGGTTAATACCCAGATATTTAATTGAGTTAGTTTTCCATGTGTATTTATATTTATCTTTCATACGGTTGACTACTGTTTCTTGTAAGTTAAGGGGGAATGCCTCAGTCTTAGAGGTATTAAGCTTGTAGTATGATATCTTTGAGTAATTGTCAAGGATGTTGTGCAGGTGAGGGAGAGATGATTCTGGGTCGTGTAAGCACAGCAGCACGTCATCTGCGAATAAGCTTATTTTATGGGGGGCCCCTCCTATAACAGGTCCAAGAATTGTATTCTGCGTTCTAATACATTCAGCCAGAGGTTCAATTGCCAGGGCAAAAATCAAGGGGGAGAGGGGGCATCCCTGCCGAGTGCCATTCGTTATGTCGAACTGTATTGAGTAACATCCGTTGGAGAACACCCTAGCCGACGGGGAAGAGTATAAGGCAAATATGGATTGGAGTATCCTACCCGTAAAGCCAAAATGACGCAGGGTAGTCTGTAGGTAGTCCCAATGTAGTCTATCAAATGCTTTTTCAGCATCTAATGATAAGACTAGTAGCGCCTGTTTTTGCACCTGGCAGTATTCCATAATATCTATAACTCTGCGAGTATTGTCTGACGCTTGTCTGCCTATTACGAATCCAACCTGATCTGGATTGACCAGGCCGGGCATGAGGGGGGAAATTCGGTTGGCAATCAACTTAGCAAATAGTTTTACATCTACGTTTAATAGTGCAATGGGTCGATAATTTTGTACGGCTGTGGGAGCTTTACCTGGTTTGGGGATGGTGACAATACGAGCCTCCAACATTTCTTTGGGGAAATTGGTGGAATTGGACGCTTCATTAAAAACTGATGTCAAGGTTGGGGCTAATGTGTTTTTAAATTTCCTATAAAAGTTAGACGGGAATCCATCTGGGCCGGGTGCCTTATCTAATGGGAGGGATTCGATGGCGGTTTCAACCTCACTAATTGTCCAAGGGGTACTAAGTGCTTCACAAGTTGCAGGGTCTAGAGATGGAAGGGAAAGCCCATTTAAGAAATTATTAATATCCGTCTGGGACGGTTGTGGGGTATCAGGGTCATTTTTCAGATTGTATAATTGGGAGTAATACTCAGCAAACGCATTGGCAATCTCTGTGGGGTCTGTAACTTTTGCACCTTTGGATGTATGGATCGCATGGATACGCTCATTAGCTCTACGACCACGGAGTTTTCGAGCCAAGAGACGCCCAGCTCTGTTGCCAAGGGTATAGTACTTTTGATTAAGACGATGTAAATTATGCTGGACCTCTGCCAGCGAGAAGGTATTAACCTTGTCCCTAGCAGCAAGAAGTTTGCTAAATAGAGATTTGTTTGTAGGGTCCGCCTTGTGGGCTGTTTCTATATTGGCCGCTTCCATTTCAGCTGCAGCATAGCGCTGCTTGAACTCTCTTTTAATCCTAGCGGCTATTTGTATAGAGGTTCCCCTCACTACTGCTTTTAATGCACACCAGTGTACAAATACAGATGTGTCCTTTGAGCTGTTGGTGTCAAGATATAGGTCCAAGGAGTTTTGTATGGCTTGCTGAGCCTCTGGCTTGACTAGCATGTGGGTGTTCATTCTCCACTGACCTGGCGTGATTGTACGTTTTTCTATTTTCCATACCAGGGATATGGGGGAGTGGTCTGACCAGCTGATTGGCAGAATATTAATTTTACAAATGGAGGGAAGTGTCCACTTATCAGCAAGAACCATGTCAATTCTTGAGTATGAGCTATGGACGTGCGAATAAAATGTATAGTCTCGCACCGAGGGGTGTTTGGACCTCCACACATCAAACAGCTCATACTCCGCTAATAAATGTCTGAATCGTGAAGAAAAATCTTGCTGTCTATTCGGGCAGGAAGTCCTAAGTGGTCTCGATCTATCAATAGTGGGATCTAGAACCATATTGAAATCTCCCAGTAGTAGGAGGGCCCCTTTAGTGTGTTCGTGGAGAATTCTAAGAAACTTTTTACAGAAAGGCACTTGTTTGGTATTGGGGACATAACAAGAGGCAAGTGTTATCTCAGTGTTCTCCAATAGGCCTGTCAAAATTAGATACCTTCCCTCAGGGTCAGCGTATTGTGAGGTTAGGACAAAGGGACAATGTTGGGCAATAAGAAGAGCTACTCCCGCTTTCTTACTTGGGCCATTGGCCGTATAGCAATGGGGGTATCTATGGTCTGTGAATAGGGGGGGGTTACGATTCTGGAAGTGCGTTTCTTGAATTGCGACTATCTGTGCCCCCTGCTTATGAAAGTAATTTAGGGCTAATTTCCGTTTTTGAGGGGAGTTCAACCCCTTAGCATTAATAGAAATTACCTTAACCATAATCTACCTCGGAGGGGAGATAAACACAGTGTATAGAAAAACCAATACAGTATCTACCTGACACGTGAAGGACATATAAGTTGCATAAACCAAAAACATAAAAGGACATAATTGAGAACAACATAAAAATACAAGAAGGGGAGTGATCCCGCTTGGGACCAAAACCAACCATCATAACTAGGTGGTTGGGTACAGTTGTAGTAGGGGGGTAGCGGCTATTCTCCTACCTTCCCCTAGGAGAGCTAGGGTATAGATCTCCCTGAATAAACGAGGTGAATCTTGTTACTACTAATTTGTATGATATTGTACTAAGAAGGTGTTTGTAGTTAGTAGAAGTTACTATAAAGTGCACAAAAGGGGATCTATATCTCTCTATGTGATGATGTCATATACCTTGGATAACTTGAAGGGAGTTTCTCCGTGTGCTTCAAAACAACACAATCTAAACCCCAAGAAGAGAAAAAAAAACAACAACAGCAACTGCCTATACAGTAAACCATATAATAATAAAATAATAAGATTGTCTGGACTAGTCAGCGACCATTCTTTGTCCACCTTCTGATCTGCATGTAGTTAGTTATGGACTTAATGCACTCTAACAGGGTCCATTGATATACATGGGGCAGTTAGAAGACCAGACAAAGTCAAACATTTGTATATGCAGTTGGAGTTCATCTTACCAGTCCTCACCCAACCACAGACCAGTCCTGCTGAAGTCGAGGGGTGGGCGAAGGGCCGGGCGGAACATTGGGTATGTTCCAAGAAGACAGGAGTTTCAATCCCTCCTCTGCGTTGATAATAGAAACAGTGGAGCCTTGATAAGAAACCAACAGCTTGGTGGGGAACCCCCAGCGGTACGGGATACTCGCTCTCCTGAGGGCCGAAGTGACGGGTTGGAATGAGCGTCGTCGGAGTAGTGTAGCTGTAGATAGATCACCGAAAATCTGTAGATCTCTAAGGATGGCCGAAGATTCCACGGATGGTCTGGCCGCTTTCAAAATTGCCTCCTTGATGTGGTAGTAGTGCATCTTCATCAGCACATCTCTGGGGGCACCATCGGGAGCTGCTCTGGCTTTGGGTAACCTATGTATCCGATCTATAAGGAGATCTGCTGACGAAGCATGTGGTATCAGTTTTTTAAACAGGTCTACAGCGTAATCATGTAGGCTGCTATTTGACACCGTCTCCGGGACACCCCGCAGCTTAAGGTTACTACGACGGGATCTGTCCTCAATATCTGCCACCTTATCTCGCAACATTCTCACCTCAGCCTCAAGCGCATCGTGGGAGTCTATGAGACCATTATGGGAGCCAACTACTTCCTCCATTTTGGTCTCTAGATGGTTGGTGCGGCCACCCAGCTCGTCGACAGAGCGTTGGCAGTTTTGCACTGCTGCCCGGATTTCTGCTGTAACGTCATCTTTGAAACGTGTAAATAGGAGTTTCAGGGTGCCCACGGTGAGAGCGTCCGTATCTCCGATAGGGTCTGTAGCTGGGCTAGCCGCCACTATAGGTGGCGTCCCTGTACTCTGCGCAGGGGGCGAAGAGTCCATGGCAGTGGTAGTATTATCTGTAATCTTAGGACGGGGATTGTGAGGGGAGGCTTTAAAGAATGGTATCTGTGAGATCGATTTAGGTTGCTTACTGCGTTTGGGAGGCATAGTAGGACCCCCACTCCTGGAGACAGAATTATGACAGATAATGTATTGTAGGTGTTGGTGGTTCCACTGAGGCTAAATAGTTCACGACATCTCTTGTGTAAGAGGGAAGGCAGGAGAGAACAGAGGGTCTATGGACACATGTGAAAATCTAGATTTCTGGGCAGCTCAGGAAGGGGGCTACACATGTATTTAGTAAGCTTGTACTGCAACATATGACCACCAGGTGGGGCTCTTGCTCTTCTGACCAGGTTTTACAGTGGTTATGGATAGCGTGCCAGTCTTTGTACTGAGTGAGAAGCCTGGTATTGGGCAGACTTAGTAGATGGTTGCAGGTGCCAACTTTCACCCAGGTAGGTGGCTCAGTAACAGTAAGGGGTGCTGTGCATTTGTCTGGGCTTCTCCAGGGCTTACTAGGTGGTGTGCAGTTAACCCCAAGATGGCCGCCGTCTGCGTCAGCCTGGAGGGCTCAGCGGTGCCAGTAATGCCTCTCACCTCACTTTATGCTGCAGCGGTGCACTGTAAGAGGACCCTCAGTGTCTTGGGAAGGTCCCCAGATGGATAGCTGGCAGGTGAGGGGTCCCTTCGAGCTGTCTGCAGCTCCGTTTTGCTGGGTATCGCCGCGGAGCTCAAGGTCCGGCCGGATGCCTAAATCTAGGCCCCGGCTTCTGTGGAGAGGTAGGCCGCAGCTTGTAAAGACGCTGTAGAGCGACTCCTGGCTCCGCAGCGCTTCCCTCCAGCACCGCTAGCACTCAGGAGGCAGGGGGATGATAGGTGTCAGGGTTGGGAGAGCTTTTGTGGGCTTTTTCAGCAGTTTGCAGGGGCATGGGAATCGGAGCTCCCAGATTATGCTGCCGTCCACAGTGCCGTCAGGCCACGCCCCTAAAACTGAACTTCTAATCTTCCATCCCCCGAACATCCCCTCTTCTCCCACTATCTCCATCAGCATTGGTGAAACCGAGATCACGTCCACCGACCAAACGCGCTGCCTCGGTGTCATCATTGACTCCTCCCTCTCTTTCACCCCCCACATTCGTGCTCTCTCACAGTCTTGCCGCTTTCACCTACGCAACATCTCACGCATCAGACCATTCCTCTCCACTGACGCGACCAAAATTCTCATTCACTCTCTTGTCATCTCCCGCCTTGACTACTGCAACATCCTTCTCTCTGGGCTACCTCTCACCCGCCTCGCACCTCTCCAATCCATTCTTAACGCTGCTGCTAGGCTCATCTTCCTCTCCCGCCGCTCTACCTCCGCCTCCCCCCTGTTTATCTCTTCACTGGCTCCCCATTCCTTTCCGAGTTCTCTTTAAACTCCTCACCACCACCTACAAGGCTCTCTCCTCCTCCACAGCTCCCTACCTCTCTTCACTGATCTCTATCCACACTCCCTCCCATCCTCTTCGCTCCATCGCTGACCGCCGACTGACCTCTCACCTAATCACCTCCTCCCACTCCCGTGTCCAAGATTTCTCTCGCGCTGACCCCCTGCACTGGAACAACCTCCCGCCACCCATCAGGCTATCTGATTCCCTTACCTCCTTCAAGCGCTCCCTCAAAACCCACTTTTTTCGACTAGCCTATCCCTCCTCCTAACCTCTTTTGATCCTCCTATCCTGCCTCCGTTCCCCTCCGTTCCTACTTATCCTATTGTATTTCGTTCGTCCACCCACCTATTTTTAGTATGTTAACTCTTATGAGCAGGGCCCTCCTTCCTCACGTACTCACCCTACCTCATTACCTCACCTGTGCTCCTGTCCTGTTCTTCCCTTCCTCTACTTCATCTTCGGTCTCCTTGACTATTTTGACACCTACTTCTGAACTGATGCTGATTTTAGTTCTACCAGCTATACCCCTATTTATACTGTATCTTTCTACACACCCTGTACGTTACCTTGTAATTTGTTTTTTTTTTGTTTGCTATGTACGGCGCTGCGGACACTTTGTGGCGCCTTATAAATAAACGTACTACTACTACTACTACCTACATATTCATATCCATCACTTTCTTGCTTTTCTTCTACTATATACCCCTTACATGGTTACCTAGCCCCATTTGAGCCACCTGTGGGGGTGATCACTGGGCATCATTGATCAAGTGATCCATTGGAGGATTGGGATTTTCAGCATATTGAAAAGTCCAGACTCCGAGTTCAGGATTTTTACACGTTTCATATCCCCCGCCCAATGGTCAGGGGATTGTCCCAATATACCACAGGTGAATGGACCCCATAAGCTACTGTTTTCTTGCTTTTTTCTCTGATTCTATACTTTGTTAGTTGCAGCAGAACCTTTATGGCACCATATAAATAAAGTATAATAATATGGACCTATTTGTATTGTTTGATGGGAGAGACCTACCTCTTCTACACATTATTCTGCAGGTGGGGTAGATGTTACTTGTGCAGAGAGAGTTAGATTTGGGTGGGGTTTTACTTAAAAGTGAGATTTATATTACAGTGTAAAAATAAAGCACTCAGTATTTACCCTGCACAGAAACAAAATAACTCACCCAAATCTAATTCTCTCTGCACATATTACATCTGCTGCCCCCCTCCCTGCAGTGCACATGGTTTTGTCCATCTAAGAAGGCATTTGCCAGAAGGAGTGAACCAGAATAACCCCCATTGTCGTTCAGCGACCGTAAAACCACAGTTCAGGTTAACATTGCCGTATTAATATACTGTATATATGGTATTATTCTGCACCATTATGGAAAGCGGCAGAGAGAAGACAATTACATAGTAAATGTTTTATTGTTATATATAAAAAGAGAAGAAACAAGCCATAACTACAGCCAGGCTCGGGGCGAATTGATACAGAATAAAACAAGATCAACCTTCAAGTACAGTTCATCCCTAAAACATTTTGTATTTTCACAAAAGGATACAAATAAAAAACTTAAGTTGCATTGTGCAGAAGTGGTTAAGACCAACCGAACAGAGAGGTCGCCCTCTATTGTAATCCTGGAGATATTACACAAAATATAATTGAAAAGAACATGGATTTTATTGGTTGCTTAGCTGTTGAGTGCAACTATTTAACTGTACCGGTTGTAACATTTAACTCAGTGTTATAATCTGAAAGCACCGGGAAATCTGATCTCTGTTGTAAATGGGACCAAAGCGGAACAACCCAAGTTTACATTGCCCTGTTATACCCCTTTCACATCGCAAATGCTGGGTCGCACTTAGGATTTGGACATGGGTCCATCCTGGGAGGGACATGTGATTTGCGAGGTAAAGCTCCCCTCAGTGACCAGGCAATAAACCGACTTGATGATGTCACACGGGTGCGGGCGGCATCAGGGGAGGAGGGAGCGCTTGGAGCTGAGGCTACCTCCTCCCTATAGTGTAAATGGGACCCGGGTCGCTCTATCCGGGTTACCGGTTTACACTGCCCAGCAACCCGGGTCCGACCCAGATAAAACCCTCCTTTTAACCCAGGTCGGAATGCCAGGTTGCTGGACCTGGGTTTTTCCTTTTCAGCTTCCCCACCGCACAGAGACCCAGCAACAACCCAGGTTATTGTGCAGTGTGAAGAGGTATTACCTAGGTTGATTTCTGGGTCAGCTGACCAAGATCTTTCCTCATGAACCATTTTACACTGAGGGTGCCTCCATTGTTCATAATTTCACATTAGAACTTTCTGCTATTTATTGGTAATTACATCCAGGCTGAATTGCTCAAAACGATCCATTTATAACCATTTCCTAGGATTGTAATTAGTTAGGCCTTTATAAAATGAACTGTTTATAATAAAGGATACTTCCCCTTTGGACCTGGAAGCTGTAAAGTTTCACTTAGTAACCTTTATGTTCCTTGCTTTAAAAACTCCAAAATAAAACAAAAAGTAATCTGACTACTAACAGATTTACAAGACATGAAACAAAAACTAATATGAAATAAATAACAACAGAAAATGGCAAGGATTTGCTGTTCAGTCTAATCCAGCCTGTAATCCATTACAGATTTAGTGATGTTCATAGGGCAGTATTCAATGAGGCTGATTCGCCATGTTCTACGGGGAATGTGTGCTATTATCATGCTCTAAGGTGAATCTTTTTACTGTAAAAATGAATCACCCTATTCAACGTGCAATATTCGCCGATGGGGAACAGTGAATTTGCCGTCTGATAGTCGCCGCAATTCGCTGTGGTTTTTCAATGTGATTCGCTGTGAGTGTATTCAATAATCAGATGGTGAATTGTTTTCTAAGTGATTTTCACAGTGTGTCACCATGTAGCAATAACTGGAATGTGAACTTTTAAAATAAAGATTTTTTTTTTTTTATTTGTAAAAAAAAAAAAATCAGGAATTTTATTATGTGAAGGGGCATGCTATTTATGGTACTTGTGTAATAACTGGGCGCCCAATTTTGAGATCGGGTCGGAAAAATCGCATCGCATGCAACCAAATCGCATGCGATGCGATCGAGATTTTCCATAGGATTCAATGTTAAAATGGTCCTGTTCATTTCCCCATTATCCAAGTGGGCATAGAGTTGATTTTATATAGCATGGCGAGCGCAGCGAGCCCGAAGCGCGGCGAGCCCCGCGAAGGGACGCGGAATACATTTTAAGTAATCTGCGTGCGCTCGCCACGCTTCAGGCTCGGTGGCTCGCCACGCTATATAAAATCAACTCTATGCCCACTTGGCTAGTGGGGAAATGAACAGGACCATTTTAACATTGAATCCTATGGAAAATCTCGATCGCATCGCATGCGATTTGGTCGCGATGCGATTTTGCCGAAAATCGCGTCGCATCGCATCTGATTGTATGTCTTAAGTTAAGGCATACAATCAAATAATCGGGCGCCCAGATATTACACAAGTACCCTATTTTTTATTCATGTGCTTACAGCACATGAATATATATTTAATTTAAAAAAATATATATATATTTTTTTACACATAACAGCCAGCAGGGGGCTGGGAGCCGCTCATTAGATATTCATATATTCACTGCTCCCGATCATTACATATGCACCATCGGGAGCAGTGCAAGCGGCTCCCTACCCGGTCCCCTGCTAACTCTCCCGGGGGGCAGTTTGTGCTGCCTGGGTCCCGGGGAGCCCCCCCCTTCCCCTCCACATACATTCTGGGCAGGCAGGGAGACTTCCATTTCCCTGCCTGCCACCATCCCCCGGCTCCCTGCGGCGGTTAATAATCGCCGTCAGGGGCAGCGAGCCCCTGCAGCATTGAAAACTGTGACAGCGAGGGCTGGCAGCGAAGGCTCCAGCCCTCCGGAACACGGCGACTGCGCAGCGAATCCGAAACAGGATTCGCTGCACATTGTGATTATAGTCATTAAATACTGCCCATAGAATGCAACATAAAAAGTTGGCATTAAAAAGACCCCTCAGGATTTGTTTATTGAACGTTAGAACATAGAGGACAAGTTTCAATGGGACGGTTGTGACAACAACTCGTCTATATCGACCTTAAGACTTGTTGTAGACAGACGCAGCGCTTGTAGGAGTGTTCGGTTTGAAATATTATTCCTGTATTTAGACTTTATATGATTTAAGTCAGAAAATGCCTTTTCACAAATATAGGTGCTGCCAAACATGCAGGCGATTTTCAGTCCTAGATCCTTTAAACTAGGATATCTATCTCTAGGGAGCAGTTTAAAGAAGGGGATTCCCGTCTCTGCTCTGGATGTAAGAAATAAGTCTGCCTGCAATTCGCATAGCTCCATTTGGTAAGGTGCATCTGCAGAAATGATATCAATAGTCAGCGGGTTATTGAACAACTTGAGACTTGGGTACACATCATTAAACTCATGGTAACGACTACTGAAGTTCTCAATGAGAGCTTCAATCTTTGGGATAAATCTGTTAAAGTCTATGTTGATTCCACTTTCTTTGAATTCGTGAAAGAGTTCACTGCAACACTCAAAATTGAGCAGCTCGTTTCTTAACAAATTCAGTTTGAGCAGCATCAGTTTGTTCCTGAAAGCAGAAATGTGCTTGTACAGCTGGCTGACGTTCTGTTCCTTCTCTTGCAAATTTTGGTTCAGTACATTTAAACTCTGTGTGATGTCTGTAAGGAACGCCAGAGAGCAGAGGAAGTCTGGATCGGAAAGACATTTCTCCAAGGCAGGATCAGACTTTATTTCCGCTAGGAACAAGTAAATCTCCCTCCGAAGTCTGAAAAACGTAGAGAGATAATTCCCTTTGCTTAACCACCGGACATTTCTGTTCTGTGGTAATTCACAACTGGCTGCTTCAAGCTCTCCCAACAAAGCCTTAAATCTCCTGCGGGTTACACCACATTTCTTGTCTCTTATCAAATTGGTCATTTTTATTACAACCTCCATGACGTCCGACATTTTTAATAAGGTACCTACCAAACCTTCCTCGTGCACGATGCAGTGAAAGATCAGACAGCCAATGCCATCTCTCTTTAGCAACCCTGTAAGGCCGGCATTTTTCATGACAGGGGAGTTGGCGCTATCCGTAATAATGCTTACGCACCTATCAAAGCCGCCATATTCCCCGAGGGCAACCTTCACTTCCTCATAAATGTCCTCATCTTTTCCAGCTCCTTGCAACGGCGTCAAATGTAACAGCTCCTCCGATATATTAAAATCCTCATCCACGGTACGGATACAGATAATGAGCTGGTTGGTACCGGTTATATCGATGTTCTCGTCTACCGCAATCGAGAAATAGGTGCAGTTCTTAACGGCTTCGTGAACTTTCTGGATCACATAGTGATCCATGACGGAAATGCGTCGGGCTACGGTTTGGTGGGAGAGGGATACAGACTCAAAACTCTTTGCCATTTCTTCGTTGCCAAAGGCACGGGCCATTTTCACGGCGCACTCCTTGATGAACGCTCCGTCGCTGAAGGCTTTTTTCCTCTTAACGATTTCCTCGCAGATGAGGAACGATGCCTTGATAGCTGCCTTTTCTGTGTTTAGAGCTGGTTCCGGTACAGGGGCTTCGCTAGTCAATTTGCTTTTTAACTCCTTTATTATTGTGATTCTTAAATCCCCAGTATATTTGGAGTACTGGAATTCATGCTGGGATACATAATGTCGCTTTACATTGTATTCCTTGCAGACAGACAATATTTGGAGACACACTAAACACTGAGGTTTGTTTTTGGTTTTTACAAACAAATAATCCATCTCCCAACGTTCCTTAAACATGCGATTTTCACTGTCCACCTTCCGGTGCTTGGGGGTGCTCATTTTTGGTGTACAGTGAGCAGGAGAGATCTGGAAAATAAAATGAAAGTTAGAGCAGCTAGTAAGAACCAAAAGATGTGACCACAGACAAAAACCAAGCGATAGAACGTCACAAAGGCACAAAAAATATTACTTGCTCCATTCACTTTATTTTTGGGTGTAGATTTGCTGCACTCAAAAGCCTAAATGCCCCCTTGCGCTTGTGCAACTTCTCCTAGGGTAGAAGTCGCATGCATTCCTTCTTGAATCGCCTGGGACCCTCCCAGGTGGCAGGATCACATGATATGGATCGTAAAAATACATAGAGGCAGCATTTGTAATAAAAAACTGCAACACATCAGGGATAAGGTTCAACGTTTCAAGCTCTGTCTTCAGGCAGTATCATGAAGACAATGCATTAACCTTCGAAACGTTGATCCTTATGCAGTGTTGCCATTTTTTATTATGAGTGCAGCCTCTATGTATTTTATGTCAGGTTCACATCCATGAGCGCCTAGGAGGGCGCTAGACCGCTTACTTACATACTTCTGCAGTCAGCCTGGCAGTCCCCTAGCTCGTAACAATATCCGTGGTGCCCTCTGGTCATATGAATATGGAGCGATTCAAGTACAAACGGCGGCACTCAGGAATTTAATATATAATAATAATAATATATAGTATTTCTTTAGTGTATAAAAATACAGCCGATGTTTTGGGGCTCTATAACCCCTTTGGTCACTGGTAAACAAAGAAGTCACACACACTATGACTAGGTCTGTAAGTACAGTGCACTTACAAACACCAGCAGTGCACACTCAGGGCCTTATTCTAGTTCACTCTTTCTGACAAAATCCTTCTTAGATGGACAAAACCATGTGCACTGCGGGTGGGGCAGCTGTAAAATGTGCAGAGAGAGTTAGAGTTGGGTGGGGTTTTACTTCAAAGTGAGATCTATATTGCAGTGTAAAAATAAAGCAGCCAGTATTTACCCTGCACAGAAACAAAATAACTCACCCAAATCTAATTCTATCTGCACATTTTACATCTGCCCCCCTGCAGTGCAACAGGGGACCGTGTTTTCCACCCCACTTATTTATATAATATTATTTCTTCTATACCCAGGAATTAGCCCTATATTTTCCGTGATGCATTTTTCATATATAACCGGTTTATTTACGGTTGCCATGACAACCATTCCGTAACGGAGAGGCTCACGTGACCCAGCATTGGTTGATACGGGCAGTGGTTTCCGGCGGATTCACGTCATGACACCGTCGCCGGATGTGCGTAGCGGCACTTCCGGCTTCCGAGATTTTTTCTTTGCCGCTGCTCACACGTGGGTGTGTTTTCTTTTCAACCAATCACGGTTCCCCTTGATTGGTATAAATAACCTTGCTTGTCTACAGGTCTTCAGCACATGACTAAGGTGCTCATTGGCACCGAAACGGCCGTCGTGCAAATGACCTTTGTGGAGGAGAACCATGTCTACTATTGCTGCTAAGTATATTCATGCACTTTATTGAACGCTTTTTGCAATGGACTCCTCTTTTTGGGCCTTATTTTGGTTCATTCTTTCTGACAAAATCCTTCTTAGATGGACAAAACCATGTGCACTGCAGGGGGGCAGATGTAACATGTGCAGAGAGAATTAAATTTGGGTGAGTAATTTTGTTTCTGTGCAGGGAAAATACTGACTGCTTTATTTTTACACTGCAATATAGATCTCACTTTGAAGTAAAACCCCACCCAAATCTAATTCTCTCTGCACATGTTACATCTGCCCCACCTGCAGTGCACATGGTTTTGCCCATCTAAGAAGGATTTTGTCAGAAAGAATGAACCAAAATAAGGCCCTTTGTACCATGTCACTCAAATACAATATTTTTTCTGAAAGCAAATCTGATGTTGCTGGTCTTCAGTTCCTCAAATATAACATTGTACATATCTGGACCGGGCACTCAGTAGTTGAAAGGAATTAGTGGGTGCGGTTTATATCAACATTATATATATATATATATATATATATATATATATATATATACACACACATGCATTATAAAGATGCTGGTGTGTTCCCCTGAATGTACATGTAAATGCAGCTTAGTACATGGAGACATAATGTATAGAGCACCAGTACATGCACAGTGTCAACATGGAGAGATAATGTATACACCAACAGTGCATGGAGATATGATGCAATATACAGCAGCAGCGCACAATGTCTACTTAAAGCATTACAAAGATAGTAGTGTGTACCTCTGTGTATACACACAGCTTAGTACAAGGTGAGATCATGTATACATTAGCAGTACATGTGGAGATATAATGGGATACACAGCAACAGTGCATGCACAGTGTCTATATAGGGCAGACAGGTACTAGCCCCCAGAAGTGTGTACAGTAGCAGTTCATGTACAAGATCTATATACAGCATTACTAGTGTATGTGTATAAATGCAGCTTAGTACATGGTGAGATCTACTGGGATATACAGCAGCAGTGCATGCACAGTGTCTATATAAAGCAGACTGGTATTAGCCCCCAGTAGTGTGTGCAACAGCAGCAGTACATGCACAGGGTCTGTATATACATCCAGCTCAGTAGATGGTTGATCATGTATAAACCAGCAGTACATGGGCAGATATAATGGGATATACAGCAGCAGTACATGCCTAGTCTATAATATAGTGCAGCCTGGTATTAGCCCCCAGGAGTGTGTACAGCAGCAGTACATGCACAGGGTCTGTGTATACACGCAGCTTAGTACATGGTAAGATCATGTATACACCAGCAGTACATGGGGAGATATAATGGGATATACAGCAGCTGTGCATGCCTAGAGTCTAACTCTATATAATACAGTGCAGCCTGGTATTAGCCCCCAGGACTGTGTACAGATGTAATGCATGGACAGGGTCTGTGTATACACGCAGCTTAGTACATGGTAAGATCATGTATACACCAGTAGTACATGGGGAGATGTAATGGGATATACAGCAGCTGTGCAAGCCTAGAGTCTAACTCTATATAATACAGTGCAGCCTGGTATTAGCCCCAGGAGTGTGTACAGCAGCAGTACATGCACAGGGTCTGTGTATACAAGCAGCTTAGTACATGGTAAGATCATGTATAAACCAGCAGTACATGGGGAGATGTAATGGGATATACAGCAGCTGTGCATGCCTAGAGTCTAACTCTATATAATACAGTGCAGCCTGGTATTAGCCCCCAGGACTGTGTACAGATGTAATGCATGCACAGGGTCTGTGTATACACGCAGCTTAGTACATGGTAGGATCATGTATACACCAGTAGTACATGGGGAAATGTAATGGGATATACAGCAGCTGTGCAAGCCTAGAGTCTAACTCTATATAATATAGTGCAGCCTGGTATTGGCCCCCAGGAGTGTGTACAGCAGCAGTAACCCCTGGGTCCCGGCCCGGGAGACGGGATGGGGTATATACCTCTGTGGGCTCCATCGCTGTGGGATTATCTTCCAATGGACGCTGCGGACTGAGAGCCGGAACCCCGCCGCCGGGCCCCGGGCTCTGAGCAGGAAGTGCTGCGGACACTGTGGCCGTGGGTGGGTGAGGTGACCCGGCCGGGTGCGTGGGGCGGGCCTCCGAGGCTGCAGGTGGCGCTGTTGTGTCCGCACCGGAACAGCGGCTGCGACTGGTGGTTCCCCAGTGTGGGAGGTGAGTGAGGAGGACACGCCGGTGCCCGGGGAGAAGATGGCGAGCAAGGTGATGTGAGTATTAGTCAGGACTGTACCCTCTGACAGCTACTCCGCCATCACCCCCCGCTCCCCATTAGTCTGCACTGCAAGTACCAGCATGCCCTGCCATTCTCTAGCCCTCTTGGAACGATAAATCTGAGACTATCGTGATGTGTCACGACAGCCACTTGCTAATGTCATATTCCTGTGCCTGTTCATGTCAGAGCTGCTGCCAGAGACTGCGGGAACTCGTGCACTAATACCAGAGACATAGCGCCACACACTGCACATATTTCTCATTTCACACTGCACATATTTCACTTTGGCCCTCCAGATGTTGTAGAACTACACATCCCAGCATGCTTTTCCACAGTTTTACTATTAGAGAATGCTAAAACTATTGCAAAGCATGCTGGGATGTGTAGTTTCAAAACATCTGGAGGGCCAACGTTGGACATGCCTAGACTCTAGGGCAGGCATGTCCAACGTTGGCCCTCCAGATGTTTTGAAACTACACATTCCAGCATGCTTTGCAATAGTTTTAGCATTCTCTAATAGCAAAACTGTGGCAAAGCATGCTGGGATGTGTAGTTTCACAACATCTGGAGGGCCAGCGTTGGACATGACTGCTCTAGGGCAACACCAAAAGGTTGGGACAAGCAAAAGGTCGACACAAGACCTTGGCACTTTTTGAGGTGTCCATGCCAGCACTGGAGCATGTGGACCCCATTTATTGTAAGTGTGTCCTCTTCGCTCTCCATTCTTCAGGCCAGGTGTACCCATGTGGATGGTGAAGTGTGAAAAAAAATGAAAGAAAAAAATCCCCAAAAACTAATGTCAACATTTTCATGTCGGCCTTTTTCTAATGTCAACATTTTTCCTGTCAACCTCGTGCATGTTGAAAAAATGGGTTTGTTTGATTAGTCATGCGCTGATGACTGAATGCAGCCAGAAATTTTAAAAGGAAGGTTTCACCACCTTCCAACACAATAGATACAGCAAAAAGAATTTAAAATCTCAAATGGCGCTCTCAGACTTACACAAAAAATAAATGTCCTTTAAGTATATACGGGACCATCCTTAAGCCTCACAACAAGGAATGTCAGCCGTTTTTGTATACAGTCCTCCAATAGTTAAATAAAAGACAGTGTGTCCACAGTCAAATGGAGGATATGTCCACAGTGAGTGATCTCTAGAACGAGAGAAAAAATAGTGCAATACCGCTTTGCTAGAAAGGGATAACAATATTTTATTTATACACTCACAATTTAAAAACAAATGCAAACATATAATCACCAGCCGGTGAAGTGATGGGGAGGTTACACCCAGGGTGAAATGTAATAGGATGAGAGATTCAGAAAGTGAGAGATTTGGTAAGAAATCTCCAGTTTTTTTAAAGAGGCAATCATTTACACTGCAAAATCACACTGGTTTTGCAGTGTAAATGATTGCCGCTTTAAAAAAACTGGAGATTTCTTACCAAATCTCTCACTTTCTGAATCTCTCATCCTATTACATTTCACCCCTAGTCTTCCTCCTTTAGATAGGCATCAAGGCTCCGGAACCTCTTTGGTCATCAGGGGAGATTCAGGGTGTACAGCGAGTTTTCCCTCCAGGTAACAAAACAGATAATTCGACCAGCCACGGGAACCACTGCTTAATGCATTTCGGACCTTTGGGTCCTTCCTCAGAAGCATGATGCTTCCCGTGGCTGGTCTGATTTAAATAGCACAAAACGGCGCCAAAGGAAACTCACGTTTCCAGGCGCAACCCTGAATCAGGAAGTTAACGCGGCTACGCACGATCTGCGTTCCACCGCGGCTTCCTGTTTGCGTTCCAGGGGATATAAAAAAAAAAAAAAAAAAAAAATATTATTTTTGTCTGAAGTGTGCAATATGGGTTATGTGCAATATGAGCTAAACGCTGTGGCACTTCCGGGTGTTGACACGCATGAAGGGCGCTGACACGCATGAGGTATGATGACTGGAGCGTAAGAAGTATGCCCCTCACATCCTCTGGCGGCTACGTCGGACGACTGCCCGGATGTGACGTTATATCCCCTGGAACGCAAACAGGAAGCCGCGGTGGAACGCAGATCGTGCGTAGCCGCGTTAACTTCCTGATCACCGCGATTTTCCCATAGGGAACAATGTTAAAAAGGCTGATTGACCGCGATTTCACTGGTAAATGGCTCAATTGACCCGATTTGGCCATATTAACCCTGAATTAGGCCCAATTAACCCTTAAATGTCCCCCCCAATTTTTGACGCCACCCCACGATCCACGCCACCTCGAAGCGTGGCGAGCGCAGCGAGCCCGCGAGGGGCGGCGGTACGCGTCCTCCGACCTTTTCATGCCCTACTATCCACGTCGGCGTGGTGTGAGAATAGAATAGTGTGGCGAGCGCGGCGAGCGCAGCGAGGGGACGCGGATACCTTCACAGGTAGACGCGTCCCCTCGCGGGCTTCACAGGTGTCCGGGTCGCCACGGACACCTGTGAAGCCCGCGAAGGGGACGCGTATAACTGTGAAGGTATCCGCGTCCCCTCGCGGGGCTCGCCACGCTTCGGGCTCGGTGGCTCGCTGCGCTCGCCACACTATTATATTCTCACACCACGCCGACGTGGATAGTAGGGCATGAAAAGGTCGGAGGACGCGTACCGCCGCCCCTCGCGGGTTTGCTGCGCTCGCCACGCTTCGGGTTGGCGTGGATCGTGGGGTGGCGTTAAAAAT
This sequence comes from Crinia signifera, assembly GCF_055691185.1. Lineage (NCBI taxonomy): Eukaryota > Metazoa > Chordata > Amphibia > Anura > Myobatrachidae > Crinia > Crinia signifera. The sequence goes on along the minus strand of NC_139227.1, from coordinate 87,906,096 downwards.
TTGGGGGGACATTTAAGGGTTAATGGGCTCTGTGGCCCATTTAACATTGATTCCTATGGCCAAATCGGGTGGATTGAGGCATTTAACACTAAAATCGGGTCCATCGCGGCTTTTAACATTGCTTCCTATGGGAAATCGGGAGCAACGCGTCGCGGGCATCGCGGGTACGTTTATGGCCGGCCGCGACGCGACCGACACGATTTTCATGTTTTACATTGGTTTCAATGGGAAATCGCGGGCATCGCGTCGGTCGCGTCGCGGCCATACATAAATGTACCCGCGATGCCCGCGACGGGCGCCGTACTAGGTAAAGAGTACCAAAACAGCAATATACCGTTTTAAAAGTGCAATGTGAAAGGGGTGTCAGAGACGTCTACCCCAACTATGGAGCTAGAAAGATACACTTATTTTCTGATGTATGCACACCGACACAACTTTGTACCAGGGTTATTCTAAGGTCTTATCAGGGTCTCATGTAGTGTGAATGGCATAACTCGGGTCTCCTGGGTCATGCCTATAACAGTGTGGATTGGCACGCTTGCGCTTGGAGGTGATATCTAAATGTCCTCTGCCTGATGGAAGATCCGGGTAATTGGAACATCCAGGTCTGGTGTGAATGGCGATGTGGCGAATAAACTTGGTCCAACTGCCCTGTGCAGCTGAGACACGGGTTGATAGACCTGGTTCGGAGCCAGCGGCGGCTGCGGCACCCGGGTATCAGCATAAACCATTTTGGTGTTGGTACATTATGGTGAACTTTGTAATGAGCGCTGGTGATCCTCAGGAGATTGGTCCAGGACATACATTACATGCATGATAACATGTATGTATGTATGTAAGTGCTCTCTGAACCCCCCGTGGACTCCTTGGCTAAGGCTGCAGCCATGGCATTCCATGCTCTTATGCACAAGGAAGGTCATCTGGGCAATAAAGTGTTACTCTGTGCCACCTGTGCACATGCCCCTTGCATGCACATGTAACATCTGCACATGCCCCCTGCATGCACCTTTGACCTTTGCACATGACCCCTGCATGTACATCTGACCTCTCCCACATAATCATTATAAGCCCATAAGATTACTTAGATGCTTGGCTTGCCCCTTTTCAGCCTGGCCTGCAATTTCACCTACACACTCATAACTGTATCCAGTTGATAGATCTACATAGAGTAGGCTGAAAGGGTCAAAATAAGTTTGACATTCAGATGGTCAACAGGGTTTAAAAGGTCGACATTTAAAAAGGTTGACGTGATTTTTCCACAATGTTTGACATTTTTTTGTACTTTTTCATACTTCACCATCCATGTCGACACAGAGGGAAATATAATGGTGAGCCGATCTTAGCACGGCAAGCGTTGCACTAATTGATGGTCCACATCAACAGGTTTGGACATGGACACCCAAAAAATGTGAAAAATGCATGATGACCTTTTGACCCTGTTGACCTTTTGCTGTCGACCTACTGACTTTCTATCTAGACACTAGATCAATCCACAACCCTAATAACGTCCCTACATGCGAACTCTCGCATCCTGCCCACTTACACCCATTCTTCTGTAATTGGAGACAATTGAAAACTCTCAGCTGAGATATGTAAACAGTGCTCCATCCTCAGCCCAGCGTTGCATGCAACGCTGGACAAACCCCAGAGCATTACCTACAAAGTTCAGTAGCCGACATGACACAATTTCCGGTACTTGTTTCCTAGCACGGCGCCACCGATTTTAATTGTATGAAATCGGGTCGCAAAAATCGGATCGCATCGCAAGCAACCAAATCATTGTATGTCCTGCCATTGTTAACGCCACGCCATGATCAACGTGAACCCGAAGCATGGCGAGGTGCGGCGGTACGCGTCCTCTGATGTTTTCATACCCCCACTATCCACGTCGGCGTGGAGTTGATTTTATATAGTGTAGTGAGCCACCGAGACCGAAGCGTGGCGAGCGCACGTGCATTACTTCAGACGTATTACGCATCCGCTCGCCATGCTTTGGGCTCGGTGGCTCGCTGCGCTCACCACACTATATAAAATCGACTCCACGCCGACGTGGATAGTGGGGGTATGAAAAGGTCAGAGGACTCGTACCGCTGCGCTCACCACGCTTCGGGTTCACGTTGATCATGGCGTTGCGTTAACAATGGGGGGGCATTTGACTTAATTAACCATCAGGGTGGGTTTACAATTAAAAATCGTGTCTGGGGGGTATTTAACATTGGGTCCAATGTAAAAATCTGGTCCGTCGCATCGCATGCCATTATAATGGCATGCGATGCGACCGATTTTCAAAGTGCGTTAAAAAGTCTTTAAAGCCTGAAAATCGGGTCGGTCGGGTCCCATCGCATACCTTAAGTTAAGGTATGCGATGGGACCCGATGGGCGCCTTGCTAGGAAACAAGTACCCAATTTCCTAATAGCTGAATGACAGAGACCGCACTCATACAACAATAGAATGAAATGAGCAACATCAAAATTAAAGTATCAACATGTCAGTACTAAAGTGTATAGGAAGTAGAGCGATGTTATTCTGACCGATACCCCCCCCCCCCCACACACCTACCTCAAGGTCTTTCAGTTCCATCAGTCAAATTGGTCACCAGTTCACAGACTGTATAACAACCTGGGGTCCTACAGGATGGGTCATACCTTAAGGCTCTCCTTCCCTGCTAAGCAATCACATATAAATCATAAGTTATGTGGTATATGTCATGTCGACCTGCTCATAATGTTGACATCGACAATGTCGACATTCATCATGTAGACACTGATGAAATGTTGACATATTAAAATATCAGTATATCAGCTCCATTGTTGCTTCCTGGTCATGTGACTGTCACTTCCATTAGTCTTCATTCTAGCACCCTGCACCTTTCAATACTTATGCAGTTCCTCTTTCCTGCCCATGCTTTGGTGCTTCTAGTACAGTCTTGTCTGTGTTGAGACACAATGTGATAGAGAGACCACAGCAGACAGGCCGGAAAGAGGTTTACTCCGGGTAATCCGGTTTCCTCCCACAATCCAAAACTATACTGGTAGGTCAATTGGCTTTCAATAAAATGAACCCGAGAATGTCTGTGTGTGCATGTACATGTGGCAGGGAATATAGATTGTAAGCTCCACTGGGGCAGGGACTTATGTGAATGTTCGGTCCTTGTGTAATATCTGGGCACCCGATATTTTCATTGTATTGCATTGCATCGCATGCAATATAGTGGCATACAATTTTTCATTGTAAAGAACAGATTTTTAATTGTATAATCACCCATGGGTGATTTCATACCCCCACTATCCAACTACACATGGAGTTGATTTTATATAGCGTGGCGAGCGCATCGAAGGGACACAGAATACATGTAAAGTAATCTGCGTCCCCTTGCGGGGCTCGCCACGCTTTGTGATGGATGGCTCGCTGCGCTCGCCACACTATATAAAATCAACTCCATGCGTAGTTGTATAGTGGGGGTATGAAATCACCCATGGTTGACTATACAATAAAAAATCAGGTCTTTACAATGAAAAATCGCAGGTACTTGTGTAGTTTCACGGCGTTTGAGTCCCCTTGCGGGGCTCGCTTCGCTCGCCCAATCTGCGGGCTCGGTGGCTCGCTACGCTATCTAAAATCAACTCCATGACAACATGGATAGTGGGGGTATGAACTATCCATGTTGGCATGGAGTTAAGTTAGTTTATTTTAGATAGTTGTGGTGAGCGTACAACCCATGCTGGCGCCGTGAAACTACACAAGTACCAAATCGCATTGCATGCCTTAAGTAGTGGCATGCAAAGAAAAAATCGGGAGCCCAAATAATACACAAGTACCGAATGTTCAAATATTCTCTGTAAAGCGCTGCGGAATATGTGTGCGCTATATAATAATAGCTGTGCTAAGTGCAGGGGCTACAATTTTGACAGCAACAGTTGCACAACTCTGGAGACAAACCTGTAGCACATAATACAGTGGTTCTCAACCTAATGCTGCCCATACACGCCCAGATACGGGCGTGCGTTCCCTGCTTAACAAGCACGGATAACATTGCATTGCCTGTGCATGCAATGCAATGCGATGCAATGTGATGAAAACAAAGTACTAAAAGTATGTGCAAGCACATACTTTTTGTACTGTGCGATGAGGTGCCGCGGGAGAGCGCACCTCAAAGCACAGAACGCACAGCCCGCATTGCAGCGTGTATGGGCTGCTTCAGTCCTCAAGTACCCCCCAACAGTTCACGTTTTCTAGGTTACCCAGCAGGAGCACTCATTACTCACTGACACATTTTAAAAGATCCACAGGTGGAGCTGATTATTTCACTTGTGATTCTGTGGAGAGACATGGAAAACATGTACTGCTGGGGGTACTTGAGGGTCGAGGTTGAGAACCACTGATGTAAAACATTAATCCTCCGCTGTAGAAATGATAATTGTGGCATTCATTCTTTTTTATTACCTTAGATATCCACTTTACCAAATCGGAGGTCCACAGCTGCGTGTGTTTCGAACCAATTTCTTCATGACTTTGGTAAGACCCGGTAAAGAACAGCCTCCAGACACCGTGCAGTTCCGTGTACCTATCGAGTAAGTTCTGCCACTGCTTATACCATATATTTTTTTACAATATAGTCCAAAATATTCTGTTTGTGGTATAAAAGAAAAAATTTTGAGGAGAAAAAAGTAACCCTTATTTTCAACACTATCCTTCTACTGGAAGCTGGTATTGATACAAATCACGACATGTTATCATGTAACATGCAGTCGTGGGCTTTTCAGTGACATGCTTTTTAGTTCCTTATGGTAACAATACAGTTTTTCCACCAAAATCCTGGGTCACACACCCGGGATGTTGACCCAGGATGTTGGTGGATCTCCCTCCATGTTTCCCGATTCCCCTTCCCTGTTTTCCCGGGTTCTTAACAGGTTGATCTCTTCAGCAGCTGGCGAGCACCAGCAGGTGAGGGCTGGTCAACGAAGGACGGGTGAGCACAGGCAGAGGTACGTGCTGTCGGCAGCGGGAAGCGCCTGCGCAATGGCAGCCTCTGCTGCCAAGGTCGAAAAACCTGGGTAAAAGCCATTTCCATGGCTCGTTACCCAGGTTTAACCCATTAAAAACCCTGCTTGCTTCCCGGGTAAGAATCCAGGATTTTTACCTGGTCAACATTTTCACTGACAAAAATCCTGGGTTGGTGCACGTCCAAGTGCAAAATCCCGAGATGTTTAAGCCGGTGGAAAAGAGGTTAAAGTTGAACAAACGGCACATATTTGTTCTTGTTAAGAATACTTAGCTTTTAATTGGTATTTTTCCAACATTCTCTGATTCCTCCATGATACCATTGTGTATGTCAGTATAATAAAGATATAACAGCTGAAACTACACATCCCAGAATGCCTTGTAATAGTTTCAGCATTCACCTAATTGCAAAACTGTTGCAAGGCATGATGGGACTTGTAGTTTCAAAACAGCTGGAGGGCCATAGTTTGGACATGCCTGTATAACAGGGAAGCTTATATGAAATCTATATATTGTAAGCCAGCTGTTAATATTATTTGGTGCTCGCTGATGATCACTTCTGGATTTGTTAATATACTAAACATTGTTGTATTCTCTACACACTCAGGATGACAAAGTTTGATATTCAGAATTATCTGAAGAGTATATACAGTGTGCCAGTGGCTGCTGTGCGCACACGGATCCAGTATGGTGAGTCATGTGACAGATCGGAAGGCAAAGGCTCGGCCAAGCCATGTTCTGACTGATACAAATATGCTCTTCTTCAGGTAACAACCGGAAAAGAAACCATCTGAGACAAAGGGTGAAACGCCCGGATTACAAGGTAGCCTACGTACAGTTGGTGAGTTCCCGTTTCTTTTTTGCACAGCTTTGACTCTTGCAAGGCCACGGCCACTTCCAATGTCCATGTGTTGATTCCTCCTCTCTATATTGAGAGTCTTGGGTATGTCCTATGATGTTGTTGATCATCTTTGTGATGCCATCCCTCCTAAGGCTGCTTGTCTGCTCCCAACAGTCAACAACACATGTTTGGTGACTCAGATGTTCTGATCTTTGAAAATGAGGGATGTATTGTAATGCAGTTTGTGTTTATAACAGACATCATTCCTGGATTGAGTTAGAAATGTCTCTGATTCAGAGCTTTAATATTTCCTGTGATGTGCCTGTGATCATGATATTGCTTTAACCATCTCAGTGTGTGCTGTTTCTTTGTTGTGTGCATCATACTCATGCAATGAAACTTTAACACCAGTCTGGCTGCGCTAACCTCTGTCTCTTGTCCTCACCACATTCTGGGCCTTGTGGTAGTACACACTGCATTGTCTCATCCCAAAGTGTATGCTGTGATGGAACGACTTTCCTCTTCATATTTCGAGATTAAATCATCTCTGGTTGATGTTCACCTCTTATAAAGTTGTGCTGTTCTGACATCCAGCTTCCTTACTACAGGGCGAAGGACAAACCTTTCAGTTCCCTAACCTCTTTCCAGAGAAGGATGCCTCTACCGAATCCGGTTCATTTGAAAACTTGCAAGAAACCTATTTGGAGACGGAGAAACAGCGTCTGAAGAGTGACCCACGTAGGGGCGGACTTAATGACTGGTTTGGATTTTAATGCCTTTATTTATAAAGAACCAAAGACTGTAACCTGATCCAGCAATAGAGTACATAATGTCTAAATGTGGAGACCAGTTTTTCCGTACTCGTGTTTTCCTATAAGAACCAGTTCCATACGGCAATGGACTAACAGAGCCTTGAGGGTAGACTAATGTGTATTTATTTAATTTGTCTCTACAGTGAAGACATTAGTCCTGGTTGTCAACAAAACCACTGTTTTGGGATCCCTTACATATTGGGGATTGAACAGACCACTCATTTATAAATCCATTACTTTGTGAATAAGATTCTTCCCTTTTCTTATTGTTAATTTTTTTTTTTTATCTGATTTATTACCAGTAAACATATGGTCATTTATGTAACACATGGGTTATTGTTTTATATGTTTGGCAAGCACTAAAGCTATTAAAATAGAAATGCCTTTGTGTTCTTTAAATTTCCTTTGACAGATGTGGATTATTAAGTGCTAGCCGCCACAGGTCATAAGTAATGATGCTGTAACTTCCAGCTACTGATGAACTACAACTCCTATCCTCCTCAGGTTCTGAGTGACCGGTAATGCTGCAGTTGTATTGGAGCAGCAGTGTGAGTATATAGGCTATTACACATTCCCCTGAGGAAATGCTAAAATGTTCCAAACCCCAAAGTGTGCTTCTGTTCTAACATCTGAAACCCTAGCAGGGCCACTAAACACAAGTATTCTATGTTTCAGATATACAGTATAGCATAGAAGGAATGTACAGTCAGTCTTAACCTTTGCAGTGTTTAGAACATAAATCATTACTCCTCATTCCACTACAGACCTTCATTTATTATTTCAATTTGGGCATGCTTACTACAGAACATACACAATTATCGCATATTCATGTTTAATGAAAAATAATTATAGAACTCTTTCTAAGTTACAAATATATGTGTGTGTGTGTTTGTAAGCCTGCTGGAAGCTAATGCTTCGAAAGCTAGTCTGCTACCTTGTACAAACATTTAAAAACACTCGCCTCTTTGTGTATGTGTGAGAGAAAGAGATGTAGTTTCACCCACTGCCTACAGTTGGCAGTGTTCCCTAGACACACGGACACTACACCAGCGGGAAGGAGGCGGCACTCACGGATTTTGGGTAGATAAGGCTTTTATAATATCAAAGTGCAACAAAATAGCAACATCGTGGCGTCATCAACGTTTCAATGCTTCAACGCCTTTTCATCAGGATGCGCATAAGGTGCAGGTAGTGCTAGTGTGGGGAAGTAAACAGGACTAACCTAGGGCCTTATTTTGGTTCATTCTTTCTGACAAAATCCTTCTTAGATGGACAAAATCATGTGCACTGCAGGGGGGGCAGATGTAACATGTGCAGAGAGAATTAGATTTGGGTGAGTAATTTTGTTTCTGTGCAGGGAAAATACTGACTGCTTTATTTTTACACTGCAATATAAATCTCACTTTGAAGTAAAACCCCACCCAAATCTAATTCTCTCTGCACATGTTACATCTGCCCCACCTGCAGTGCACATGGTTTTGCCCATCTAAGAAGGATTTTGTCAGAAAGAATGAACCAAAATAAGGCCCCTAATTCTTACTTTTAAGTAGCGTGTCTGTATGAAGCCCTCACGCTGCTCTGGCTTCTGCGGGTGCTGGTTCCGGCAGAAGCCGGAGCAGCGTGTGGGCTTCACACAGACACGCTACTTAAAGGTAAGAATTATGTCAGTCCTGATTACTTCCCCACACTAGCACTACCTGCACCTTATGTGTATATATAATCTCTATCAAAAAATGTTAATAGGAGGAGGAATATTTAAAAGAAAAAAATACTTTTACCCGAAAATGTTTGCTTTTTTAGCTTTCGGAATGAAGTTACCGATTTTAGGAAAATATCCATATTTCCATACCTTTTATTGTATGTGTAACTCAAACAAACTTTTGTTATGAATTTAAAATAAACAATTACTGTAACAGAATATATATATATATATATATATATATATATATATATATATATATATATATATATATATATATATATATATATATATATATATATATATATAGAAATATAATGCGCCATAATACTTTCATTGGATTGCGGTTGATAAAGATGATCACAGTTTACTATAAATCGCAAGATTCATACGGGGATGGAATTGAATGTGACTCTGAATCAGGCCCTTTGCCCAGTCCAAGCCCAGACCTAACGCCCATTAAACATTTCTGGAATGAAATGAGTTTCTAAATTACCAACCGTCATCATTCCTGACATTGCAAAGCATACACTTTTACTTTGTATTAAGATTACATTACTTCCCTCATTATTTCTGCCTTCTCGAGGGGAATCTTACAGTATAGACCTCATTTTATGTTACCACTCTGAGGATGACATTTAGGGGGTTGCTCTGTTTTCTGAAACCAAAACGACATAATATTAAACTCATTGGTATCTTCACATCACAAGGCCATACCATTAATTGTTGAACAGTGAACGACTTACGCAACAGATTACATTTGGTAGTAAGGGAATTATGGCAAAGGGTAAAACAATGGCCTTCTAGAGATTGCTTAGCTCTGCCGTGTGGTTCAGTATCACCAATCTAAACGCTCACGTAATCTCCTCCAATTGGAGTACAATTATACATCCATTTCTTAATTGTAACATTTGACAAGCACAAAGGGAACATAAAAGATATATCTAAATTTACCACTAGATGGCTCACTTGTTAACAGCCTGTGTTACCGATAATTCTTTCATGTTGCTTACCATCTGTCTGAGGTTGTCGGAGAAGTAGAAAATGATAATATTCTAAAGTGTTTTCTGGTAATTATTTATTGGCAGTTATTTATATAGCGCACACACATTCTGCAGCGGTTTTACAGAGAATAAGTGCCTCTCACATAAGTACCTACCTCATTGGAGCTTTCAATCTATATTCCCTACCACGTTTACACACACCCAAACTAAAGGTGGCCATACATCAGAAAGATATTGTACCCAATCATACAATCTCAATTGATTGTAAGATGGATTGGGTACTTGGTGTAGTATCACGGCTCCCACGATGGGCATCGTATACGGAAAAATCGCATCTGATGCGATGTCATTTTTCACTGAAATTATGGACATGATTTGAAATCATGTAAAATGCACCCCAAATGTAATTTTTCACACTGTACCACCCCCACTATCAACGCCAACCCGAAGCGTGGCAAGTGCAGCGGTACGCGTCCTACGACCTTTTCATACCCCCACTATCCACGTCGGCGTGGAGTTGAGAATAGAAAGTGTGGCGAGCCACCGAGCCCGAAGCGTGGCGAGGGGACACGGATACCTGTGAAGCCCGCGAGGGGACACTGATACCTGTGAAGGTATCCGCGTCCCCTCGCGGGGCTCGGTGGCTCGCTGCGCTCGCCACACTTTCTATTCTCAACTCCACGCCAACGTGGATAGTGGGGGTATGAAAAGGTCATAGGACGCGTACCGCCGCCGCTCGCCACGCTTCGGGTTTGCGTTCATAGCGGGGGTGGTACAGTGTGAAAAATGACATTTGGGGTGCATTTTACATGATTTCAACTCGTCCATAATTTCAGTGAAAAATGACATCGCATCGCATCAGATCGCATGCGATCTCATGCAATCGCATGCGATGCGATCGCATTCAATTGTTAACAAAAATGCATAAAAACACGGTAAAATCGCATCGCATGCCATCGCATGCCACTACATATGGCATGCGATGGCATGCGATGGGAGCCGTGATTCTACACAAGTATCATGGATTGTATGCAGATTGTGTGCACATCTTGTGTACACAATCATACAATCAATCCATAAGATGGATTGTATGACTGATTGTATGATGGATTGTATGCAGATTGTGTGCACATCTTGTGTACACAATCATACAGCAGATGGATTGTATGACTGATTGTATGATGGATTGTGTGTAGATTGTGTGTCCAAAAACCACCAAGGACTGCCTGCTATTTCAAGGGAAATTGTACACAATCATGAGCGCAATCGATCTTAAGATCGATCTTTCTGATGTATGGCCAGCTTAAGATCAATATTTGGCAGAAACCATTAAACTAACAGTTAAAGCTTGCCATACATCAGAAAGATCGATCTTAAGATCGATTGCGCTCATGATTGTGTACAATTTCCCTTGAAATCCCCGGCAGTCCTTGGTGGTTTTTGGACACACAATCTACACACAATCAATCATACAATCAGTCATACAATCCATCTGCTGCATGATTGTGTACACAAGATGTGCACACAATCTGCATACAATCCATCATACAATCAGTCATACAATCCATCTTATGATTGATTGTATGATTGTGTACACAAGATGTGCACACAATCTGCATACAATTCATCTTACAATAAATTGAGATTGTATGATTGGGTACAATATCTTTCTGATGTATGGCCACCTTAAGGCCCCCATACACTAGGGCGACTTGTCCTTAGGACAAGTCGCCCCCGACTTCCCCCTGAGCTTCCCCGGCTGCTCCCCGCGGGAGCTTGATTAGATTGGCACTTGATGTGCCATTTTTTACATGTGATAAATCGTCTCGATTTATCACATGTAAAAAACCCGGGGAGCAGGGGGGGGGGGGGGGCTGCTGGTGGGAGCAGGGGGGCTGGGGACGCTGCGGGGACACAGACGCTGCGGGGGACACAGGCGGCATAGAGCCGGGCAGAGGGAGCCGGGAGCTGTCAGTGCTAGAAAAAAAAGCCTATACAATGAATGGGCAGCCTGTGATTGGCTGAGCGCTCTCTCAGCCAATTGCTGACTGGCTGAGAGAGTGCTCAGCCAATCACAGGCCGCCCATTCATTGTATGGGCTTTTTTTTTTTATTCAGTGCTGACAGCTCCCGGCTCCCCCCGCCCGGCTCTATGCCGCCTGTGTCCCTCGCAGCGTCCCTCCACCGCCGCACCGCCCCACTAGGTCCCAAGTCGGGTGGTCGGACGTGCAGCAGGTCCGACCACCCGACGCAGATCCGATGCGCACGGGACCGCGCATCGGATCTGAGGGGACATCAAAACTAGCCGATTTTGGTCCGATTTAGGCCAGATCCGACTGATCTGGCCTAAATCTGACCAAAATCGGCTAGTGTATGGGGGCCTTAAGGGTGAGTTTTGTGTTAAGCCTTGAAAAGTGATAAAATGAAGTGATACACCACCAACCAATCATCGCCTGTCATTTTTCAAGCACAGCCTGTGACATGGCAGTTAGAAGCTGATTGGCTGGTAATTTATCTCCATTTAATCACTTTTCAATCTTACTACATCTGGTCCCATGTCTTCCTCTTGCCAGTTATGAATTGCATTGGAAAGGAAAATGTGGTTTCTTCTATGTTTGTGTTTAGTGTCCACACAATATTTGACATTTTGTGGGTTTTACGATAACTCAAAAACATTTGAAGCTGTTTGCCTCTCTTTTCATTGATTAGGATTCCCTGTTCATCAAGGTCCACTGACTTTCTAAACTGTTCGTACATGTGCTGAATCTGCTGTTTGCTAACTATGCTGAACGACTGTTTAATTCACCATTGCACTGAAGCACGTCTGTCCACTTTGAATTTTTCAAACCCCTTTGTCAGCCTCCAAATGGAGATAAGCGCATGGCCAATAATGATCTGAATTATAACCATCTTCGATGGCTGAAGGAGATTTTAACAACTTTTGAGGATGTTAAAGATAATTACTAAGCGGTGGCTTTGGTAAGCTAATGCTTCTCAACCACTTGGAGGTGAAAATTTAAAGTGGCAGCGAGCCAGTATAAAGCTTTAAACTGACTGTAAAGTGCCTCTTTACAATTTCACCTTCAATTGGCCAGGAAGCACTTGGTAAATAAAGGCCATTCATTTCTTAATTTGCCACGCAATCACTTTCTGTCCTTCAGTGCCCAAGGAGATAGAAGACTTAACTTATACAATCAGACCTCATCTACAATCACTTTTTTTGGCATGTGACACTAGGCAAGAACCCATAAAAATTGTTTCAAAGAGAATAAAATAGAAAAAAAAAGAACTCACAGCCTGTGTCTCCCTTATCATCAATGACTTCAACATTCCTTTGACTCTCCTAATCTGTTCCATATTACTCCGCTCACTTCCATCCAAACCATTATTTACTCACACACCTAATTACACCCTTGCAATATAAACTGGACCCCTTCAGACTTTAACCATCCTGACTTGTCTTTGGGATTTTGTTAGACACTTTGGACTAAAACTTTGTTGGATTTCGTCACCTCCCTCCCTCGTGCAACTCCTTTTCTGACAGTGAAAAAGTTTAAAGGGCACTGTATATGTAAGTGATTCTGTGGCTGTTGTCTTGTGGATGTGGAACACTGAAGAACAGAGAGATTTTCTTCTAGCACTATAATTTCACCTCTCTTCTAATTCCATTTTGCACTCAGAGGGATGAAGCACTAACCATTTTGTACAAAAATTGAATTATTTATGTTCAAGACCATTAGATGAACCATCTCCTCAAGCTTTGGATGGAAAGTTAAACAAAAATATGTTTTGCTTCTTTGGCAATATATCAAGCACTGTAGCCAATAGCGACCAATCAGCTTTGAAATATTATTTATCAAGTACGTTCAATAAAATGAATAGGTAGAAGCTAATTGTTTTGTACCGGAGACTTCTCCACGTTTACACTTTTTGATCACTATATAATCCACCATTTTGGCCAGTGCAGTACCGTTTTTTTAATGGTCTATAGCGGCAAGCGGGGCTGTACAGATTTGTACTGTATCCCTATAGCAGCACTGTGGACACAGACTCCTGAAACGCTGGTTACCCAACAGATGACTTTTCTCTGTGTGGTTATACCAGCAGTCCAGTCGCCCGTGACGTTTTGCATATGTAATAGAGTGTACACACGCTTCGATTTTAGCACCTTTTTTTTATTTGAGTTTGCTTCTAGAAGGAAAAAACTAATCAAGATTGAATCTAAATCAAAGTGTTTATAGCTGCATTCGATCCCGATGTGTGGCCAAACAGCAACGGCATTGAAAGCAGAAATAGATTTGGCAGGCAAGTCTATTTCTGCTTCGATCTCCAGATCGAATGCAGTTCCATTCTGCTCAATGCAGCACCCCTCCCTCCGTGCGTGCGTCCCTCCATCCCTCCTCTTCAATGCGGGTACCTGCTGGCCATCGAAATCGAATCGGTATTGACAGCCGCCTGATCGACGCATCTGTACGGTACTGTTGCTAGATCTTGAGGACAGGTATGGCCACCCCTGGCCTATAGAGATCTGATTGAAGTTTACTGGCGCTTTTCACTCTATACTTCCCCGGTTCCACACTAACTCTTGCTCCCCCCCCCCCCTTTTTATCCTATTTTTTACAATGTCCTTATACTCCGAGAGGTGCACTACATTGTTCATATAACAATAGATCCCAGCTTGAAAAGTCTGCTTAACTTGTTTACTGGAAAATATATTCTTCATGTTTGTAATTAATTTTGTTTATTTGAATATCTTCCATTTTGCATATGAAAGTCTGTGTGTTGAGTCTCTGTGTGGGTCCGCTGTGGGCCATCGGCTGGTTTTCCTGCTGGGTTTGCATCCTGAGGTAGGACTGGGATGAGTCTTATGATGTGCAGTTGTCTCCGTTCTACATCTCCCTGTTCTTCATTTGTTCTTTTTGTAAGTCCATGTCCTCTTGGGTAACTCTTTGTTTATAGTTGTGTGCTTTCACCATGGTATCAGCAAAAAAACCTTTATTTAAAGTAAAGAAAGGACAATACTGTTTTCCATTTTATGTATTTGTTCTGTAATAGTTGCATAAGATTCTTTGCTTCAGTATGCCGTTGTATATTATTAACTTGTTGTGTCCGGATTTCTAATCCTATCACTAATATTGCTTTAACATCGCAAAATAAAAGGGTCCCACACGAACTTTGGAATGGTTCAGTCCTGAAGCAACCCTGCATTGTGCTCTCTTCAGACCCCTTCAGCGACCTGGCAATATTGCCGGGTCGCTGATGTCCTGTGGGGATGAGCCGGAGAGTCATCGGGAGGAAGGGGGAGGAGGCAGCGCTTGGAGATGACACTGCTCCAAACACTGTCTCCTCCATCAGTGTGAATGAGAACCGGGTCGCTCGATCCAGTTAACCCATTCACACTGCACAGCAACCCGTCAACGAACCGGTAAGAACCCTGCTTTTCTACCAGTTTGTAATGCGGGTTTGCTGGACCCGATAAGCCCTTTCAGATCGCACCTATTACCGGGTCGAACCAGCAGCAAACCGGCATGAACCAGGTAATTAGGTGCGATCTAAATGGGTTATAAATGTTATCATTAAATAATACATGCCACATTCTGCCCTTTTAGGTTATCATGAGTCAGAGCAAAAACTATTTAACCCATTGAGAGCCATGTGAATTTGTCAAAACTGGTGTGAAAACTGGCAATAAAACATTTTATTTATCATAATGACCTGTAATGTTTTCCTTATATATATATATATATATATATATATATATATATATATATATATATATATATATATATATATATATATATATATATATATATATATGAAATATCTCTCTTTTTTTTTTTACACATTTTTTATTTGAAGTTATATAACAAATGTGAGCGACGCTGGTATTTTTTGCAGATATTTTGCGCGTCTCTCACAGAGATGTCGGCACTCAAAGGGTTAAAATGTAGTCTTGATCAGAGAGCGGGTTTGCTTTACAGCCATCTGGCTTATATAGAGGCGGAGGTCAGTCTAGGACAACACACAGAGGTGTTAATCCAAGTTAAATCTGCTGTATGTTCTACCTAACAGATCGTAAGCGTATCATTGTTTTTTCTGACATGGGTTACGTTCAATACACCGTATGTGGTATTTTTTTTTTTGTCATAGAAAGGTAAAACAATTGATCATCCTAATCCTGTATATAGAATACACTAAGATTAGGTACTGTAAGAAGATCTTGTGATCTCTTTATTAGTATCAGTTGACCAGTACACAGATACTGGGTTTGGAGCTTTCAAGTAAAATTTATGCGTTTTGGTCTTCCTTCACTCACATCAAAACTGCTATTTACCAGTCCTTCTTCCTTTCACTACTACTATATAGTCACATTAAACCAGGGGAAATCACTACTGTATTTTCCAGGTCTCCCTGCGGCTCCAAATTGGAATAACAAGCAGGGCTGCCCTTAATTTTCTGGTGACACAGTGTGTGTGCTGGGGGGATTTGGCAGTGATTATATGTGTGGTTTGAAGGAGGGGTGGGGGGCACACAGCCTGCTCCAGATCCGGTTGCCTAGTATTAAACCATATGGATTCAATTTGACATTTTTATTATTATTTTTACAGGACTGGTAACAAACCAGCCAGAAGGAAAGACCAGAAAAATAGTCTGAGGAGGAAATCTGCATGAGCGGGTTGGGAAGCAATGCTGAGTGCCGTATCTTCTAAGAGGATTTATAGATGCTATAGCATTTGCTTTCCGTAGATTTTTATTTAGTTACATAGATAGTATCAAAAAAAATGTGGTATTACTGAGCACTCGGACATTCCAGGTCAGTAACACAGAATCTAGCATTTTTTATCTTTATTATTAGGTATTAGACTCGGTCATTGTAATCTTTCAGTAATAAGGAATTAGAAAAAAGTATTAAATAAAAGAAAACGCATACAGGTTCATCCTGTTCATGCAAAGTGTTAGAATATAATTCTCCTTAAGTCTGCTAACCACGCATGTGTGAGTGCCCACTGCTGGGGTGGGATCCTGCAGATCGCATTCCCGGTAACTATTGGAGAGTGTAGCTACCGGAACCCAGCTCTGGATGCTTAAAGTTCCGAATTCTGCATTTAAGCCTTTGAGTGCCAACATGTCTGTGAGATGTTCAAAATACCCGCCAAAAATGCCAGCGTCAATCACATTTGTTATATAAATTCAAATGAAAAAAAAAATGTGTAAAAAAAAAAAAAGGGTACTTATGTAATATCTGGGCTCCCGGTTTTCTTATGAGACCGTGTCCCCTCGCGGGGCTCGCTGCGCTCGCCACGCTTCGGGCATGGTGGCTCACTGCGCTCGCCACACTATATAAAATCAACTCCATGCGTAGTTGGATAGTAGGGGTATGAAAAAATGGGGTGCATTTAACATGGGAGTCCAGATAATACATAAGTACCAAAAAAAGATTTATATTTCCTATATAAGGTAAACATGGCAGGTCATTATGATGAGTAAAAATGTTTGCCTAGCAACTTTCACACCTATGTTGACAAATTCACTTGTCACTCAAAGGGTTAATGCAAGAGAGTTGTCCGCACAGATTTATATTGATATTTTCAATAGTAACAGTCCATGATAATGATCAATTATTATAAATCAATATTATTGAGTATTTTTTATGTATAGGGGGGTGGTATGTATTAATAAATACTAATAAACTGAAAAGAGAGAAAAGTATTTATTTTGCGGGGCACTCACTGGAACGGTAATTGTAATTAATTCACACGTTTTTAAAGGGAGTTATTTCAATCGTAGAATTAAAAATGACCTTTTTATATTTGTACACGCATTAAAATAGCTGAAAGCCAGTGAGATATAAAGTGCAATGTTAAGTAATTATATATATATATATATATTGAAATAGGGAATCGAAGTGAGTTTGTCAAAATGGGTGTGAAAATTAGCAAACACTTTTTATTCATCATCATCATCATGATAAGGTCATTTTTACCTTATATAGGGAATATAATCTTATTTTATTTGAATTTATATATCAAATGTGAGCGACGCAGGCAATTTTTAGTGGATATTTTGCACATCTCTCACAGATGTTGGCACTCGAAGGGTTAAAGATTAAAAACAAGTGCGCAGTCTCTGTGAATTCCTTGTACGTTCTCCTATGTCCTGTAATCACTGATCATATGGTTAGTATATTATTTCAGTTCATATATTTCAACTCCTCATGAAAGAGTAAGGTAAGTATTATTATTGTGCTAGTCAGGAGACATTTACTCACTGTTATGAACAATTATAGTTAGGTATACATTGATTAATCAATTGATATAATCATAATTATGGTACCTTGCGCACAAATGTATGCTTTAATTATTTGTGTGTTTTTCTCATGTACTTTAGTTGGGTACACAAAATACTCTATGATGGATTAATATAAATGTTCATACAGATTCCATAGTGCTTCTTTGTAATTTTTCTTTGTGTGTTAGAACACCTATCTGTGAGGAGACCTACTGTCTCTCATTCTTCTTCACCGTAACATAAATTCTGCATTTAAACTGTCCCCATAAAAACGTATTGGTTTAGCAAAAGCTATCCAGGGTACTTATGTAGTATCTGGGCGCCCGATTTAGAAATCGGGTCGGATCGGGCACATCGCATCGCATGCGACCAAATCGGATGCGATGCGATGGACCCGATTTTTCCATAGGATTCAATGTTAAAATGGTCTGAGTCCATTTTAACATAGAATTCAATGGGAAAAAGGGGTCCTTTTCAAACCCCTACTATCCAAGTGGGCATGGAGTTGGATATAAACCTGTGGCGAGCGGACGGTATTCTGTGTCCCCTCGCGGGGCTCGCTACGCTCGCCACGCTTCGGGCTCGGTGGCTCGCTACGCTCCAACTCCATGCCCACTTGGATAGTAGGGGTACTGTATGAAAAGGACCCCTTTTTCCCATTGAATTCCATGTTAAAATGGACTCAGTCCATTTTAACATTGAATCCTATGGAAAAATCGGGGCATCGCATCGCATCGCATCTGATTGTATGCCTTAACTTAAGGCATACAATCAAAAAATCGGCGCCCAGATACTACATAAGTACCCTATCCAGGTTAAAGTCTCTTGACCCCAGTATCCCTTACAGATCTTGATTTCAGGATTTCCTTCATAATGTAGAGTTGAAGTAATCTATTTGAGAAGTTCAGTAATTAGCATTACATTTCTTTACATAGGTATGTTTTCAAAACATATGGGCCACATTAGGGGCATGGGTTAAATAGCTAAAAATATGTATGTTCTCCTGGTGTTTTCAATGGTGTTCCAGTTCCTCTCACTCTCCAATGTCACACTGGTCTGTTAACTGTAGCCTTCCTCTTGGAATGGGTGCCGGACGGCTCCCCGACAGTCGGGATTCCGACAGTCAGTACTCCGACGTCGGAATCCCGACTGCTCCCTCGTGGGGGTGCCCCCCGCAAGGGGCTTCATTGCGCTCTCCACGCTGTGCAGTCGGGATTCCGACGTCTGACTAATGACTGTCGGAATCCCGACTGTCGGAGTATTATACCACACCCCTTGGAATATAGATTGTGAGGTGTAAATGATGCCAATGATTACATTTGCTCTATAAAAAGCTGCAGAACAAATACTTGGAAGCACTGGGTGGCTAGTGGGTGCTGGAACCCTGCGTGGGCTATTACTACCACCACAGACTGGACACTTGCACCTGCTCCAATTCCGCCACGTCTGCCCCAGAAAAAGGTTTAGGCTGCACCTCGGTACCTGCTCCTTGTGGATGAACTCCCCCTTTCTTTCCACCCTCCTGCCACTGACCACCGGGATGTGTTAGGTCTGCCCGTTAACAAAGTCACTCCAAAAATGTCTGCCACTCCTCTAGCATCCGCAATAATTATCTCGTGGGGGTGACATTGTTAACGGGCAGACCTGACAGACCCTGGTGGCCGTTGGCAGGAGGGATTGAAGGGGAGGTTTCTTTACAATGAACAGGTATGGGGGTGTGGTGGGACGCAGAGAGGCTGCCTGAAGCACTTCTGGTGGGAGGGCGCGCAGTATTTTTAGTGACGCTACTGTGTGATTGATAGTTAATGTCAACATCTCAGGGGCCATATTGTTTGAAAGAGTTGATTCTCCTCTTTAAAGCCACCAAATCTATCAAAGCCTGGAGGAGAGAGATCTTCCCCATTCTTGAATGACTTCATTATTTTGCAGTGTAGGTCATTGTCAGGTGACCACACTAATCACCACACAGTTATTTGTAAGGAGATACATCGTTTGAACTAGAGGAATTACCTTTTTCAAACCAGAAATGTACCGTGTTTCCCCGATTTAATAAGACACTGTCTTATTTTTTTTCTACAAAAAGCACCATAGGGGGCTTATTTTCGGGGTAGGACTTATTTTAAGTCCTCCTTTAATTACATGCCTCCAGTCCACCTTTAATTACATGCCCTAGTCCTCCTTTAATATGGTAACATGCCCCCATTCCTCCTTTGATAACATGCCCCAATTCCTCCTTTCAATAACATACAGTAGGGTAATGCTCACCAACAATGCTCTTGGCTGTGCAGATAAATAGATAATGACCAGCGCTCTAGCTCTATAACTGTGTCCCCAAATAAGTGGGATGGTGTGTTATGTCGGCGGTAAGAAAGATGCAGATATGAGTGGGTGAAGCACGAAGAATTTATTGGTATTGGACACAGTGTATAGGTATAAACTGCTCTGCAACCAAAATATTCTGACAGTGCTGGTGCTGTGGGGGAAGTGAGGGGAGAGTACCGCTGCACTGTGTGTCTGTGGTCTGGTATGACTCTCCCTCCGGTGTGATACTGGGAGACAGGTGGGGGATGATGGGGTCTCCAGGTATCCAGTGGGGGTGGGCTTGCACTGAGTCCAGTCCACCGGGCTAGGTGTTCTGTGCAGCGGTGAATATTGGGGGGGGGGGGGGGGGGGGATTGGCAGTCCGGGGTTGGTGGGTGGGAAACAAAGTTACTTGATACCGTTGCTGCTCCAATAGTGTCACCAGGGAGATGGGACTATCATTAGTGCAGCAGGTGTAGTGCACCGGGGGCCCCTGCAGCCCCTGTCACCCTCTTGCCAGGGCCATCTTAACAGCATTATGGGTCCCTGGGAAAAGCAGTGCAAATCGGCCCCAGTACTTGTTTCCTAGCACGGCGCCCGTCGGGTCCCATCGCATACCTTAACTTAAGGTATGCGATGGGACCCGACTGACCCGATTTCGGGCTTTTTAACAGCTTTCCCGACAATGTAAAAATCGGGTCCATCGCAAATCCATTATAATGGCATGCGATGCGACCGACCCAATTTTACATTGTATGTAATGTTAAATGGCCGTTTAAAATCGGGTCCATCGCATGCCATTATAATGGCATGCGATGTGACCAATGCGATGGACCCGATTTTACATAGGAATCAATGTTAAATGGCCCCCCATACCCGATTTTTTATTGTATAGCCACCCAGATGGGTTAATTTGTATGTCAAATGCCCCCCCATTGTTAACGCCACCCCACGATGAACGCCAACCCGAAGCGTGGCGAGCGGCGGCGGTACGCATCCTCCGACCTTTTCATACCCCCACTATCCACGTCGGCGTGGAGTTGATTTTATATAGTGTGGCGAGCCACCGAGCCCGAAGCGTGGCGAGCGCACGCATAATATGCCTGAAGTAATGCGCGTCCCCTTGCGGGGCGTGCTGCGCTCGCCACACTTCGGGCTCGGTGGCGAGCGCACTATATAAAATCAACTCAACGCACACGTGGATAGTGGGGGTATGAAAAGGTTGGAGGACGCGTACTGCCGCCCCTCGCGGGCTCGCTGCGCTCGCCACGCTTCGGGTTCGCGTTGATCGTGGCATGGCGTTAACAATGGGGACGGGGCATACAATGAAAAATGGGGTCTGGGTGAGTTTTAACATTGGGGTCAATGTAAAATCCGGTCTCATCTGGTTCCAATGTAAAACATTGGGTCGATCGCATCGCATGGGATTTGATTGCATGCGATGCGATTGACCCGATTTTTGCGACCCAATTGCATACAATTAAAATTGGTGGCGCCGCGCTAGGAAACGAGTACCGGGGTCCCTAACTTTACAACCATTCACACAAATGTAAATGATCAAAAAATTAGGATAGAGATGGCACACAATAAAATTATTATGAATTATTTATTTACTATTTACTGCAATTTCCTTCAGAGGGCACTAGAGCATCTGTGTTGCGACCTGGCACTCTCCCTTCAAATGCAGTGGCGCCAGTGCCATCTGGATGTAATGGGTAACACCAGTGGAAGCAGACAGCGGCACTCAGAGGTCTTGGTAAAAATAGTGTATTTTTAAGGCATTAAAAAATGCTAAGCGACTGACGTTTCGGAGCTGGCACGCTCCATTTTCAAAGTGAAAAAATACACTATTTTTACCGAGACCTCTGAGTGCCGCTGCCTGCTTCCACTGGTGTTATATATATGTATAGAGAGGGAGAGAGCTACCTATATTCAGTCACAGTAATGCATTGGTCCTTACTTTGCTGCAGACGCAGACACATAGGGGCTACCAGGCTGTGCTGTCAGCCTGTCACGCAGTGCTGTCACACTGTGGAGCCAGGATTGTTCACTCAGGAGCCGCCAACCCCGTAGAACACACCACCGCAGTCTGCTCTGAGTGCACACAGAACTTGGGGATCCGAACCGAAGATCAGCCAGCAATTGGTTAGTACTGTAGTGTGCAGTACATCGGCAATCCCCTGCCAGACTACACTCCCAGTAATTCCCTGCGGCTAGCAGACTGTGGGGCTGCGCCGGTGGCTATCTTACAGCGAGCGGTGGGGGGTTGTACACAGTGAGACCGGGGGGCTTTCCAACTAGGGTGGTGCTCAACTCGGGCGTTGGGCCCCTAGCACTGTAGGGCCCTCGGGCAACTGCCCTTGAAGCCCATACGTAAAGATGGCCCTGCCTCTTGCTGTCACCCATTGTTTTTCCCTGTTGCACTCTGCCTCTCCCTGACACTCACTGCCATGTTGCATATTGTGGACTTGGGTTGAGGTAGAGGGGGCCCTAGTTATAATTTTGCACCGGGTCTCACCATCCACAAGTTCTGGCACTGCCTGGGCATATATTGCTCTTACACTGTGTGCATAGAATAAATTCCTCATAGGAAGAGCTTAATCATTTGTATGTACCCATATTTGGTGCCAAAGATACAGGCAACACTAAGAGATTTATGTTATGACAGCATTTCAGTAATATTAAAGCATCATTATTATATAGTTTGCAAGGACCTGGTGGAGTCATAAGTTTTAGCAGGATTTATGAGTTAAAACCATTTCCTAAATAGACTGCTTAGATTGTTATTTTGGTTTCAGATTTTCAAAAGTGAACTTGCCTCTCTACCTACCCCACTCCCACCTGTATTACACTCCGAATAAAATACTTAGGGAACACAAGCAGAGTGTTCCCTCACTTTTTGATTTTATGGCTGGGATGTAATGAGTGATGGTTTTGGCAGCCGCGAAAAAGCAGGAAGTTTTGTACTTTCTCAGACCAAAAGGAATGCATTGTATAGTAAAACAGTTGCACCTAGGGATGTAATGGAAGCAAGTTTGAAAGTCTCACAAAAAAGCTCTATAAACTTGGACATAAATAGTGTGGCAAGGAAGCACATATACCGCTACACTCCACCACTACAATCCATCCTGAAGGCAGCTGCGGGGCTGATCTTCCACACTAGACATTCATTAATAATCTGCTCTATCAGTCTCTCCATTGGTTACCTTTATACAGCCATATTCAATATAACATACTTTTTCTTACAAAAACAAGGCCAAGCTACACCAAAGTAAATCTCATCTATTTATCTCAAAATGTTCCCCAACCCGACCTCTTCGCTCTTCTTAAGATTTACCAGCCGCATTTATTATTCCCTCCCATTTGTAGGACTTTCTTTGGGCTGCACCCACTCTGTGGAATGCCCTCCCTCACCAATAAGAGTCTGCAAACCTTCAAGCGTTTCCTGATTACTTACCTCATCGGGCAAACTTTTTCTATCCAATTACATCTCTTTCCCACTTTCCCGATCCCAAGCCAACATTGCTGGGTGACCACATCACAGAGCCCACCAAGATCTTTGGCAATATGGTGGACCATTATGAAATAGATAACACTTATTGTTGTGTATCAATGACTATGTCCCTATAGATTGTAATGACCAGGGCTTTCCTAACTGAACATGTTATAGGTGAGATGTAAGAGGTTCCATATTTTTTAGTCACGTTTCTAAATCACGTACTTTTTGTCCAAATCGCAAATGTAATGGAATGCAGATTGTGTTCTGAAAAATGTGATGACATTGGATTTGGCGTGATTTTAGGACCAACCAGATTACAATTTCCATCAGCACCATTACACACAATAAAAAAACACATTTTGACCCCTAAAATATGCATCATACACCCTATATAATAGCCACCAGTGCCATTTTGATCTTTGAAAGGTTGTGAGCATTTGGCATGGACAGGAGAACAGACAAGAGAGGCAGCATGAAGAGAAGGGAACATGGTGTCAAGGAGGACAGTGGCTGGGAGGAGACAGGTGGAGCAGACATTAGCATGAGGAGCAGGAGGAGGCTGATGCTGCAAGCAGGCACACTGGCACAGAGGAGTATTTGGCAGGGAGAGCTAGAGGAGCAAGATATTTATGATGTTGACTGGTAGGAGGGGTAGGGTGAGCTCGCAGAGGAGGAGGTGGGGGTGATCGGGGACCCATACTAGGGCACACTCCCAGTGGTCGCCATGTATGAAGAAAACTTTGCCCTAGTCAGGGCAATGGTGCCCATTTTTAAGGACTTTTAGGCAAGAATCACCACCACAAAAAACATGGTGTGTAAAAGTAAAATGTGGGTGTACATAACATAGGCAATAAATGCTGTTAGTAATTACAAGAGAAAAGTAATTAACGTGAAAATAAGTTTTAATGACATCAAAAGGCTGCTGAAATCAAAGATGGCTGCAGAGAGAAAGGAGGCCAGATGGACAATGGGAGGTACGGCTACGCCAATACACTTCATAGCATACAAGTGACAATTGAAGCGCATAATACCACCGGAGATATTGTCCGGGATACACATCGCTGATACTGATGAGCCTGTATTAACCCCCCCAAGCCAGTTGCCCAAGGTTTCTAGGGGCCCACCCCAATGCTGAGGACGGCACTGCTCTGGGGAGCTGCTGCAGCGGCGGTGGGTGGCGGGCAGTGGCGGCTGGAAGCTTGTAGTGATGTGCTATTTGCCGGGGGCTGGGCCGGAAGCTGATTTAGAAAAGAATAACCGGATGCTGATTGGCTGAATTCTCTCAGCCAGTCTTTTCAAAATCAGCAGCACTTCCCACCCGCCACCTGACAAAAAGCGCTACAGGCTCCGGGCAGCGACAGCTGGAAGCTTGTAACGCTATTTTCCAGGCGACTGGAAGCGCTGCTGATTTTGAAAAGACTAGACGGATGCTGATTGGCTGAATTCTCTCAGCCAATCAGCATCCGGACATCTTTTCAAAATCAGCCGTGCTTCCTGCCCAGCAAATAGCGCACCGCTACAAGCTTCCAGCCGCCGCTGCCCGGATCCTGCTGCACATAGGTATATTTTGCTAACATTTTGCCCAGGGCCCCCGCCAATGTAAAGACGACCCTGCCACAAGCTGGTAAGTGTTCACATATTAATGTCAAAAAGTACACTTTTACATTGGTATACTATAATATGCTATGTACTTATTGTTACGGGCGGCAGAAGGACAGGGCGACGCGTCCGTTCAGCCGCCTGTCCTTCCGGGTCTGACGTCCGGTTGCTAGGCAACCAGGGATGCCGGAGGACGCGGCGGCAGGACGCAATGCCCGCCCTTGAACCCAGCGTCTCCCAGCAACCTGGGACGCTGTCAGCCACCGGAGAGACTTCCTGCTCACGGTGGCGCCGTTGCTTAGCAACGGATTACGCCACCGGGCAGAGTAATAGGGCGGCCTCTATTCGGCCTAATCACAAACGGACCACAGGTGTCCGGAGGGGGCAATTAATATAGGTGGGGCTGGACTCCCCGTTTTGGTCCCTCAGGGTCATTTAAGGGAGCCAGCCCAGCAGTTCCCTGCCAGTGATAGCTTCTGCCTGACTCTATCCACCTGCCGGTGTCCTTCTCTGTGTTCCTTGTGGATCTTCCCCGTGGAACGCTGTTCCCTCGATACCCCTAGTTTCGTGAGTTACCCCAGCAGGGGGTTATCCTTAGTTGCTGTATTCATTCCTTGCATTGCTATTTATTCGCAGCCGGTCAGGCTAGTCTTGTTTATTTTTCGGGCCTAGCAGGCTTTTCCTTCCTGCCCCGTTCCCACGGGACATTCCTTCCCCTGGTTTTTCTTTACTGTGTTTTTGCTGTTTGGTTATTGTGTTTGCAACAGGTATCGCAAAGTCGTAGCGACTAGGTCGCTGGCGCATAGTAGCGTTAGCCAGGGCCTGGCTAGTCGCCATTTGGTTAAACTTTAGTTAGGCTCCTTAGTTAGTTTTTCCTGTTTACTGTACCCTGGGGGGGTCCCCGGCTCCTTGTTTATACGTAACACCTGGCTGTACCGGAGTTAGGGCGGGCTTAACTCGCCCTTTCAAACGTGACGGCTACAGGCGAAGACTAGAACACCTGCAGGAGTCGTCACCCAGCCTGGGGGGTATAACAGAGTCAGAATAGGGTGCTGAACAGCAGTCCCGGCTGCGGGGTAACACCCGATACCTAACACTTATGCTATCTTAATGCTGCCGCACCATTACACATCCCAGCGGTGCCATCATGTTAGGCTATGCTGGCAAATATGTGTTTTATGCTTATGCTGGGTATTGTATTTCCACAGCTGCATTATTTCCTATATTCAACAACTACACATTGCAGGACTGTTTTAAAATAGTTTTTCAAGATTATTGCATTCAACATTATCTAATCAGCATAATTAAGCATGATTACATAAAAAAAAAAATATGCCTATGTTTAACACATAATTCATAACAGATGTCATAATGTTGCAAATCCTTACAAAATCATTTTCACTTCGTAATGTGCATGCAATGGATTCCACCCATGTCTGTATTAGAGATGTGCAGGCTCTGATTTAAGGTGCCCATACACGTTACAATTATTGTATACAATATCGCATCTCATCACATCTCGGTGCAGCACATACTTTTTGTACTAGATCTCATCTCATCGCAAAACCAAGATACGATGAGATGCGATATTGTATACAATAATTGTAACGTGTAACTGTATGGGCACCATTACTCTGATTTCAAAGCAGGATCTTAATAAGATCCTGCTTTGAAATCAGAGTAAATCAGAGCCTGCACATCTCTAGTCTGTATACAGTAGGCCATTTACATAGTTACATAGTTACATAGTAGATAAGGCTGAATAAAGACTTGCGTCCATCTAGTTCAACCTACGTTTTAATAGCTTATCCCTTGTAAAAGACAGAATATGGTTCTTATTAGTACCCCTGGATATTTTTATCCAATAAATGCTTGTCCAACCTTATTTTGAACGTATTTATTGTATCTGCCAACACCACCTCTCCAGGAAGAGAGTTCCAAAGTTTGACTGCTCTGACCGTAAAGAAATTTTTTCTTTTGAGGGAACGAAATTTTCTTTCCTCTAATCTAAATTCGTGCCCTCGTGTCCTAGTTTCCTTTCTTGCAGTAAAAAGAGTGCTTGAGAGTTCCTTATATTGGCCCCTGATATATTTGTACATGTTGAGCATGTCCCCCCTTAAACGTCTCTTCTCTAGTGTAAATAGTCCTAGCTTGCTTAATCTCTCCTCATAGCTTAAATTCTCCATTCCCCTAATAAGCTTTGTTGCTCTTCTTTGGGTTTTTTCCAATTCCATGATGTCCTTTTTATAGTGTGGGGCCCAGAACTGTACTCCATATTCAAGGTGTGGTCTAACCAATGCCTTGTACAGTGGCATAATTACTTTTGAGTCCCTAGTTTCCATGCCCCTTTTAATACATGCTAGAATTCTGTTGGCCTTTTTTGTTGCAATGTGACATTGAACACTGCACCCCAGCTTATTATCTATATGGACTCCTAGATCCTTTTCAAGTGCTGAAGTACCTAATGCCTCCCCGCTTAGGTTGTAACTTGCACACTGGTTACGTCTCCCAAGATGCATAACCTTGCATTTATCCACATTGAACCTCATCTTCCACTTTTTAGCCCACTCATCTAGTTTGTTAAGATCATTTTGAAGTATGTTCACATCTTCTGTTGATTCAATAACTCTACTCAGTTTTGTGTCATCAGCAAAGATGGATACATCGCTGAGAATCCCCATCCCGATATCGTTAATATAAATGTTAAACAAGATGGGCCCCAGTACCGAACCCTGTGGCACTCCACTTAGTACTGGTATCATAGTTGATACTGCACTGTTCACAACCACTCTTTGTTCTCTATTACACAGCCAGTTCCCTACCCATCTACAGATATTTGCACCTAGTCCCAGGTCCACCATTTTATTTATCAACCTCTTGTGTGGTACTGTATCAAAAGCTTTTGCAAAATCAAGGAAGACCACATCTACTGCGTTTCCATTATCAAGGTTTTTGCTGACATCCTCGTAGAAGCCCAGTAAATTTGTCTGGCAGGAACGATTTTTAACAAACCCATGTTGGTTAATACTAAGTAAACTATGAAGGTCTAAGTATTCCAGGATACCATCCCTTAAAATTCCTTCAAATATTTTACCCACTATTGATGTTAAACTCACAGGCCTGTAATTTGCAGGGTCATCCCTTTTACCTTTTTTAAATATTGGCACTACCTCTGCTATTCTCCAGTCTTTTGGTACCATACCTGTTGATAGTGAATTTTCAAAAATGCAATATAGAGGGGTCGCTAGTTCCTCCCTTAACTCCATTAGTACCCTAGGATGTATACCATCTGGCCCTGGTGATTTGTTAGTTTTTATTTTGCTGAGCCTCAAAATGATATCCTCGGTCGAGAGAACCATATTGTGGTCCGGTTTGTTTGTCCCAGTTGAGGTATCTGTGCTTTCCACTAACTGCTCTCCCCTAGTAAATACTGATGAGAAGAACTTATTTAACACTTCCGCTTTTTCATTATCTTCTGCAAAATTTTTACCGTTGATATCTGTTAGTGGGCCTATGTTCTCTTTAATTATTCGCTTGCTGTTTATGTACTTGAAAAACTTCTTGGGGTTAGTTTTGCTTTCTGTGGCTATACGCTCTTCATTTTCCCTTTTAGCTACTTTGATTACCTCTTTACAAGTTTTGTTTGTTTCTTTATACTTGATGAACGTCTCCTCATTTACGTTATTTTTATAGAACTTAAACGCTTTTGTTTTATTGTTGATCGCTGTCCTTACTTTTTTGTCCAACCATGTTGGCTTTTTTTTGTTAAATTTACCCTTGTTGACTTTTGGAATGTATTTAGTAGTTAGTGATTCTAGCACATTTTTAAATGTATCCCACATTTCCTCTGCCTTCTTTCCTTCGAATAACTCTCCCCATTTAATTTCTTTTAGAGCTTCCCGGAATAAAATGAAATTAGCTTTTCTGAAGTTTAGTACTTTACCCGGTCCTGTATTATATTGAGGTTTTCGGAAGTTGATTTCCAGTGAGACCATGTTGTGGTCACTGTTCCCTAGGTGTTCAATTACTCTGGTGTTTGAAACTAAATCTATGTTATTTGTTAATACTAAGTCCAATAGTGCCCCATTACGGGTTGGAGCATCTACCGTTTGAGTGATAAACTGATCCTTGAGCAAGCTTAGGAACCCACTGCTTTTAGATGATTTACATGTCTCATTTTTCCAGTCAATATCTGGTAAATTAAAATCCCCCATTATTATTACCTGCCCCTGATCTGATGATTTTTTGATTTGGTTTAGGAGTAGAGACTCGTCCCTATCGTTCACGTTTGGCGGTCTGTAGCATACCCCTAATAAAATTTTATTATTGGGTTTTTTATTTTTATCAGTTATCTCTGCCCACACGGCCTCCGAGTTATCTTCTTCTGTATCTGAGATCATAATTTGCCCACAAGATATTAAGTCCTTTTTTACATAAAGGCACACCCCCCCGCCCCTTCTATTTTCCCTGTCTTTCCTGTAGAGTGTATATCCCTCCATGCTTAGCGCCCAATCGTGTGACTCATTACACCATGTTTCTGTTATACCAATAATGTCATAATCATCCCTAATGGCCACGGCCTCTAGTTCCCCTATTTTTCCTGCTAAGCTTCTTGCATTAGCCAGTATGCATTTGAGTTTGTGTTTATTATTAGATGCTACCGTTGAGGCTACGTTGGGATCTCGTTTCTCTATTGAGTTCTTACTGATTCTAGTTTTTCTCCCCAACCCCCCTTCTCCACCCTCCAATCTCTTAAATGCCCCTTCATCACTGTACTGTCTAATATGCCCATAGTTTATATCTGCATCCCTCCCCCCTATGCCTAGTTTAAAGACTCCTCCAACCTTCTAACCATCCTGCCTCCCAGCACTGCCGCCCCCTTTCCATTCAGGTGCAATCCGTCTCTGCTGTATAGATGGCGCCCGTCTGAAAAGTCCGACCAATGCTCTAGGAACCCAAACCCCTCTTTCCTACACCATCCCTTTAGCCACGCGTTTAGCTCCATAAGCTCCCTCTGTCTTCCTGTACTAGCGCGTGGCACAGGTAAAATTTCAGAGAAAATTGTCCTTGCTTTTAATCTACGTCCTAAGTCCCTGAAATCGTTTTTAAGGACACCCCACCTGCCGCTGACTTGATCATTTCAGAGAAGTGCTCCTGCTTCTCAAAGGGAGCAAGAAACTGCTGGTTAGTTTTTCCTGAAAAAATGGTGCAAAACTCTACATAACTACCCGTATATACTCGAGTATAAGTCGACCCGAATATAAGCCGAGGCACCTAATTTTACAACAAAAAACTGGGAAAACTTATTGACTCAAGTGGAACCCTCACTCGAGTATAAGCCGAGGGGGGCTTTTTCAGCATAAAAAATGTTCTGAAAAAGTAGGCTTATACTCGAGTATATACCCATTACACGTGCAGGAATATAGTAACTTTACAGACCATGCCATTTTTTAACAATGTTTGAACGCATACAGCATTATAGATTTCTAAACAGCCAACTGTCATGGACATGTCCCTACTGTACTAAATATTTAATAAAAATGCATTACAAATGTGGCACACTTTTATATTATTTTGAAGCGTCAATGTGTCCTCTGCTTTCAAGAACATAACAACGCATGCAGGCACATGTAGGGATGGTAATCCTGGGGCATTTTTTCAATTCCGGGATACACACATTCGGCAGTCAGAACAGGCAAAAAAAAACTAGTCATGCCCCCCCACACCGGCCGCCCCACTCATGGGCTTACATGGGCGGCCGGGAGAAGGCAGACAGCAGCAGTGCCTCTGGGAGCGGACGGGTGATGACGACAGCAGCGCTGCAGACTCAGGTGCACGGTCTGGAGCGCGTATGTGCGGTGCGGCCTGTGCAGCACGCCGGTAAGAGGTCACGCTGTGTAGGCCACACTGCCCACACCTGCTCCAGACTGCAAACCAGGGATCGAGAACAACTGGGCAGCGTCTGAGCAGACTGACGCTGCCTGGCATTAGATATGCTAATCCCAGAATTCAAATCCTGGCATTTTTTGGTCCAAATCCTGGGATCCCTCCAATCCTGATCCTGGGATTGCCCACCCTAGGTACACCGCAGTTAATACAACCAGGAAATCCTTTTGGAACCAGTGGACCTATTTGTTCCTGAAGAAGAAACCACACAAGCACCAATGACACAAAGACCACATCCCACTATGGAAACAGGCCATAGTGAACACACAGAACCAGCCCCTACTGCTGATTTGCCAGGTCATTAGACGCAACTTGATTTCATGGCCGGAACTAAGAAAGGTCTTGAACACTAGCTGAGTAGCTGAGGGAACACAAATCCGGACGGCAGCAAATAACCAAAATTAGTCAGTCAATAAGGGCCCAAACAGATGCAATTAGGGCTCAAAATGAGAATAAAGGTGCCCAAACAGATGCCATAAGGCAACAAACGAATGCAGCACCAATAATTCAAAATTCCCCATAAACTAAAAGCAGCGTATCTACTACACCAATAAGTACCTCTCCTACTACTCCACCACTGCGTAGTGTTAGAACTAGGGGTGGTGTGGCTAAAGTAGGCCACCTCCTCTAGCAGCCTCAAAAACTGTCTGCTGTATGGGGGGCAGCCATTTTGTGAGTGTAAGTTTTCATTAGCAGCAGGAGCCAGGAGGAGAGCCGGGACCGCAGACCAGTAAATCTGCTGGTCCTGGCAGGTGGCAGCAGTGTAATAATAGCCACCGCGGGGTCTGCGTGGCTATTGTTACGCCACTGGAGGGAGTCCATTTATTAAGTCTTTTAGCTAGATTTTGTTTATGGCAAAATTATTTAAGTTGTGGGTACTCTTTACTTAGAAGGGCGCCCATCTCGGCCATCTCGGGCATTGAATGCACTAAAAAATCAGGTGCGATGCGACAGACGAGATGCCCGAGATTTCCCATAGGGAACAATGTTAAATGTCTCAATTGACCCGATTTTCCTGTTCAATGCCTCAATTGACCCAATTTTTCCATAGGAAACAATGTTAAATGGGCCACAGAGGCCAAATAGGCACCCTGAAGTGAATAATGGCCACTCGAATTGTTAACGCCACCCCACGATCAACGTCAACCTGAAGCGTGGCGAGCGCAGCGAGCCCGCGAGGGGCGGCGGTACGCGTCCTACGACCTTTTCATACCCCCACTATCCACGTCGGCGTGGAGTTGAGAATAGAAAGCGTGGCGAGCGCAGCGAGCCACCGAGCCCGAAGCGTGGCGAGCGCACGCGGATACCTTCACAGGTATCCGCGTCCCCTCGCGGGCTTCACAGCTGTCCGCGTACCCTCGCGGGGCTCGCTGCGCTCGCCACGCTTCGGGCTCGGTGGCTCGCTGCGCTCGCCACACTTTCTATTCTCAACTCCATGCCGACGTGGATAGTGGGGGTATGAAAAGGTCGTAGGACGCGTACCGCCGCCCCTCGCGGGCTCGCTGCGCTCGCCACGCATCGGGTTGACGTTGATCGTGGGGTGGCGTTAACAATTCGGGTGGCCATTATACACTTCAGGGTGCCTAATTGGCCTCTGTGGCCCATTTAACATTGTTTCCTATGGAAAAATCGGGTCAATTGAGGCATTGAACAGGAAAATTGGGTCAATTAAGACATTTAACATTGTTCCCTATGGGAAATCTCGGGCATCTCGTCGGTTGATCGCACCCGATTTTTTAGTGCATTCAATGCCCGAGATGCTTTACTAACGATGCCCACGATCAAAATCGTGGGCGCCCTTCTAAGTAAAGAGTACCAAGTTGTGTTTATGGTTTGGCTTCCATGCACATTATTATTATTTTCAGTTTCTTATATAGTGCAGCATATTCCGTTGCACTTTACAATTGGAATCAACAGTGATAAGACAAACTGGGTGATTACAGACAGACTAAGGGCTATTTCACACGCTCTGGCTCCCGCCGGGCGGCAAAACCCCACAAGGCAAAAAGCTGCGCCGCACACCGTAGTTAATAATGAACACAAATGTGTCCATGCACACGTGACGGCCACGGCCCGATTGCAGCCGGATCCCATCACTGGAAGGGACGTCTGCCGGGCTGTGGCCATCCCCACCATTGTAAACTGCTGTGTGCGGCACGGCTTCCTGGCCGTGCAGGGTTTCGCTGCCCGGCAGGAGCCGGAGCGTGTGAAATAGCCCTTAGAGGTTGGAGGGCCCTGCTCGCAAGCTTACAATTTACAGGGTTGTGCTGATCACAGACATTTTTTTGCTTATTGCGGCTTTATTCCAGGTAACTGTTTATATTATTGTTATATTTCAGCACATGAATGTAATGTCCCTCGCTGTGATTTTTTGGGGGTCATTAAGTACAGTGATTCGCCTTTATGGACCAATGTACAAAAAATGCACAAAAGATAATTCAAGTTGTGTTTATTGCAAATGAATGTCTTGTTCTCAGCTTATCTACTAGATAAGTGGAACTGTGTGTATACATTCAGCTACTGAACACTAACAGTAGTCGGCGCTATCTCTTGTGCTTTAGGGTATGGGTAGCTGAATTACCATCCCTTACCAGTAGGTGTCCCTCTAACTGTGTGCATCTTGTTTTTGAATAATCTGATAAAGGACAAGGTTATTGAGCTTTGCTAACGTATGTTTTTATTTATATAGAACCAATCTATGCAATATTTTACAGACGTCGTGTTCAGATATAGTACACAGAAGTAGGGTACACATAAGGAGAATGGCATTGGTTTAAACAAACATTGAGAAAAACAAACAGTGGGATTTCAACAATAACTTAAATAACAGGCAAGAGAAACCTCATTCTCCCACAATACAACCCAGATCCTCTTTGTCTGGTATTTCTATAATGGTTTCCTTTACAGTAGTAGCCTTTCTGCCTCTGTTTACTTCTGCACAGACCCCAGCTACTCTCACAGCTTGCTGCTAAGCCCCTTTTGACAGCCATGGTAGATGTTTGTTTTGTATTGTGCTAACACTGTCCACAGAGAGATAAATACCATTTTAGGCTAATTTACTAAATGGTGCTTCAGAAACCATATTTTCCTTCCGGTTATTTTTTTATTAAATAAACTCAACGGTCTTAAACTGACATACTGTGATAGGGTCTTGGTCTAGTCACTAGAATAGGGTTGGCCCATTGTCAGACTGACCTACCGATCGACCAGGGAAATCTCTAGTAGGCCTTCATCCTGTGGTCATGTTCCACACAGTAACCTCAAATTACCAAGTGTACTCTACTAGTGCAGTGGTTCCCAACCCTGGTCCTCAAGTACCCCCAACAGTGCACGTTTTCCAGGTCACCCGGCAGGTGCACTCATTATTCAGACACATTTTAAATGACCCACAGGTGGAGCTAATTATATCACCTGTGATTCTGTGTGGAGACCTGGAAAACGTGCACTGTTGGAGGTACTTGAGGACCAGGGTTGGGAACCACTGTACTAGAGTGTCAATAACTTGTTGTAGGAGAACCATGGATGAACTTTGGTGCTTGGAACATTCCAATGAAACCTACCTCAAGATTAGCTTTCCTTCCAATCAGCAGATATGATCTTGACACAACCCTATACCCCATTTTATTAAGGGGCCCTGGTCATTGTAGGATATAACCTCTGTAATGGTTGAGCATATCCCCATGTGGTGCATGACCACACTTCTTAAGTCCCTACCACTGCACTACCTGGTGGGTCCTTTATGTCCATGTCAGACACTGGGTGGACCACTTGTCCACATAAAATATCAGGCTGCAGATTTTGACCACCTCGATGAAGACAGCCATCCTTGTTGAGGGTTATGTTGTTCATTTACAGGCATTATCTAAGTGAGATCAGAGTAGGAACTATAAGTAGAAGTTTGCAGATCTTCATGGTGTCCGTGTTACAGTTTCAAAGAACAGCAATAAAGTAAAAATGATGGTGTAATTCCTTGCGTACTAATACTGAATAATAAAACAACAACTACATTGAATTAATGAATATTGCATGCTGTTCTTAAGAGAAGTCACATTTAGCATATGGCATACTTGCCTACTTTTGAAAACTAGTTTCAGGGAGATTATAGTTGGTAGCAGAATTTTGCAAAGCACCCCATTGAGGGCGTGTCATGCTCCACCCAAAGTGTGTGTCTAGTTCCATATATGAAGAGATTGTGAAAAGAGATTGTGAACGTTGCACCTAGAAGCGTGGGTGTGTACTGCTACATCTGAGGGGAATCTTTTAAAATGACTTATATCCAAGCAGTTAGTAAGAGCTACTGTACTTGGTAAACTGCTGGAAAATGGTGCTGATGATTCAATGTAACAGTGTAATGTGGGCTAGGTGACATGAGGGAGATTGGTAGACTAATGAGGGAGAGAGGGAGATTGCTGCTATTTCAGGGAGTCTCCTGCAGAATGCAGGAGGGGAGGTAACTATGGTCTATGGCAGGGGTTCCCAATCTTTTTTTAATCACGGCACCCTAGAGTATAAGAATTTTTTTTGCGGCACCCATTAGGGCAAAATTATTTTAAGTAGATTGGATTTATATGCGATTCTTAGGGTCAGTTATAGGGAAAAGGTCAGGAATTGCTTCTGTTTGTACACATTTTATGATTGGCAGCCACCAGCACTGGTTTTGCTTATAAATAATTAACCATTAATAATTTGAGTTGGTCCTGGACTACCAACCCAGAGCACCCCTGCATGTGTCCCGAGGCACCCCAGGGAGCCACGGCGCACAGTTTGAGAACCCCTGGTCTATGGTATTAAATGACATTCTTAGTAGTCTATTTATTTATTTAGTAACAGTCTCTTATATAGTGCACACATATTCCGCAGCGCTTTACAGAGAATATTTGAACATTCACATCAGTCCCTGCCCCAGTGGAGCTTACAATCTATATTCCCTACCACATACACACACACACACACACACACACACACACACACACACACACACACACACACACAGACATTCTAGGGTTAATTTTGTTGGAAGCCAATTAACCTATCTGTATATTTTAGGATACATATACTGCAGCTCAAGATTCTGTTCCCAAAGATCTACAACATGTTTTGAGGTCAAGTTAAAATGCAGAACTAGAAAATCGTAATGTTGACCCAACAGCTGTGCTCTTCTGTATGATAATTATGTCTCTGACTGTTTTCTCCTGAAGCCTTCTGGTTAGATTTACTTTATGGCTTGTATGGGCTAGGAGGGCAATTAAGCAACTCCACTTCACACAGGTTCTATGTACACTAAATACCCCCCTCTTAGCACAACAAATGCCACCCTAGAAGCTGGACCTGCTGTCAGTCATTATTTGTAAGAACACTGGGTGGGGGACGGCTGTTCTGCACATTCACCCTACTTATCTTGCCTTTAACAAATGTGCTAATTTTTGGCACCTTAAAATACATATTTATAATTTATAACTCTATAGTGTATCATGGTTATTATTAAATGGCTTGTGCCTCATATGCTGTGTTTTAGAAATGGTTCTAGAAAGAGAACAACTTTGCCTTATATTGTATTTAGGATTTAACTTTTTGATAATTCATAATCTAAATCATTCTATTGCAATTACTAACACTTGTGATCCAGGGGCATGCTGTTTCTTAAATGTCCACTCACCAAATGATGTTGCAGTACCTACTCCAGACCACTCAGGCTCTGTGCTCCACAGATTAGTGAATTCCTACCAGAAGTCTGCCTGGAGGTACCTTTGCTTGTCACAAATTAATATCCAAAATATAAGGAGTGCAGGGAAACCAATCAGCACCTTGATTGTGGGCCTACTGTAATATAAAGGATATAGGTGATGATCTAAGTAAGTATAATAAACAGAAAAATTATTCAATGTAATCAGCAAATCATTTATATACAGTACATAAGTTAGCTTGACTAGCTGGCTTAACTAATGTATTGGTTAATGATGCAACAGACAAATAAAAACATCAAATTACTGCTTAATAATATAAAGGCCCTTATTCTGATCGGTGCGGCCGGATCCGAATATGCGGCCAGCACCGTGCGTCCTAAACCCCGCCTTCCATACGGATCGCCAACTCCGGCCGTACGCGGTAAGAAGCTGTCCGAATGGACCGCACGTGTATTTCTCATGAATACACCTCCTCCATCTCAGGGAACCTCCCCCACATCGAATGCAGGACCGAGTGGTCCGTCAGCTCCCGCAACCTCAGACCACACGGGCATTTCTCCGTGCAAAAGCAGGGATCTGGGCGGGCAGCTGACATCCGGCAATGTCATATGTCCGCCCCCTACACGTGCGTCACGGCCGTGTACGTACCATACGGACCATACGTACGCCCAGCGTTTTCATGGGAACGCCCATGAAACGCGGGGCGTATGCATATGGTAATGAGCCCAAACAGCCCTTCACGCCCCTCTCCACCCCCTGTTCGTAGTGTACACATTTCATGCGGAATGTTGCCGTGCTTCCGGCTCGCACATGCGCAGAGACGCCTCTGCACATGCGCAGACACGAAACATCGGCGGCACGAACGCACGCGGATATTACCGCACCAACCAGAATAAGGGCCAAAGTGTGGGAGCACAGTGATTAGCCTTGCTGGCTAATACCCCTTTCACACATGAAAGCCATTTACAAGGTCAATACATTTCTACCTGCTAATTTGTCATTCAGCAAGGGTCCTTTTATTGTGTGAAAGGGTCAACCCAGGTCAAAATTCCTGGGTCTTCGAAGACCTGGGAATTTCGTCCCGGGTTAACCCTTTCACACAGAAGAAGACATTCTTTGCCTGGTAATTTGCTTTTCTGTGTAAAAGGGGGTCAGACAGGGGCTATTAGGTCTGAAGTGTTATACGAGTGTTGTGGCCATGGGGGATATTTACTTAGATGTGTATTCTACTTCACCTGTGATGTTGCTATGGGCAACCAATCAGATCCTGTCTACTATCTTCTAGAGGGTGCTAAATAAATAATAAGTAGATTCTGATTGGTTGCCCAGAGCAACATCACATGTGAAGTAGAATACACATCTTAGTAAATCCCCCCCCCCATGACTCTTGTGTTGTATGATCTTTAGAGGCCTACTCACACACAGGGCAGAAAGAAAATTTCAGCGTGTGGTACTAGTGGTGTGCCAGTGTTGGGTATGCAGTCATTCCATCTTTGCTCTCCGGCTCTCTCAAGTATTGCCCTCATCCCATCTTTATCCCATTGAGCCCAAAGTCCAAAAACATACACGTGAGATAGTTACGGATTAAATATTCTCTTACAGCACTGCATTTTATGCCAGCATTATATGAATAAACCATTACGAGTTAGATACTTTTAGTATCTGAATACTAAGTATTCAGCTGTCCTTGTCACTGGTGAACTTGTGATGTGTAAACTCTGAATCAGGCTGGTAGCCAAAGTGGACCTAACTCCAGCAACGTCTCTAGGCACAAGTGTCAAGTCTCATTTTCTTCCCCAATTCTACACATAACTCTGTGTACAGTCATTCTAGTACTAGTCAGGCACAATGTCAGTGCAATGCATTTTGCAACAAAAACGAGGGCATAAAATGTGTCCCAAAAAGTTGCATTGTTCTTAGTTGGCTGTATAAAGGTGTGTCCTGCACGGCAATGGTAGCAAATGCGTCATATTTATGGAAGGAGACAACGATAATATTTGCTACTTAATTTATGTCAGCAGGTTATTCAAGACGGTACTCGCTTGTTGTCAATGAAAATGTGGTGCAGGGTCCAGACAAATAATAACAAGCACACTTACCTCCCCTTAGCCAAGGAAAGAAACCCAGCATATCGTCAATCAAGTACAGCATGGCTGACCCCACAGCCATTTCAACTGGAGTCCTTCCAATTTTCCTCAGCGGGAGATGTGGCAGCCTGACTGTGGTAGTAGTATATTGTCAAATTATGATACAAACTGGCAGGGGCTGTATTAGCTGTATCCATTACTGACCACCCACCAACAAGAAATGAAGGGTAGGCACACTCCATGAGTGGTTGATGATATTCCATAAGTGGTTTAGGCAACCCCCTACCACCAGCACCACCACCACCACCAAAAATACCCCAAAATTGGGTGCTCTAGATTTGCTTATGAAGTGACTGTTATCGTCATTTTCTTGTAACATTTGGTCTTTCGCACAAATTCATTTTCAGATTTTGCCCTCCTGCATTTCTACTTTGAGGAGAAATCAGATGCTTCCAATTGGAGTGTGCGCAGTGGCATACCCTCCAACATCTGAAAGTTAGAAACTGGTACACATTTGGAAAGGGGGCATGGCCAATGACAAAGAGGGGGTTGCAACAAGTAAAGGGGTCTGTCCA
The DNA here is from genome assembly GCF_055691185.1 of Crinia signifera. NCBI lineage: Eukaryota > Metazoa > Chordata > Amphibia > Anura > Myobatrachidae > Crinia > Crinia signifera. The sequence continues at coordinate 87,866,759 of NC_139227.1, read as the reverse complement.
CACCCCCTTTCCGAATATGTACAGGGCACAGTACATTTTACAGTTCTGTATATATAGAAACATCTAGCACTGGCCCTAACTGGGTACATTAATAGCCATACCCGAAAGAGCAGCACACTAGAGCCGGCGCAGACCAGCACCAAGTCAGGTCACACACTCACACGCTGAGCGCTCCCCTCTTCTCCCGCGGTAATGATGCCACAGATGTGTCCAGAATATAGACTATGCTCCACCAGCGTCTCTCACACTGGGAGTCCGCTGGTCCCATAATGTCATGCCGTGCTGCAATGCACCCTGGGACCCGCTGCAATGCACCCCTGGGATCGGGTGCAGAAGGGCTAGAATAGGCAGAATACCTTCTTCTTTCAAGCCGCGCAGGTTCCCATCACCTGTCAAGGGAGGGAGGAGCCGCCCAATCCCTTAAAAAAATGGTACAATCGGTACACTTTGATTTAGCCGGTACAGACCGTTTAAAAACAGTACTGTACCGGCTAAATCGGTACAGTTGGAGGGTATGCAGTGGACTATATAGGCACACTAGGGGAAAATACAAGCGGTTTGCTGTGTGCAATTCAGTTACAATACAATTCATGGTTATTACTCAAAGGGGGAAATTTACTAAGATGGGAGTTCTATTTCACATGAGATGTTGCTAAGGGCAACCAATCAGAATCTACTTCTTTATTTAGCACCTGCTAGAAGATAATAGATAGCATCTGATTGGTTGTCAATAGCAACATCCCATGTGAAAAAGAATTTCCATCTTAGTAAATTTTCCCCTTAAGTCTGTAGTTGGCAGGAAAAAAATGTAACAGGCCTGGGATAGTCAGAATTCACATTTTTACCTTCATTGCGGTTTATTTACTTGGATAGGAGTTCTATTGAAGCCGACATGTTGCCCACGGCACAACCAATAAGAATCAACTTCTTATTTATTTAGCACCTTCTAGAACATAACAGATAGAATCTGATTGGTTGTTATGGGCAACACCCCATCTTCTATAGGACTCTCACTATTAGTAAATAAATCCCATAATGTTGAAAAATATGAATTTGCGGTACTCTTTACTTAGTACGGCGCCCATCGCGGGCATTGAATGCACTAAAAAATCGGGTGCGACGCGATGCCCGCGATTTCCCATAGGGAACAATGTTAAATGTCTCAATTGACCCGATTTTCCTGTTCAATGCCTCAATTGACCCGATTTTTCCATAGGAAACAATGTTAAATGGCCCACAGAGGCCAAATAGGCACCCTGAAGTGTGAAATGGCCCCCACAATTGTTAACGCCACCCCACGATCAACGTGAACCCGAAGCGTCGCGAGCGGCGGCGGTACGCGTCCTACGACCTTTTCATACCCCCACTATCCACGTCGGTGTGGAGTTGAGAATAGAATAGTGTGGCGAGCCCGAAACGTGGCGAGCACCTGTGAAGCCTGCGAAGGGACGCGTTTACCTGTAAAGGTATCCGCGTCCCCTCGCCACACTATTCTATTCTCAACTCCACGCCGACGTGGATAGTGGGGGTATGAAAAGGTCGTAGGACGCGTACCGCCGCCCCTCGCGGGCTCGCTGCGCTCGACACGCTTCGGGTTCACGTTGATCGTGGGGTTGCGTTAACAATTGTGGGGGCCATTTTACACTTCAGGGTGGCTATTTGGCCTCTGTGGGCCATTTAACATTGTTTCCTATGGAAAAATCGGGTCAATTGAGGCATTGAACAGAAAAATCGGGTCAATTGAGACATTTAACATTGTTCCCTATGGGAAATCGCGGGCATCGCGTCGGTCGCGTCGCACCCGATTTTTAGTGCATTCAATGGCCGCGATGCCCGCGATTTTTTACCTGCGATGCCCACGATCAAAATCGTGGGCGCCGTGCTAGGTAAAGAGTACCGAATTTGCTATTGTTAAAATGTAAACATGTTGGCATATACTAAATGACAACATGTTCACAATGTTAGGCCATGGGAGGGGCTTGCTACTAAGGCGGGTCTTGAGGATAATTATACCACCGTGCCACGTGCTACACCAGAAAACGGCATCACCTGACCACCCAACCTGGAAGACATCTGTAGAGCCGCTCGACTCCCATATTCGATTAGTCGCTGCTACCAATATTCTAATCATGTCGACATTTCATCAATATTTACTTGATGAATGTTGACCTGGTCAACGTCCTGCCCATGTCAACATTCTCTTGTCAACAATAAGAAGGTTGCCTGGGAACACCACGGCACTTAGTGCACAGCTAATGCTACAGGTTATACTGCGCATAGTGGTATTTAGTAAACAGCACAGATTAGAAATATTAGTAATCACAGCAGAATGATAAGTGTAAAATGAAACTCACCCAGAACGTGAACCCACAAGTTGCTAGTCTATGATATCACACTTTAGTAAATACTTTCTCTGGAATAGCTTCTATGTCTTTTGCTAGGTATGTAATCTCATAATGCATGAATGTGCCCTTGTTATGGCATGCACAGTTGTTGTGATTGGCACATATCTCTGTAAGTGGAATATTTGATACTGAGTGAATAGGTCAGGGGCCACCAGATGCTCTTTTCATGTCTCTTCCTTCCCCGATTTCAGTCCGGGGGTTTTGCATGTGTTTCCTCGCCTTTCTGGTCCCACTTCCCTGTACAGCAGTAGATAACTGTATTGTGGGGCAAACTGCTGTTGGGCTCAGAGGTTTCCGTGCCTATTTTTCAGTGTGAGGTCATTCCTGCTAACAGTAATTGGCTGGATAACCTGACCGCGGGAGGCTCTGGGAGAGCAGAATTGGTGCAAACACCGAAATCAGCTAATATGGTGATAAATGCAGAAAAAAAAATGTATTCTGTACTTCTATAGAAAATATTGTTTTATAAATTGGCCTGTTTATTAAATAATATTTGTGGGATATATCTATAAAATGCTAATTTTTGGGAGGAATAAGAAGGGCCCTCAGCAGCAGCAACCTCCATAGGTTTCTCTGGGCTAGATGTAGCAAGCTTCAAAAAGGGATAAAAAGGAGAGTGATAAACAACCAGCCAATCAGCTCCTACCTGTCATTTTTCAAACCCAAAGCTGCATTAAGCGGGGAAACGCATAGGCGTTCCTGCAGGGGTACAGACACACACCCTTACCAGTCATGAAAAGAACTTTAAAAAAAAATATATCTGTAGGAGGATTACAAATCACCATTCAGATTGGTGGACTGCCATCCACCTAAAGGCACAAGTGTCATCCACTTCACCGCGGTAAATTCCATCTTGGAGGCACGCCACCTCCTCAAAGACCTGGTCAACCAAACATTAAAGTGGAAGATCGTATTACAAAGAAGTTTTTTGTTCACAAAGGTGCACTCACAGGCGGGCAACAGATATATCAGAGATATAGAGGAGGTTTTCCCACAAATCCTCCGGTGAAAAGATTCAAGAAACAGATAGATATATATCTCCAACACTTTAGTGCACCAAAACCTTTCACATGTGTTATATGGAAAAAATCGTCTTATCTTATTCCAGTCGATTGTATCTCACTTCCCTTTTTCCCAGATCTCTTGGTGTGTATCATACAAGAGAGAGAAGTAGAGCTACCATAGCGTAATAACGTTTTTTTAATTATACAATCTTACACACAACAAAAAATACAACAAATCCTTAACCCCTTCATGACAGAGCCAGTTTGTGCCTTCATGACAGAGCCCTTTTTTTCAAATCTGACATGTCTCACTTAAGTGGGGATAACTTTTTTTTGCTTTTACTTATCCCAGTGATTTTGAGATTGTTTTCTCGTGACACATTGTACTTCAAATTAGTGGTAAATTTGGGTCGATACAGTCTGTGTTTTTTTGTGAAAAATACCAAAATATCGTGAAAAAATGGAAAATTTAGCAATTTGCAAAATGTTAAATTTTCTGCTTGTGAGACAAATAATCATACCACTCAAAATAGTTAATAACTAACATAGACCATATGTCTACTTTATGTTTCCATCATTATTTCAACTTCCTTTTAATTTTTTTGGACACTAGGAGGCTTACAATATGAATAGCAAATTCTCAAATTTTCATGAAAATTTCAAACACTGATTTTTTTAGGGACCAGTTCAGTTCTGATGTGACTTTGAGGGACTTGTATGTGAGACACCCCCATAAATGATGCCATTTCAAAAACTGCACCCCTCACAGTATTCAAAACAGCATTTTGGAAGTTTGTTAACCCTTTAGGTGTTTCACAGGAATTAAAACAAAGTGTAGGTGAAATTTCAAAATTTCTTTTTTTTTGCAGAGTTTCAATTTTAATACATTTTTCTAACGAATACAGTAGATTTTACTAGAGAAATGTGACTAAAAATTGATTCCCCCAATTCTTTTGTTTTCAAAAATATCCTATATGTGGCCCTAGTGTGCACGTTGACCAAACCACAGGCTTCATAATAGAAGGAGCACCTACTTGATTTTGGAGCCTCCTTTTTATGAGATTTTTTTTTAGGCACCATGTAGGTTTCTAGGCACCATAAGTGCTAAAAGTTAGGAACCTCCCCCACAAGTCACCCCATTTTGCAATCTACACCCCTCAGGGAATTCATCTAGGGGTATAGTGTACATTTCAAACCCCCAGGGGTTTCACCAATTTTGGTACAACTGGGATGTGAAAATGAAAAAATTACATTTTTTTACACAAACATGCAGTTCTGGCTCAAAATTGTTCATTTTCACAAGGAATGAAGGAGACAAAGCACCCCAAAATCTGTGCCCCAATTTCTCCCGAGTACGGCAATGCCTCACATGTGACCAAAAAATACCAGTTGGGTGCATGGCAGGACTCAGAAGGGAAGGAGTGATTTTTGGATTTTGCAGCAAAGATTTTGGTGGAATGAATGGTGGGTACTATGATGCATTAGCAAGACTCCCAAAGCACCAATACAGTGGAACCCCCCCACAAGTCACCCCATTTTGCAAAGTACACCCCTCAGGGAATTCATCTAGGGGTATAGTGTACATTTCAAACCCCCAGGGGTTTCACCAATTTTGGTACAACTGGGATGTGAAAATGAAAAATTACATTTTTTTACACAAACATGCAGTTCTGGCTCAAAATTTTTCATTTTCACAAGGAATGAAGGAGACAAAGCACCCCAAAATCTGTGCCCCAATTTCTCCCGAGTACGGCAATGCCTCACATGTGACCAAAAAATACCAGTTGGGTGCATGGCAGGACTCAGAAGGGAAGGAGTGATTTTTGGATTTTGCAGCAAAGATTTTGGTGGAATGAATGGTGGGTACTATGTTGCATTAGCAAGACTCCCAAAGCACCAATACAGTGGAACCCCCCCACCAGTCACCCCATTTTGCAAAGTACACCCCTCAGGGAATTCATCTAGGGGTATAGTGTACATTTCAAACCCCCAGGGGTTTCATCAATTTTGATACAACTGGGATGTGAAAATGGAAAATTACATTTTTTTACACAAACATGCAGTTCTGGCTCAAAATTTTTCATTTTCACAAGGAATGAAGGAGACAAAGCACCCCAAAATCTGTGCCCCAATTTCTCCCGAGTACGGCAATGCCTCACATGTGACCAAAAAATACCAGTTGGGTGCATGGCAGGACTCAGAAGGGAAGGAGTGATTTTTGGATTTTGCAGCAAAGATTTTGGTGGAATGAATGGTGGGTACTATGATGCATTAGCAAGACTCCCAAAGCACCAATACAGTGGAACCCCCCCACAAGTCACCCCATTTTGCAAAGTACACCCCTCAGGGAATTCATCTAGGGGTATAGTGTACATTTCAAACCCCCAGGGGTTTCACCAATTTTGGTACAACTGGGATGTGAAAATGAAAAATTACATTTTTTTACACAAACATGCAGTTCTGGCTCAAAATTTTTCATTTTCACAAGGAATGAAGGAGACAAAGCACCCCAAAATCTGTGCCCCAATTTCTCCCGAGTACGGCAATGCCTCACATGTGACCAAAAAATACCAGTTGGGTGCATGGCAGGACTTAGAAGGGAAGGAGTGATTTTTGGATTTTGCAGCTCAGATTCTGGTGGAATTTTGGTGGGTGCTATGTCGCATTAGCAAGACCCCCCAAGCACCAATACAGTGGAACCCCCCCACAAGTGACCCCATTTTGCAAACTACACCCCTCAGGGAATTCATCTAGGGGTATAGTGTATATTTCAAACCCCCAGGGGTTTCACCAATTTTGGTACAACTGGGCAGTGAAAATGAAAAAAATACATTTTTTTACACAAAAATGTATTCTGGCTCAAAATTTTTCATTTTCACAAGGAATGAAGGAGACAAAGCACCCCAAAATCTGTGCCCCCATTTCTCCAGAGTACGGCAATGCCTCACATGTGACCAAAAAATACCAGTTGGGTGCATGGCAGGACTCAGAAGGGAATGAGTGATTTTTGGATTTTGCAGCTCAGATTCTGGTGGAATGAATGGTGGGTGCTATGTGGCATTAGCAAGACCCCCGAAGCACGGTGAAATGATGAACCTAATAATCCATAGATGTGTGGTATATTTTGAAACACTCCTTTATACATAGGCCGGGTTTGTCGGGGCAAGTTTCACAGTGGAAAATAGTATCCTTTCTTATTCCCTTTTTATAGCAAACTTTGCACCTTTTTTGTGTCCTGCCCTTTCTTGCAGTGGAGGGGATTTCGTTGGGAAAATGCTGCCCTGGTACAATACGGGGGCCAGTACTAGAAGTACTGGGGCCCTCTGCCTGCTGATTCCCAAATATTAGGCTCTTTATGACTTCCTCTTGAAAGTGCATAAATGTCCCCCTCTGGCCGGTAGAACGGAATAGCACGTAAGCGTTATACAGTGCCATCTGGATGATATACACGGCCAGCTTCTTGTACCAGATATTTGTTTTCCGCAGGGCACTGTACGGCTTCAGTACCTGATCTGAAAGATCCACTCCGCCCATGTACTTATTGTAATCTAGGATACAATTTGGTTTTGAGGTGTGGGTACTGGTACCTCGTACAGGGATGGAGGTGGTACTGTCTCCATGAATTGTTGTCAGTATAAGGACATCCCTCTTGTCCTTATATTTGACCAACAACATATTTTCGGTGCATATTCCCCTGCTTTCACCCCTTACTTATTACTTGGGCAATGTGCGTTTTGGGGAGGCCTCTTTGGTTCTTGCGCACAGTACCGCAAGCTGCTGTACCTCTTGAACCAAGGGCCTTAAACAGGGGGATGCTGGTGTAAAAGTTATCCACATAGAGGTGATAACCCTTATCCAGGAAGGGGTGCATTAAATCCCAGACAATTTTTCCACTAACACCTACGAGGGAGGGGGGGCATTCTGGTGGTTCAATTCTTGAATCCTTCCCTTCATATACCCTAAACTTGTGGGTGTACCCTGTGGTGCTTTCACACAGCTTATACATTTTTATGCCATACCTTGCCCTCTTACTGGGAAGGTACTGGCGGAATTTAACCCTTCCTTTAAAATGTATAAGGGACTCGTCGATACTAATACATTTATCAGGGATGTATAGCTCTGCAAATTTGGCACTGAAATGATCAATGACCGGCCTGACATTGAATAGCCTGTCAAAGGTGGGATCATCTCTGGGTGGGCACTGTGCATTATCGGTGTAATGTATAAATTTATGGATTGCCTCAAAACGAGCCCGGGGCATGGCCATACGGTGAAATGGGGTGCTGTACAGAACATCTGTACTCCAATATTGCCTAATTTGTGGCTTTTTTACTATGCCCATGTGTAACACCAGACCCCAAAACGTCATCATCTCTACTGCATCTACAGGGGTCCACCTAGCAAATGATGACGTGGGGTTTTGAGCAATAAACTGCTGGGCATATAAATTAGTTTGGTCCACCATTAAATTTATAAAATCATCAGAGAAAAATAATTTGAAAAAGTCAATTTCTCTGAGACCTGTTGAATCAAATTGGATTCCTGGGATGGCCAAAAACTCAGGAACCTGGGGCTCAAAATTGTCTGGTGGTGGGGTCCATACGAGATCAATTATTGGGGGGGGGGGGTCTCAGCTGCTCTACGGGGGCGTCTTTGAGGGGGTCCCTCATCACCAGAGGAGGAAGAAGAGCTTAAGACGAATCCTTCAAATTCCCCGCTTGCCTCACTGGCTGTGTCAGAGTCAGAGGCAAGCATGGCATATGCCTCCTCCACTGAATACATTCTCCTGGATGACTGGGACGACATTTGGGATGACATTTGGGATGCCATTTATATTTTTGTGTTACTGGTAGTGAAATGTTTCAACACGTGTATAGTGTAGGGGGGGGGTACAAACTTTATTTCAACCCGGGGGGTATGTAGTGTGTGGTGTGTATGTAGTGCAGAAAAAAAAAATACAAAAAAAAAAAAATTGAAGGGTTAAAAAAAAAAAAAATGGAAGGGGTTAAAAAAAAAAAAATGGAAGGGGTTAAAAAAAAAAAAAAGGTCCTGCGCCAAAAATTGAGCACAGATGTTGGTCAGTAACGTCCGTCACTGAACAGCGCTCAAAGGCAACAGGAATTTGATAAAAAAAAAAAAAAAATAGATCAACCCTGTGCCGAAAAAGCTGATCAGTGATCTACGTCACTGATCAGCGCACAGTGGCCACAGGACACACACAAAATCACAGTGTGTGTAAAAAAAAAATTTAAAAAAGACCCCACAGCACTCACAAAAAATAAAAAAAGGTGATCAGTGATGCGACACTGATTACCAGTGAGGGGCAGCAGGTGCACAACCTTTGGTGCAACTGACAGTGCAACTGGCAGCAACTGACAGGTATATATAAAAAAAAAAACCTCTGTACCCCCAAAAAGTTGCTGATCACCTCAGATATAGTGATCAGCACAAAAGGCGGGGGCAGCAGACACAAAATTTAGCACTCTCTATCACTCTCTGTCACTATCTCTCTCTATCTCTCACTATCTATCACTCTATGACACTGCAGCAGCAGCACTGACAGTTATATATATGAAAAATAACCCCTGCACCCCCAAAAAGTTGCTGGGGGTGCACAAAAGGGGGGCAGCAGACACAAAATATAGCAGTCTCTATCACTCTCTGTCACTATCTCTCTCTATCTCTCACTATCTATCACTCTATGACACTGCAGCAGCAGCACTGACAGGTATATCTATATATAAAAAAAAACCTGCGCCCCCAAAAAGTTGCTGATCAGTTAATTTATACTGATCAGCACAAAAGGGGGGGCAGCAGTCAGTTATATAAAAAATATATAGCACAATCTGTCACTATCTCTCTATCTCTCTCTATCTCTCTCTCTATCTCTCTCTATCTATCTATAGCTCTATCACACTGCAGCAGCACAAAATATAGCACTAGGCCTCTCTATCTCTCTCTATCTCTCTCTATCTCTTTCAGTTATATAAAAAATATATAGCACAATCTGTCACTATCTCTCTCTCTCTATCTCTCTCTATCTCTCTATCTATAGCTCTATCACACTGCAGCAGCACAAAATATAGCACTAGGCCTCTCTATCTCTCTCTATCTCTCTATATCTCTTTCAGTTATATAAAAAATATATAGCACAATCTGTCACTATCTGTCACTATCTCTCTCTCTATCTCTCTCTCTCTATCTCTCTCTATCTCTCTATCTATAGCTCTATCACACTGCAGCAGCACAAAATATAGCACTAGGCCTCTCTATCTCTCTCTATCTCTCTCTATCTCTCTCTCTATCTAATAACTCGCAGCAGCACAAGATGTCACAGGATGTCACAAGATGTCACAAGAATAAGCAATATCTAGGCAGTGATCAGGTAAGTATTTGGATGGGTTCTGGTCAGTATTGGCGGCAGCTGGGCACGGTGACCGCACTGCACGCTATTCCAGACCGGAATGGCGTCTGCAGTGCAGTCACCGTTAGTTTAAACCCCCCTCCTTGGCTGTGATTGGTCCGTCGGTCCGACGGACCAATCACGGCCTTTGGGGGCGGGCGGGGTGAGGTGGGGTGACACCAGTGTCACCCTTACACCACGCGGTGATTGGTGCTGTACTTTACAGCACCAATCACCTCCGATCCCGTGTCACCGGCGAACGTTATTCGCCGGTGACACAGAAAACGCTGTGAATGGCTGTTCACACTGAACAGCCAATCACAGCGATCGCCGACGGGGGGGCGGCATCGCAGCCCCCCCCTGGGCATGCACGGACATGTCTGCTGTCAGGGACAGCAGACATCGTCCCTCTGTCACTGCGTCTCTAGACGCAGTGACAGTTTTAAGCCATGACGTATATATACGTCAACGGTCGGGAAGTACTTCCCGGCCATGACGTATATATACGTCAAATGTCGTGAAGGGGTTAAAATGCAATTACCAAGTGATATTGAGAACTGTAAAATAAAGTTCTCTATATAGGCATATAAATAAGGAGATCCACCCCAGTCAGTTCAGCTACAGAAGAATAAGGCAACAATTACCAGATGGTGTGGAGAACATAAGTTCCACTTAGTTCTCAAATAGGCAAATAGTCGCAGTTCTTATACCGTTCCTGGAACCCTGCAGTAAGTCCCCGGGCGGCGTTCCTTTCACCTGGCTTCCTTTTCTGGCGATGGGTCTCACTGGTCCTCTCAGGCAGGCCGACGCGTTTCGACCACAACTGTGGTCTTTATCAAGGCAGATGAGTGAGTGTTTATTTGCACTGTCCGGTGAGTTTATATTGCCCGGGCTCCCTCGGGCGTCCAATCCTGGCTTCCATTAGGAGTCCAATCGCACAGCGCCTCGGCCATCACGTGACCTGTATCTCCGGGTCCGTCCGCTGATAGGTCCTATCGTTGGAGCGTCATTTTCCCACATTAAAGATGGCCGCTGTTTGATTTCCGGTTGGTAATAAGGTGTCGGTTTTCCCTTACTTAAGATGGCCGCCGGGCCATTTCCTCTATATTGTCCTGCGGGCGTCACGGAAAGTAGTACATATACACAGCCCGACAATATAGAGGAAATGGCCCGGCGGCCATCTTAAGTAAGGGAAAACCGACACCTTATTACCAACCGGAAATCAAACAGTGGCCATCTTTAATGTGGGAAAATGACGCTCCAACGATAGGACCTATCAGCGGACGGACCCGGAGATACAGGTCACGTGACGGCCGAGGCGCTGTGCGATTGGACTCCTAATGGAAGCCAGCATTGCACGCCCGAGGGAGCCCGGGCAATATAAACTCACCGGACAGTGCAAATAAACACTCACTCATCTGCCTTGATAAAGACCACAGTTGTGGTCGAAACGCGTCGGCCTGCTTGAGAGGACCAGTGAGACCCATCGCCAGAAAAGGAAGCCAGGTGAAAGGAACGCCGCCCGGGGACTTACTGCAGGGTTCCAGGAACGGTATAAGAACTGCGACTATTTTCCTATTTGAGAACTAAGTGGACCTTATGTTCTCCAAACCATTTGGTAATTGTTGCCTTATTCTTCTGTAGCTGAACTGACTGGGGTGGATCTCCTTATTTATATGCCTATATAGAGAACTTTATTTTACAGTTCTCAATATCACTTGGTAATTGCATTTTAAGGATTTGTTGTATTTTTTATTGTGTGTAAGATTGTATCATTAAAAAAACGTTATTACGCGAAGGTAGCTCTTCTTCTCTCTCTTGTATGATACACACCAAGAGATCTGGGAAAAAGGGAAGTGAGATACAATCGACTGGAATAAGATAAGACGATTTTTTTCATATAACACATGTGAAAGGTTTTGGTGCACTAAAGTGTTGGAGATATATATCTATCTGTTTATTAAAGTGGAAGATGTCCCTCCACAGTCTACCCATTGGACCACATCCAGTCCAAGGAAACAAATATGGCCTTCCCCAGTACTGGTGGACACAAAGGGTGACTATCCATTCCATTCAATACTGTTTTTCAAACATGTTTTTATATGAAGTGCACACCTGCAACCATATCTTAATTTTCAATTTTTTATCTTCATTTGCACATTAATTATGATGTATGTTACCTCAATTATATTAAATGTATGATTTTATAATCTGAATTCCACATGCCAGATATATCTTTTAGCACAGTTTTAACCCTTCCTGTACACTCCATTTTTCAAACCCAACCTGTAACACGGCAATTAGGAGCTGATTGGCTGACTGTTTAGCACTCCCCAGCATTGGCTGCCCCACATGAGCCTCCCCTACTTACATCCTTCAGTACATGCAAGATTCAGACAGAGGATCTACTAGTAAGCCTGCTCGAAGCACAATATTTGAAAGCTAGTCTGCTACCTGCTGTGTTTGTGCATATGTGAAAAAGAGATGTAATTTCACTCTCAGCCAGCAGATGGCAGTGTTATGGAGACATGTAATGTATCATTAATGAGGCAAATGACATAGAGGCTACTATGATAATTTGATGCTTCTGTATTAAATGTGGTTAATATTTTAATGATGTACTTAGTTTACAGTAGAAAAAGATCTTGTTATTAAATTGAATGCAATTAATGTAAGATGTAATGTCACAAAGGGAGATTGGTGGTGGAGCACATGGGACATGGAGTGGGTGGAGAGGGTATATGTCGGTCTTTTGTCATATATGCTTCCACTTTATTTTCCCTTGTCATGGGTGGCCCCAAACCTACCACTTTACTGGTGATTATGATAATGGAAGGTCGAGCTGGTGGTGGACATATAAGGGATGTAAGAAAACTCCAGCACAATTGACCTCTAGAGCCTGTTGTTCCATTAGTGTACAACCCACCCTGGTACTTAGGATGCTGCCAGGTCATAGGCTGTGGTAAGCCACTACTGAGAGGCCAGAGCACGGACTGTCTGCTGGTCCAATGGGAACTGTGGCCTAATCTCTCCCTGGGAATGAGGATGTTGGATGCAGAGAAAGTAGTCATTATACTGATATTATACGACAAAGTTTGGTCTTTATTCGGCCAGTCCGACTTCATCGGATGTTGTATCTTGATTTAAACTGTGCTGTCATCATTGGCTAATAGGGGTTTGAATGCATCAATGTCTTTAAGGAGTCAATCAAAATGCACTTCTAAAAAGCAAAAGCCCCATCAGCCACTTCAAGTTCTCATACCCATTTTGACATTTATTTGAAGGATGAATGTAGAAATATGTTCTCCCCTGTACCCTTGACATCAGCATGGTGTTCTTATTTGTCAACAGGATGGTTTGCAAACAACAAATCAGAATCTGTGTTGTATACAAGCCACTAGAAAATGCATTAGTACAGTGGTTCCCAAACTGTGTGCCGTGGCACCCTGGTGTGCCTTGTGGGACTTGCAGGGGTGCCTTGGGTTGGTGGTCCAGGACCAATTCAAGTTATTTATGACCAATTTAATAGTCAAATTGGGGACAGACAGTAGTGAATCCTGTCCATTCCCACATAACTGATCCTAAAGATGAGATATAAACAAAATGTATTTAACTTAATAAGTGTTTCTTACTTTCTTAATGATAAACCTTCAGCCTGGGGGTGCCATGAAAAAAATTCTGGTGCTTTGGGGTGCCGTGATTCAAAAAGATTGGGAACCACTGCATTAGTATATAAGCCAATGCTTTCTATTCTAATTTTATACTAATTAACAGTTGCCAGAATGAAGTCCATCATGAAACTCAACAGCCTCTAACCCACAAGAAACACAGGGGTAGATGTATGAAGAGGATGCAGTTAGAATCTCAGCTGTCAAAATCCTGACACCTAAATCCCGACCACCGAAATCACTTTCTCCCTCTATGGGTGTCCACGACACCCATAGATGGAGAACAAATTAGTGTGCCGAGCGTAGCGAGGCACCGGGCCCGCTGCGTGGGGATCGCAGCGAGCCCACAAGGGGGGACGATCCACGTCCCCACCTTGATGTGATTTTGGCGGTCGGGATTCCGGCGTCGGGATTTTGACTGCCGGGGTTCCGACCGCCGGGATCTCGTACCTGTCCCGTATGAAGCAGTGATAAGGGAGAAGTAGTAAAATCCCTGGTACTCTATCACCGACCAATCAGCTCCTGACTGTTAAGTAACAGGCTGGGTTTAAAAAGGGACAGTAAGGAGCTGATTGGCCAGTGATAAAGTACCAGGCACTTTATCACTTCTCCTCCCTTATCACTGCTTCATACATCTACCCCCCCAGTGTCAAAGGTACAGGGGCAGCAGACGGAGAGCATTACCTTCTATATAACAAGGATAAGTCAGTATAACGACAGTCAGAATACCAATACCAGGATCCAGATTGTGAATGAGGGTTGGGGCTAGGCTGTGGGGGTAGTAAAGATGGGTTTGGATTATTAGTTAGACAGTGTCAAGATAGACAGTAAGTAGATTGACAGTGTCAAAAGGTCGATATGTAAAAGGTCGATATGAAAAAAGGTAGACAATGTCGACATGGGACCCCAATTGGTGTCTAGAAAGACAGTCAGTAGATTGACAGTGTCAAAAGCTTGACATGGGTAATGTCGACTTGAAAAGGTAAACACATCAAAAGGTCAACATGAGTTTTGCACATTTTTGTGCCAATGTCGACAATTGCCCACAATTATTGTAACGCGTTTGCAGCCAGTCCAAATGGGTCTGAATCAGCCTCATAATCTCAAGCTGGTGCTTTTCACTTAGCAATGGCCTTAGGCACTTTTAATGACCTCCAGGGGCGAGGTCATTAACCCCTTCCTGACAGAGCCAGTTTTTGCCTTCCTGACAGAGCCCTTTTTTTCAAATCTGACATGTATCACTTAAGTGGGGATAACTTTTTTTTGCTTTTACTTATCCCAGTGATTTTGAGATTGTTTTTTCGTGACACATTGTACTTCAAATTAGTGGTAAATTTTGGTCGATACAGTCTGTGTTTTTTTGTGAAAAATACCAAAATGTCGTAAAAAAATGGAAAATTTAGCAATTTGCAAAATGTTAAATTTTCTGCTTGTGAGACAAATAATCATACCACTCAAAATAGTTAATAACTAACATAGACCATATGTCTACTTTATGTTTCCATCATTATTTCAACTTCCTTTTAATTTTTTTGGACACTAGGAGGCTTACAACATGAATAGCAAATTCTCAAATTTTCAAGAAAATTTCAAACACTGATTTTTTTAGGGACCAGTTCAGTTCTGATGTGACTTTGAGGGACTTGTATGTGAGACACCCCCATAAATGATGCCATTTCAAAAACTGCACCCCTCACAGTATTCAAAACAGCATTTTGGAAGTTTGTTAACCCTTTAGGTGTTTCACAGGAATTAAAACAAAGTGTAGGTGAAATTTCAAAATTTCATTTTTTTTGCAGATTTGCAATTTTAATACATTTTTCTAAGGAACACAGTAGATTTTACTAGAGAAATGTGACTAAAAATTGATTCCCCCAATTCTTTTGTTTTCATAAATATCCTATATGTGGCCCTAGTGTGCACATTGACCAAACCACAGGCTTCATAATAGAAGGAGCACCTACTTGATTTTGGAGCCTCCTTTTTATGAGATTATTTTTTAGGCACCATGTAGGTTTCTAGGCACTATAAGATGCTAAAATTTAGGAACCCCCCCACAAGTGACCCCATTTTGCAAACTACACCCCTCAGGGAATTCATCTAGGGGTATAGTGTACATTTCAAACCCCCAGGGGTTTCACCAATTGTGGTACAACTGGGCAGTGAAAATGAAAAATTAAATTTTTTACACAAAAATGCAGTTCTGGCTCAAAATTTTTCATTTTCACAAGGAATGAAGGAGACAAAGCACCCCAAAATCTGTGCCCCAATTTCTCCCGAGTACGGCAATGCCTCACATGTGACCAAAAAATACCATTTGGGTGCATGGCAGGACTCAGAAGGGAAGGAGTGATTTTTGGATTTTGCAGCTCAGATTCTGGTGGAATGTTGGTGGGTGCTATGTCGCATTAGCAAGACCCCCCAAGCACCAATACAGTGGAACCCCCCAACAAGTGACCCCATTTTGCAAACTACACCCCTCAGGGAATTCATCTAGGGGTATAGTGTACATTTCAAACCCCCAGGCGTTTCACCAATTTTGATACAACTGGGCTGTGCAAATGAAAAATTACATTTTTTACACAAAAATGCAGTTCTGGCTCAAAATTTTTCATTTTCACAAGGAATGAAGGAGAAAAAGCACCACAAAATCTGTGCCCCAATTTCTCCCGAGTACGGCAATGTCTCACATGTGACCAAAAAATACCATTTGGGTGCATGGCAGGACTCAGAAGGGAAGGAGTGATTTTTGGATTTTGCAGCTCAGATTCTGGTGGAATGTTGGTGGGTGCTATGTCGCATTAGCAAGACCCCCCAAGCACCAATACAGTGGAACCCCCCCACAAGTGACCCCATTTTGCAAACTACACCCCTCAGGGAATTCATCTAGGGGTATAGTGTACATTTCAAACCCCCAGGGGTTTCACCAATTTTGATACAACTTGGCAGTGAAAATGAAAAATTACATTTTTTTACACAAAAATGCAGTTCTGGCTCAAAATTTTTCATTTTCACAAGGAATGAAGGAGACAAAGCACCCCAAAATCTGTGCCCCAATTTCTCCCGAGTACGGCAATGTCTCACATGTGACCAAAAAATACCATTTGGGTGCATGGCAGGACTCAGAAGGGAAGGAGTGATTTTTGGATTTTGCAGCTCAGATTCTGGTGGAATGTTGGTGGGTGCTATGTCGCATTAGCAAGACCCCCCAAGCACCAATACAGTGGAACCCCCCCACAAGTGACCCCATTTTGCAAACTACACCCCTCAGGGAATTCATCTAGGGGTATAGTGTACATTTCAAACCCCCAGGGGTTTCACCAATTTTGATACAACTGGGCTGTGCAAATGAAAAATTACATTTTTTACACAAAAATGCAGTTCTGGCTCAAAATTTTTCATTTTCACAAGGAATGAAGGAGACAAAGCACCCCAAAATCTGTGCCCCAATTTCTCCCGAGTACGGCAATGTCTCACATGTGACCAAAAAATACCATTTGGGTGCATGGCAGGACTCAGAAGGGAAGGAGTGATTTTTGGATTTTGCAGCTCAGATTCTGGTGGAATGTTGGTGGGTGCTATGTCGCATTAGCAAGACCCCCAAAGCACCAATACAGTGGAAGCCCCCCACAAGTGACCCCATTTTGCAAACTACACCCCTCATGGAATTCATCTAGGGGTATAGTGTACATTTCAAACCCCCAGGGGTTTCACCAATTTTGATACAACTGGGCAGTGAAAATGAAAAATTACATTTTTTTACACAAAAATGCAGTTCTGGCTCAAAATTTTTCATTTTCAGAAGGTATGAAGGAGAAAAAGCACCCCAAAATCTGTGCCCCAATTTCTCCCGAGTACGGCAATGCCTCATGTGTGACCAAAAAGTGCCAGGACTCAGAAGGGAAGGAGTGATATTTGGATTTTGCAGCACAGATTCTGGTGGAATGTTGGTGGGTGCAATGTCGCATTAGCAAGACCCCCAAAGCACCAATACAGTGGAAGCCCCCCACAAGTGACCCCATTTTGCAAACTACACCCCTCAGGGAATTCATCTAGAGGTATAGTGTACATTTCAAACCCCCAGGGGTTTCACCAATTTTGATACAACTGGGCAGTGAAAATGAAAAATTACATTTTTTTACACAAAAATGCAGTTCTGGCTCAAAATTTTTCATTTTCAGAAGGTATGAAGGAGAAAAAGCACCCCAAAATATGTGCCCCAATTTCTCCCGAGTACGGCAATGCCTCATGTGTGACCAAAAAGTGCCAGGACTCAGAAGGGAAGGAGTGATATTTGGATTTTGCAGCACAGATTCTGGTGGAATGTTGGTGGGTGCTATGTCGCATTAGCAAGACCCCCAAAACACCAAGACAGTGGAACCCCCCCACAAGTGACCCCATTTTGCAAACTACACCCCTCAGGGAATTCATCTAGGGGTATAGTGTACATTTCAAACCCCCAGGCGTTTCACCAATTTTGATACAACTTGGCAGTGAAAATGAAAAATTACATTTTTTTACACAAAAATGCAGTTCTGGCTCAAAATTTTTCATTTTCAGAAGGTATGAAGGAGAAAAAGCACCCCAAAATTTGTGCCCCAATTTCTCCCGAGTATGGCAATGCCTCATATGTGACCAAAAAATACCAGTTGGGTGCATGGCAGGACTCAGAAGGGAAGGAGTGATTTTTGGATTTTGCAGCTCAGATTCTGGTGGAATGAATGGTGGGTGCTATGTGGCATTAGCAAGACCCCCGAAGCACGGTGAAATGATGAACCTAATAATCCATAGATGTGTGGTATATTTTAAAACACTCCTTTATACATAGGCCGGGTTTGTCGGGGCAAGTTTCACAGTGGAAAATAGTTTCCTTTCTTATTCCCTTTTTATAGCAAACTTTGCACCTTTTTTGTGTCCTGCCCTTTCTTGCAGTGGAGGGGATTTCGTTAGGAAAATGCTGCCCTGGTACAATACGGGGGCCAGTACTAGAAGTACTGGGGCCCTCTGCCTGCTGGTTCCCAAATATTAGGCCCTTTATGACTTCCTCTTGAAAGTGCATAAATGTCCCCCTCTGGCTGGTAGAACGGAATAGCACGTAAGCGTTATACAGTGCCATCTGGATGATATACACGGCCAGCTTCTTGTACCAGATTTTTGTTTTCCGCAGGGCACTGTACGGCTTCAGTACCTGATCTGAAAGATCCACTCCGCCCATGTACCTATTGTAATCCAGGATACAATTAGGTTTTGAGGTGTGGGTACTGGTACCTCGTACAGGGACGGAGGTGGTACTGTCTCCATGAATTGTTGTCAGTATAAGGACATCCCTCTTGTCCTTATATTTGACCAACAACATATTTTCGGTGCATATTCCCCTGCTTTCACCCCTTCTCATTACTTGGGCAATGTGCGTTTTTGGGAGGCCTCTTTGGTTCTTACGCACAGTACCGCAAGCTGCTGTACCTCTTGAACCAAGGGCCTTAAACAGGGGGATGCTAGTGTAAAAGTTATCCACATAGAGGTGATAACCTTTATCCAGGAAGGGGTGCACTAAATCCCAGACAATTTTTCCACTAACACCTACGAGGGAGGGGGGGCATTCTGGCGGTTCAATTCTTGAATCCTTCCCTTCATATACCCTAAACCTGTGGGTGTACCCTGAGGTGCTTTCACACAGCTTATACATTTTTATGCCATACCTTGCCCTCTTACTGGGAAGGTACTGGCGGAATTTAACCCTTCCTTTAAAATGTATAAGGGACTCGTCGATACAAATAAATTTTTCAGGGATGTACATCTCTTCAAATTTGGCACTGAAATGATCAATGACCGGCCTGACTTTTAATAGCCGGTCAAAGGTGGGATCATCTCTGGGTGGGCACTGTGCATTATCATTGTAATGCAAAAATTTAAGGATCATCTCAAAACGAGCCCGAGTCATGGCCATACGGTAAAATTGGGTGCTGTACAGAACATCTGTACTCCAATATTGCCTAATTTCTAGCTTTTTTACTATGCCCATATGAAACACCAGACCCCAAAACGTCATCATCTCTACTGCATCTACAGGGGTCCACCTAGCAAATGATGACGTGGGGTTTTGAGCAATGAACTGCTGGGCATATAAATTAGTTTGGTCCACCATTAAATTTATAAAATCATCAGAGAAAAATAATTTGAAAAAGTCAATTTCTCTGAGACCTGTGGAATCAAATTGGATTCCTGGCATGGCCAAAAACTCAGGAACCTGGGGCTCAAAATTGTCTGGTGGTGGGGTCCATACGAGATCAATTATTGGGGGGGGGGGGGTCTCAGCTGCTCTACGGGGGCGTCTTTGAGGGGGTCCCTCATCACCAGAGGAGGAAGAGGAGCTTAAGACGAAGCCTTCAAATTCCCCGCTTGCATCACTGGCTGTGTCAGAGTCAGAGGCAAGCATGGCATATGCCTCCTCCGCTGAATACATTCTTCTGGATGACTGGGATGACATTTGGGATGACATTTGGGATGCCATTTTTATTTTTGTGTTTCTGGTAGTGAAATGTTTCAACACGTGTATAGTGTAGCGGGGGGGTACAAACTTTATTTCAACCCAGGGGGGTATGTAGTGTGTAGTGTGTATGTAGTGCAGAAAAAAAAAATACTTTATACAGGAATTTGATCCCAATAAAAAAAAAAAAATTGAAGGGGTTAAAAAAAAAAAAATTGAAGGGGTTAAAAAAAAAAAAAAAAGGTCCTGCGCCAAAAATTGAGCACAGATGTTGGTCAGTAACGTCCGTCACTGAACAGCGCTCAAAGGCAACAGGAATTTGATAAAAAAAAAAAAAAAAAATAGATCAACCCTGTGCCGAAAAAGCTGATCAGTGATGTACGTCACTAATCAGCGCACAGTGGCCACAGGACACCCACAAAATCACAGTGTGTGTAAAAAAAAAATTAAAAAAAGACCCCACAGCACCCTCAAAAATAAAAAAAAGGTGATCAGTGATGCGACACTGATTACCAGTGAGGGGCAGCAGGTGCACAACCTTTGGTGCAACTGACAGTGCAACTGGCAGCAACTGACAGGTATATATAAAAAAAAAAACCTCTGCACCCCCAAAAAGTTGCTGATCACCTCAGATATAGTGATCAGCACAAAAGGCGGGGGCAGCAGACACAAAATATAGCACTCTCTATCACTCTCTGTCACTATCTCTCTCTATCTCTCTCTATCTCTCTATCTCTCACTATCTATCACTCTATGACACTGCAGCAGCAGCAGCACTGACAGTAATATATATAAAAAATAACCCCTGCACCCCCAAAAAGTTGCTGGGGGTGCACAAAAGGGGGACAGCAGACACAAAATATAGCACTCTCTGTCACTATCTCTCTCTATCTCTCTCTATCTCTCTATCTCTCACTATCTATCACTCTATGACACTGCAGCAGCAGCACTGACAGGTATTTATATAAAAATTAAACCCTGCGCCCCCAAAAAGTTGCTGATCAGTTAATTTATACTGATCAGCACAAAAGGGGGGGCAGCAGTCAGTTATATATAAAAAAAAATATATAGCACAATCTGTCACTATCTCTCTATCTCTCTCTATCTCTCTCTATCTCTCTCTATCTCTCTATCTATAACTTTATCACACTGCAGCAGCACAAAATATAGCACTCTCTGTCACTAGCCCTCTCTATCTCTCTCTATCTCTCTCTCTCTATCTCTCTATCTATACTCGATGACACTGCAGCAGCACAACACAGCACAACACTGCACAGGAAGTCACAGCAAGAAGCAAGAAGTAGCAAGATCCAGGCAGTGATCAGGTAAGTATTTTGTAAGGTTCAGGTCAGTATACTGCGGCAGCTAGGCACGGTGACCGCACTGCACGCAATTCCAGACCGGAATGGCGTCTGCAGTGCAGTCACCGTTAGTTTAAACCCCCCTCCATGGCTGTGATTGGTTCGTCGGTCCGACGAACCAATCACGGCCTTTGGGGGCGGGCGGGGTGAGGTGGGGTGACACCAGTGTCACCCTTACACCCCGCGGTGATTGGTGCTGTACTTTACAGCACCAGTCACCTCCGATCCCTGTGTCACCGGCGAACGTTATTCGCCGGTGACACAGAAAACGCTGTAATTGGCTGTTCACACTGAACAGCCAATCACAGCGATCGCCGACGGGGGGGCGGCATCGCAGCCCCCCCTGGGCATGCAGGGACATGTCTGCTGTCAGGGACAGCAGACATCGTCCCTCTGTCACTGCGTCTCTAGACGCAGTGACAGTTTGAAGCCATGACGTATATATACGTCATGTGTCGGGAAGTACATCCCGGCCATGACGTATATATACGTCAAATGTCGGGAAGGGGTTAAAGAAAACCAGGCCATTTCCCGGTGGGCCGGCCCAAAACTCCTGTAAAATGGGCCAGCCACGCTCCCCCCTGGACTGGCAGTCAAATACATCAAATACATATGCGCCG
The DNA here is from genome assembly GCF_055691185.1 of Crinia signifera. Classification (NCBI taxonomy): domain Eukaryota; kingdom Metazoa; phylum Chordata; class Amphibia; order Anura; family Myobatrachidae; genus Crinia; species Crinia signifera. The sequence continues at coordinate 87,844,811 of NC_139227.1, read as the reverse complement.
CTGCCAGCAACCGCCACCCCCCCCCCCTGTTGCCGCTGCCAGCACTCCCCCTGGCTACCACCGCCACCAGCGACCCCCCCCCCCCAAGACTGCTACAAAATGTGTCTTTCCCTGGCTGGATTGCAGTCCCAATCCGCCCCTGATGACCTCCACAGTTATCTCAGTCCAGTACAGTATCTATGGGATGTGGTGGAACTGCAGATCTGCAGTTTGAATGTGCATCCACCAAATCTGCAACAATGGACCATGGTTTATGTTAAAATGGACCAGAATCTCTAAGGAACTTTGCCAGCACTTTGTTGGATCCATGCCGACCCTATAACAGAAAGAAGTACCTAATAGCATTGCCACTGACTGTATATGGGGCCTATTTTATGGAGTTAGCTGAGTACTAGGTGGCAGGATCAGCCTGTCATTAAAAACTTGTGCAGTCTTGTGTTTCTGCTTTTGCAGTGTCCCCAGCAGTTGTAACAGTTATGACATTCATACAGAGGAGCCAGATTCAGAGTCAGTTGTAACAGTTATCAAATTCATACAGAGGAGCCCGATTTAGAGTCAGTCGTAACAGTTATGAAATTCATACAGAGGACACTGATTCAGTCAGTTGTAACAGTTATGAAATTCATACAGAGGAGCCTGATTCAGCCAGTTGTAACAATGATCAAATTCATACAGAGGCGCCTGATTCAGAGTCAGTTGTAACAGTTATCAAATTCATACAGAGGAGCCTGATTCAGAGTCAGTTGTATCAGTTATCAAATTCATACAGAGTAGATGGGCCTGGTTCAGAGTCAGTTGTAAGGTTGAGATAGCTTTGGGTAACATGAAGGAATAATTTGTCCATAGTGCATAGAATATCACAACGGGAGAAGTCTAGAAAGAAAGTAGCGTAAATGCCCAGTGAGAAATTATTGAGCATGATTAACCAGCCCTCCAGAGGTTTGATTAGTTTTACATTACCCTGGGTCAATCATTTTTCCACCTGTAGTACGTTTACCACCAGGAAGGCCAAAGAGGGGTGTATCTTCTGAGAAGGAGTAACCATCACTGCACGTGTCACTGCACTGAAGATAAAGTTCCCCTATACATTATTATCATTGGCAGCAGCAAACAGAAATACAGTGGCTTAATGCGGCCCCTGCCCATAAATACAGGCACGGCATGTCGTTGCTAGGCAAGACAAAGGGCAGTATTTAATACCTTTTTTCGGCATGTGCAGCGAATCCTGTTTAAGATTCGCTGCACATTTGCCGCATTCTGGAGGGCTGGAGCATTTACTGCCAGCCCTACCTGTCACCCTATTCAATGCCGCAGGGGCTCGCTGCCCCTGATGGCAATTTTGAACCAGGGGCAGGTAGATGGAAGCCTCCCTGCCTGCGCCAGAATGTGTGTGGGGGGGAGGAGGGCTCCCGGGGACACAGGCAGCAGAAGCTGCCCCCCCCCGGAGAGCTGGCAGGGGACGCGGTTAGGGAGCCGCTGCACTGGTCCCGCTTGTGCATATGTCATGAGTGGGACCAGTGTGCAGTGCATATTAATGAGCGGCTCTCCACCCCCTGCTGGCATATGTGTAAAAAAATTTTTTTTTTTTTATGAAATATATATTCATGTGCAGCAAGCACATAAATAAAAATAGCATGCCCCTTCACAGAATAAAGTTACTGATTTTTTTTACACCAAAAAAAAAAAAAATAACCTTTATTTTAAAAGATCACATTCCAGTTCACCTTAAAAAAATTGTGAATGCTTAACGGTGACACATGGCACAAATCACGCTGAAAGCAATTCGCCATCCGAGCATTGAATACACTCACGGCATTATAATTATTTACGTAATTATATATGTATCACAATAATCATAATAATTAGATCATTGAATAGTATTACAAAAAACAGGAAAAGGACAAGAAAAAAAGAAACATTTACAAGAAAAAGAGAGAAAATTCAAAATACCAATATGTTAATAATCACATATATGATAGACTGGAGACCCGTTTATAGAAAACACTGGAACCCCAGTGACTCATTTAGGCCCTTAGGACCAATAGTATTTATTAAAAAAATCCATCTGCTCTGACTTTGGAGCAAAATATTTTCCTATTAACACCTCTGATGTTGGAGGGGATGTGGTCAGTTAACATTGTTCTGATGCTGGCCACACTGTTTAAATAAAACTCAAGTGTCTGGTTACTGGTTGATCACTATATCCACTTTCTAAAGCCTGATGAATTGCAGATTGATGAAGTGCCATACGCTAAATGTCCTCTGCATCTTCCCCACACAGTGAGGCCGCAGGGACAGGTAAGGAGGTATATAACAAAAGTTGTGGAGCAAGTGAGATTATGATTAATATATCACTTCCTGCCAGTGTGTGTGTGTGTGTGTGTGTGTGTGTGTGTGTGTGTGTGTGTGTGTGTGAAAAATTAGCTGTCCACAGAAAAGGACCTGCAAGTGATGCCACCCAAACATCTGTAGCAGCCATTTTTTATGGAGAGAAAATGACTGGACGTGGGTTTATTCCAACCAGTAATATCAAACTTGACAACATGGTCCTTTATATTACATCCCTTTGTATAACTAGGCAGGAGATGACTGTCTGTTAAGGCTGGGCCAAAGCTTTTTAGCTTGTTTGGTAGTGTACTTAGAATGAATAGACTATATATTTACCCATGGGACCCTTATATTATTGGTGGAATTTACTTTTTGTTTCACCCAAAAAAATTGTGTTTCAAAAGTTTTCATTCAGCCTCTGGATAACCCCTGGCAATAAACTTCTCAACCAATGCTTGTAAAGCCGCTTCTGCCTGAGCAGGATCAGAAGTGATTCTCCTAACTCTCAAAAGTAGAGAGGTAGGGTAATACTGTACCTTGCGTAAGGGGGCAGGATGGAAACTTTCATGACAAAACAGAGTGTAGCGGTCTTTTTTCTTAGTGTAAGGTGAAGTATTAATAACACCAGTTGGACTTATTTTGCTTAACCAAGGTAATGAACCCCGTTAGGACAGTCTCATGTAAAAGATTGTCGAATTCGGACTTATAGACCACCCTCCGGTCTTTCCAATGCCAAATAGGTGTGAGTGTCCTGTCACTGACGATGACATTCTGCACAAATCGAATCTGTACTTTCACAGCCACACTTCCACCTTTATCGTCCCCCCGACTATAATATCTCTGCTTTTTAGAGAGTGATGACAATGCTTCACGCTATTCCTAAGAAAGATTATGATTCATTTTGGTGTAACAACCGTGAGTAGTTTTAGATTGAAGCAATATTTGAAGGGGGGTCGAATTCGGTGCGGGGAGCAATCGCTTTCAGTTGTCGTGGTATAGAATTGGTACTGTCTGTTGATGTTTTCAAAGCTTTGTCCTTACATTTTTCAAAATGGTCTTTCAATCTTAAAGAATGACTGAATTTGAATAAGTCTACTTTCCATTGGAATCTATTGACACCACACATTGGTACAAAAGATAAACCTTTGGATAGGAACTCAGTCTCTGACGTTGTAAGAGAAGTAGGGGAGAGGTTAAAAACTAAGTTTTCCTCTTGCGGGGTGGGCATAAATTTGTTTGCCCTCTTATTTTGCCCTGAGTGCTGCGTTCTCCTTCTCCTGGGGTGGCTGCCATATGATAGCAGGCACCTGGTATCATCTAGTATAGTGAAATTCACCTACAATATAAGTCCAACTGGCGTCCATTTTTTGGATGTTTGTATTGAAGTACATGATGGTGTTATTAATACTTCACCTTTAAGGGGGGAGGAAAAAAATTCAGGTTTTTTTTTTCATTTTTCGTTGTTTTTTTCCATGGTCAACAATTAAGGTTGTCTTGGACCCAGTATGGACCCAGTATGTACTTGGGGCGCTATTAGCACTTTTCTTAGTCCCTTATTATACTAGAATGAGGAACCATGACTGATCTACCTTCTTCTGTTTCTAGTTGACCACTATTGTCCAGTATGATGGAGAGGAATTAAGACTTAACTACCTAACTTGCCGTCAGTTTAGCGTGCAGTATTCACCTTTGGCTTGGATGACCGTAAATTGAAATGTCATGTTTTTAAATAATTGTAAATTTCTATGGTTGAACCTATTGCCTCACAGTCCATTGAGTATTGGATAGTGGGATATGTTCTACCCTCCCTACCCTCAAGTATTAAGTATCATCTATAAATATTTGTAATTTGTACTATTGTCTCTGTTGCTGCATATGTTTGGGCTGCATCATTGCAGGTCTTTCTCTGTAGAAAGCTGTTTTTGTCTCACACACACACACTCACACACTCACACACACACACACACACACACTGGCAGGAATATTCTCAGTTGCTCTACAACTTTTTTCATATACCTTACCTTTCTTGTCCCTACGGACTTACTAATGTGAGGAAGACACAGAGGACATTTAAGGAGCGTATGGCACTTCATCGATCTGCAATTCATCAGGCTCTGAAAAGTGAATATACAGTAGTGATCAACCAGTGACCAGACTCTGGGTGGGATTCTCTCAAGCAGAGATGCAGTAAAAACCCCGTTAGCTGGGCTTTTACAGCATTTCTGTATGCAGCAACCCCCCCCCCCCGCAGTGTTAGCGCTGCAGAGGGAATCGCCAGCAGAAGCTGGCGATTACCTGCAGAAGCCTACAGGCTTCTTACCGCAGCGCTGTGTGAGGGTGGCCATTGCCGGGTTCTGCACGCCCGCGGACTCCCGGGTCTTAGACTCGGAAGTCCAGCGCTGGAGCCGCATCGCAAGGAAAAGCTCTTATCGATGTTAGAGCATATGCGATCATTAAGAATGCGGTGGCCGGCCAAGGGGGGCGATACAGGGCAGCGTATGTTAGAACATCCCGCCTTCTGTGTTTTATTTAAACAGTGTGGCCAGCATCAGAACAATTTTAATATACATATATATTATTGCGCTTTTTATATATTTATGTGTTTATGTGTTATTTTAAAGTGTATTTGTGTTACCTAGCAACGACACACCGCACCTGTATTTATGGGCAGGTGCCGCATTAAGCCACTGTATCTCGGTTTGCTGCTGCCAATTATTATAATGTATAGAGGAACTTTTGTCCAGTAAGTTTTGTTATCTTCAGTTTTAGTTATATGTACCAAATCGGTTATAGTATAGCAACTGTTAAAGGGAGATAAAGTAACTGCGCTCCACTAAAGGCGCAGCTGGGTCCCTGTAGTTACACCTCCTACAAAACAGTAAATCTCTAAAAAAAGGGGAATGGAACCTGCGCTCATAATTAAGGTGTATATTTTCCAATGTGCGTAATTGTTCAGCAATGGTCCTATTTGTTGTATTCACCGGTCTTCACAATCATGAACCTCAAAAACAAGAGAAAAAAAAAATTCATGGTGCAGATTTCCGAATTGGGCTAGAATTAATAATCAAACAAATGTAGGGGGATATTGTAGACCTCCGTACCCTTTTTAGGCCTCGCTTAGGCCAAGTTAAATCACACAGAATGGGGGTCACACTTTCAATGCTTTGCTATCCTCCAATTAGCCTTTATAGAAATAAATTTGTGGGTAAAGCAATATATTCAATAGAAATCCAAAAATATTCTGGAGGCGTTGTCTCAGTCAGGAGATGTGCTCTGGTAAACAGCACTGCATGTTTTAAAAATAATTGCTCACAATCGTGTGATAATAGCAGGGAGGGGCAATTCAAATTTTTTGGCGCCTGTATTTGCACGTTATCAATCACTTTAGGTGGGGCAACATGCAAATGTTTGTTTAGGATCGTTCACCCATTTTTTTGCACTTGTGGTGCCAAATGACATCAGGGGGTTTAGTTGTGTAAGGCCACTAAACTGACCTTTTGGGCGCAGCAAAAAAAAAAATGTGAAGAGAGGGGGCGAGTAGAGTTTTTATTGAGAAAATGGGCACCAATGTCATGTGCCCATGTGCAGATGTAACAAATAGTGCATGAGACATTGCAAATTAATCAAAAATAAAATATGATGTCTGATTTCTATTAAATATGGAATAAACAATGATGGTGTCAATTACTGTGTCAGTTTCAAGTTCTTTCAGAGAAAATGTGTGTTCCTTTTGTGGGAGAGTACCAACATATTTGTCTATAATTACTGTAGGAAAACCAGTAACAACACTCAAAACATCATTGTTGTTTTTATAAGAATCTGCGCATCTAGCACATTTGAACTTTTAAATATACAAAAATATAGAAAACAATAATAAAACTCATTTGCAACTGTGTTCTGATTTCCTGGTAAATTTGCCTGTTGATAACCCAATAAAAGGGATACATACGATATCCTGGCAGTCAAAAGATCAACTCCAGCATCCCGATACAGAGAATCCCTACAGGAAATCCATACATACCTTAACTCTATGCTGTGTACACACGGTGAGATTTGACATTCGATTTTGATTATAAAGTCAAAATCGCATGCAGATCGTATGCAGATCGCATGCAGATGACATGCAGATCGCATAGGTTTTTTACCATGCAATCCCGATTGCGTGCTCCTGTGACAGCACAAATCGAAACCAAGATAGACAGGGCAGCAATGACTATATAGTGCAAATCTAATGCAGATTGCATGGATTGTATGTAAATAGTAGGGAGATAGCAAAGATTGCATCCCACTCAAGTCGAATAGCAAGGGAATCTCACCATGTGTACAGCCTCCCTTCCAGCAGCCTAACCCTTACCCACCCCTCCACTGCAGCAGTCTGACCCTAACTCTCCCCGCTAGTGCCTCACCCACCTAACCCTCTGCCCCACAGCCTAACCCCAATACACTCATAAGTGCCTACATCTAACCAGAACCTAGTGCAGAGACACAGGTGAGTGCAGTGAGGGTGGCTGGTCTGATGTAAGATTTTCTCCTAAGCTGGAGAGGGTTCTGTCTGATGCCAGGTGGTTTGAGTAAAGCCAGGGCACAAGTGCGGGGTGTAACACATTTGTGGACTTTGCCAGGGAACCCCACAAGGGGATATGGCCTTTGTGACTCCCGACGTGCAGGTTGTAGCCCTCTGCCTGGGTCACCTGACATCAGATAATATGGAGAACTGGAGGAAATTGGCTGAACAGTGCTTGACTGGCTAAATCTGACCAAACTGAACTGGACTGACCGAACTGGACATAACTCGGCTAGACCAGACCGGACTTGCCCGGAGTGGACTGGACTTAACCAGACAGGACTTGTGCAAGATGGATTCCACCGGACTGAATGGTTCGAAGAAAATAACTCCGGACAAATACTTCAGCGAGCACAGATACAAGACTAAACTGAGAATGATGTTGCACTGGGACTCGTGAGTCTCAAGGTTCTCCTCTTATACTCTCAGCCTTGTTGGGATTGGTTCCAACGGTCAGCTAAGTTCAGTGCTGTCCAGGATTGGTCAGAGCTGGATCACATGACTGAAACACCCAGCTCCAGAATTGGTAGGAACTTGAACATACTGCTTCCCAGGAATAAGCCTATCATCCGAACATCACTTACAAGTGATCACAGCACCTCCCTCCAGCATGCGGCACCACAGTTTCCAAAAAGGTAAATGCCAGACCCTCCGTCTAGAATAATGCCAGACTGTAAAATACTGCTTCACAGCACTGAAGTAATGGGTTAAATTCCCACCACGACATACTGTGTGAATTTTGTGTATACTTCTTGTGCTGGCACGGGTTTCCTCCACGTACTCTGGTTTCCTCCCACAATCTACAAATATACTGGTAGGTTAATTGGCTTACGACAAAAATTACCCTAGTGTGTGAAAGTCAAATGTGCACCTTCCACAACTCTCACTGTCTCCTGAGTGTGGTACTGTATATTAGGTGGACAATGTCTAGGTCTTCTCCAAAAGATTGAAAAGCACAAGGTCGATATGGTCAAAAGGTCAACATAGTAACAAAGGGTCTTATTCTAGTTCACTCTCAGGGGCAAATTTCTTCTCAAATGGACAAAACCATGTGCCCTGCTGGTGGGGCAGATATAACGTGCAGAGAGAGTTAGATTTGGCTGGGGTTTTTCTTCAAAGTGAGATCTATATTGCAGTGTAAAAATAAAGCAGTCAGTATTTTCCATGCACAGCAACAAAATAACTCACCCAAATCTAATTCTCTATGAACATGTTACATCTGCCCCACCTGCATCCTCCAAAACACAACAATAACACTTGGTGGGCCAGATTCTCTAAGCTTCAAAAGTGATAAAATTGAGAGTGATAAACATCCAGCCAATCACCTCCTGTCTGACATTTTTCAAACACAGTCTGTTCCATGGCAGGTAGGAGCTGATTGGCTGTCTGTTTATCACTCTCCATGTTATCACTTTTGAAGCTTAGAGAATCTAGCCCAGAGGGTGAAGAAGGGGTTGGGGAAAGAGAGAGAGAAAGAGATGGGGGGGGCTTTGGAGGTGATGGAGTGGGTGGACAAGTTTTGTTGGTTGGGGCAGCTGGTCCAGATCCGAAGATGCTTTGTGGGTGATGGGGTGGGTGGACAAGTTCTGCTGGTTGGGTGGCTGGTCCGGATCCGGGGGGAGGTGCAATAAAGTTCTGCCATCAGACTGCCTTCCCAGTCTCGTTCAGGCTAATATTAGCCGCCAGTACAAGGGAGTCGGGTGAATGGCTCGCCACCTCGCCCCCTTGAACTGGCAAATATTAGTCAACACAAGGCTGGGGAAGCAGTCTGATGGCAGAGGAGGAGTGATGACGATAGAGGATGCTGTAGAAGTCCTGGATGGGTGGTGGCTATGCAAAATAGCTTAAAAGCCGACTCCCCCATCTATTGAATGAAGAAGACGTAGTGGAAATCCTAGATGGTTGGCAGCCATTCCATGCGGAATTCAGCATCCTCCCCCCCCAAACACCGTCGTCTGATTTGGCTAGCATCTGCTAGTGTGTATGTACCATGCCAGGTTCCATCGCACAAGATGTCGCAGGGTACACACCTTGTCCACTGTGTACCAAGCTTTACCCCATATCAAAATGAAAGACCATCAACAGAGCAAATGTGGTTACGCAAAGATTTACTGATGTTATCCATATCCATAACTCAGTTACCAGAAATGAATCCAATCAATAATTTTTAGGATGTTGGGCAATGATGTCTAAGCCCATGTTATTCACCACCATCAGTCAGTTGCCATTTGAGTTGTCTCTCCACTTCCAAGTGGAGAGACAGTGTTGCAACCCACTTGCAGAATTCTGGATATCGGTGAACTCTTGTCAAACATGGTGTTCCTCCTCTGTATTAAGTGATTTCATACTGGAGTTTGCAATTTTTTTGGTCCACTGTCTTTAAAGTATATGTCTTTTTATGAAGCATATTTTATTTATTTATCTCAGACAATTAAGGGAGATTCAACATAAATGCACTTTCAACCTGGCCGCACCGTTAAACCACCTGGTAAACACAAGACATTTTGGCAAACAGAAATCAAAAATCCCTGGTGCATGCTATATACGTAATTATATAACCAAAATAAATTGTATCACATAATGTAATTAAATGTAGTTTTAGCAAACCCTTGACTGGAATGCTAAATTTGATGTATACCTTGTAAGAAATAGGTATTCATGGGGCCTCCGAAATGGCACAGATTCAAGGGGTGTGTAATAACTTTCGAGACACATAAAATAAAGTAAGCATAAAATGTAAGTATTCACCAAAGGAGTCTATGCAACGTTGCACTTGGTGAAGCAGTTAGATCAGTCTGAAGCAGGTATGTCTTGCTGGATGAAGGTCTCCACTTGTGACTCAAAATTAATCCCATACATCTTGCTCTTGATCTATGCCTGCAAAAAGCAGTCGATCTGGGCCAGACCTACACAATATAGCAGACGAACAAGCTCCAGGATGCATTTATGGGCCAGAAAATCCACCGCTTTTCTGGACCTGTGGGCAATTGCTTTCTCATGATGGAGAAGTGCACCATGAGCGCAAGTTCTTGGGTGGTGCTAAAAATGGCTTCCAGCACTTGTGGAAGGCATTGGTTGGCATAGAATTTCCCAGTAATGGTGCACTGCTGCATGAATGGTACTATAGCTAAATAACCAGTCTTGGCCACATAAATAGCCACCATCTGCTTGGCCACAATGCTATATATTCCTAGTTACACTCTTTTTAAGTTTAGTCTACATATGACTTGATAAGGTGTGGGATAGCCTCTGATCTCCTTTGTTGCATATGCAGTCTGTGCTGTTGCCCATGCCCCATGTGGTGAGATGTAACTAAATTTCAGAAAAAAAAATCCTTTTATTTTTGTTTATTTAGGGAAAATGACTATTTAGTCAGTATGTTTAGGATTCATAATCAATGTGGCATCCATCGACAGTTAGCATTGATATTGATGGTGCCAAAACCATTGTTGGCCGATACATAATCAGTGTGTTGCTGACTAAGAGCTGGGAGTTGGGCTGAGCGGTGAATAACATCACAGCCTGTGAAAGAGGCAGAATAACTGATTACCAGGAAAAAACCCATCAGGCATACAGTTACCATCGAGGAATGGAAACCGATCTGGTACTCTGCCATCAATGGGCAAAGTACTGGACATTGGCTATAATATCAGACAGTTTCTGGAACCAAAGGGATTTTTGCCAGATACATTTATATGTAAATAAGTCCTCAATATGCAGATCTCTCCCCATTGGAGTTGTACGGAAACCATTGGAGTTGTACTCCTAACGAAACCCCAAACTTGACTCTAATCCCCAATTCTAATAACCTAGCCCTAAAAGGGCAGACTAGATGCACTAAATGGTTCTTATCTGCCATCAAGTTCCAAGTTTCTACATAAATTATTAAGGATTTTTAACCCTTGATGGTCAATGGCCATCCTTAAACATTTGTAAGAGAAGCCATTTATGTGAGTACTCCCTGACTCCTGGAGGAGCATGGAACCTTCTTAGTCCCCACCCACTTTCCTAGTAAAGTAGGAATGGCCACTTGATTACATGATTCCCTGCAAATGATATTGCATCATAGCCTTGTCCCAGCTATTTAATATAGCATTATGCACCAGGGTGCGTAGTCATGATGAATCACATTGCTATGCCTCCTGAACTTATATTATGGGACAGAGGCATCACCAGGTGTGACAACACCCAGTGTGCGCTCTGCTTTACCACCAATGCACCCTGGCTCGCCACACCAAAGGCCTGGCCTTTGGAAAAGGGGTGTGGTCAACAACATTTAAAAGGGGTGTAGCCCATTTTGTTACTGTTGGTGTGGGTTTAGCATCCCTGGAATTACTGGTAGCCCCAGAGACGGGGCTTTCTGTAGTGCTGGCACTCCTGTAAAAGTGTCCGTGTGCTGCAGGATTATATCACATGGCAGCACCCGCTCCAGTCATTGCAGAATACCCAGCACTCCGAGGATGACACCTATGTGTGGTCCGCATCCAGCTTGTGACATCACTGTTATGGGATCTTTTCGAATATTGCATTATCAGATTTCTACTAAACCACGGCCTGGAGTTTGCACATTCACTACCTAGTATTTTACAGCTGCAGCCTTTACTTTCCCATTTCAAATCATTGTCTGATGCCATTAGCGTGATTACAATAGGAAGAAGACATAAAGGGAGATGTGGCCTTTGATCTTAAAGCTGATAGTTCCCAATTCCAGGCTATGACCTTAATTAGAAGTTCTGTGCAGACACCATAGGCAGTGAAATGTTCTTCCCTCTTAAGGTGCCCACACACTAGGACGATTTTGGGTCGATTGGCCGATTTCCGATAAATTGGCCGATATATCGTCCGATGTTTATCGATAATCGGTCGAAAATCGGCCGATTTCGGTCCTATGCGCGCTCCAGTGGATCTTTAGCTGAATCTTCTGATCTTACGTGCTGCACAAAAGATCAGAAGATTTAACAAAAGATCCATAGGAACGCACACAGGATCTTAAGAAAAATCTTTGGTAAAGATGTGCGCTTGCCTGAAATCTTTGGTCCAGGACGGACCAAAGATTTCAAGGCAATTTATGCGCACATCTTACGATCGCAGATCTTTCTAGTGTGTGGGCACCTTTAGTTAAAATTTTTTCGGAGGCATTCAGCTATTATCTGTTTAGGTCACCTGTTTTTTCAGCGATCTTTATTATTCCTCATGTATCCTCTCGGCTGTGCACACTTAATAGTGTTTGTTGTTGCTGTATGGCATTTCATATCATAAATTAACTTAATAAATTGCTCATGAAATAAATTGCAGGTGATGTTGGGCTACACACACACACGCGCGCGCGCGGACTGGACCGGCAGTCACCACAATAGTGAGGGTTGGGATCATTTGGTCTACAGCATGATGGTCGACAGCCATTAGGTCGACACCATTAGGTCGGCATGGGCCTAGGTCAACATGGGAAAAGGTCGACACGGTTCTAGGGCGAACGGTCATTAGTTCGACAGGGCGTTAGTTCGACAGGTCATTAGTTCGACAATGTCTATGTCGACAGTCAAAAGGTCGACATGGGGTTTTTACGGGACATTATGGCAATAGCACTGTATATCACCAGTTGTCACATTTTAAAAATTCACGTGACCTGGAAAATATGAACTGTGTGGGGTCCAAGTTTAAGAACCTATGCTCTAGCACAGTGGTTCCCAACCCTGGTCCTCAAGTACCCCCAACAGTGCATGTTTTGCAGGTCTCCACACAGAATCACAAGTGCTATAATTAGCTCCACCTGTGGATCTTTTCAAATGTGCCTGAATAATGAGTGCACCTGCCGGGTGACCTGGAAAACGTGCACTGTTGGGGGTACTTGAGGACCAGGGTTGGGAACCACTGCTCTAGCACATGTGGCCGGCAGACAGCTAGAGAAGAGGGGGCCCGGACAGAGGCTGCGCATGGGCTCCTTTCTTTATTTTTTAAAATTCAATAATTTTTATTGTTTTTTGCAATAAACACACGCAAAAAGTAAAAACTAAACAAAAATCCCACCCCATTCAAAAATCCCACCCTCATATTACAAAGTAGACATTGGAAACAGACAGCAGGAAGTGAACCGATGATGTAGGATCTTATGTAGAGTGTATATGCCATTGGCTGGATATATTATCACGACTATCCGAAGGCGCCATTCGGAATTATCAAGCTAGGCAGAGACAGTAACTTAGAAAGCGATGATATCACATGTACGGTAGGGCATATAGAACCAGCATTTAAGCAGAATTTCCACATAATGAATAGGAATCAAGTAGTATATTAGTATCGTAATGTCCACTTCACAAAAGGGATATAAAATAAAACAAAAGCAAAACCCCACAGCGCAAACCCCCCTATAACCCCCAACCCTGTACAGCCTACTCCCAACCCAGGCATACTTGGATCCCAATAACAATCTACCCCTTCCCTACTAACTACACTATCTATCTAAACCCCGTCTTCCCTCCCTCCCCCCACAAAAAAAGGATATTAGAATATATATCTTTAAGGGGCAAAATGGCTCCTTCCTTTCTTAATACACCCTTGGCTATGAGGCTAAATTAACAAGCCCCACATATCTTCAAAATCACACAACCCGATTTTTGCAGATCTACGCATGTGAGCACTCGAGGCCAGGAACTGTGGTCACATTGCGAAAAATGTGACCACAGTTAGCGGTGCAATGGGGGGCTGTGATGGGATGGTGACCGATCATTTGCGGCGTGGCAACCAACCGTTTTGTGGGAGGCGTATCCGGACTGCTTAGAGCATAGGTGCAGATATATGTTTTTACTGGTGGGTGCTCAAGTCAAAGATATAGGGGTGTGGCCACAAAATAATACCAATTTATATACAGTTGTCTCCAATATTCAAATTATGCCCCCACAGTGCAGGTACATAAATGCCCCCACAGTGCCAAATACATAAATGCCCCCACTGTGCCAAATACATAAATGCCCCCACAGTACCAAATACATAAATGCCCCCACAGTACCAAATACATAAATGCCCCCACAGTACCATATACATAAATGCCCCCACAGTGCAGGTACATAAATGCCCCCACAGTACCAAATACATAAATGCCCCCACAGTGCAGGTACATAAATGCCCCCACAGTACCAAATACATAAATGCCCTCACAGTGCAGGTACATAAATGCCCCCACAGTACCAAATACATAAATGCCCCCACAGTACCAAATACATAAATGCCCCCACAGTGCAGGTACATAAATGCCCCCACAGTACCAAATACATAAATGCCCCCACAGTACCAAATACATAAATGCCCCCACAGTACCTGTGCGGCGTCAAGGGAGGGGGAGTGTGGTGGTACAGGGGCGGGTGGGCTGCTGCTGAGCTACTCAGTCAGTGCATGCTATATGGGTGCTGCTGCCGCAAATTAGCAAGTTAATACGGAACCCCAGCAGCGGGACTTGGGCCCGTGGGTGCTCATCAATTTCCGTGGGTGCTCAGGCCCTTGAGCACCCACAGAATCGGCACCTATGGCTTAGAGGAGAGGGCCACGGCAGCTGAGTGATGTCACATGCATCTGAAACATAGACGGCCTGCATCTGGCTTCGCAGCCAGGGGGCAACCAGTGATTCTCGGGCACGACACTGGCCTGGACCCGGTGGGCAGAGCTCATGCTGATCTAGGTCCTATATGTGGTGTCAAAAAGCAGTTAAATATACTCTACAATAGAAGGAGAAGACTTAAATCGATAAATGATGATCATTTGGCTAAAGTGCAGCTTGCGTAATTTATTACATAGTAATGATTGCTCCATTCATTTCAAAGAATTTGCCCTTGTGCAGGGGTTACAGTTTGATTTGCAGCATGCAGACCACAGAGAACACAATCCAATGATAAGGCGGTCACTTGGCTTCCTAATCTCATTTCAGGAACATGGTGTGATCAGGGATCTCTACAGCAGAGATACGTGAGAAAAGAATAGTGGCATTGAAGGCAGCGGCACTGTGACAAAACAGGTCATTAAGTCTGATAGAATGTCCAGCTCATTTAAACTCTCGGAGGTCCGCCACCACTAGAACACCCCCACCCCTGTCCTTTAGCACTGCTCTTAATCCCATTATAGTTTTACAAAGTGAATACAGGACTATTGGACCATAAACACTATATTACCTTATACCACTTAACAATATTACAAAGTTTGACTTCTACAGTAACTCTCTACAGAGACTATAACAGACCAAAGTCATATATGCATTATAGTCAGTTTGGAAAATTGCAATTAGTACAGTAGTTAGGATAAGAGAATACTAAAGGTTAAACAAATGCAACAGTAGTACTTCAGATGTAGGAGAAGCCGGTGTATCAAACCTTGGAGAGAACCAATCAGCTTCTATCTGCCGTATTACAGGCTGCGTTTAAAAAAACAACGCAAGCTGATTGGTTGGTATTTTATCTCTCTATCCAAGAGAGACTGCTGGGTGGATTAGTGGTGATTCTGCGGAAGCCAATATCTTATGGAACGTGTCAGTCACACATTGTGACTGACGTATAGGGCTACCGCTACTTTCTGTGAACTGCAATCTCTGCCAGATTACACAATAAGTGAATCATGCATGAAGATCTTCAGAGTCAATAAATAGAATGAAATGGTCAGAATTCCTCTGTCAAAAACGGAGGCCTACTTGGCAGCGGCATCACATCATGAATAATTAAAGTCATTTTTGCTTTGCTCATTTAATAATGAATTAGAAAAGATAAGTATAGTTACAGAGATTACAGCTATACTGGAATCAGGAGACTGGAGTGGAGACTTCATTTAGGGTATAATTCAACAATTACTGTGTAGCCTCAATTTACTTGCAGGTGCAAATATTTGTGGCTATATGACGCTAGCAGCATTTTGTTTGCAGCTCCAAAAATCGTCAAAACTGGGGCGAGATAGAGTAGCAAGTAGGGCAAACCCCCATGTTGCTGACATTTTCACGCCATTGTAGCACCTTTGTATGCGGAGGTGAGTTATTTGGATTTAGCCCTCTGAGTTGCAAAGAAAGCTTGCTGTTCTCTATCGGACAGGCCAGTAGAGAAAAGCATTTACAAATAAAAGTATTATTAGAAATATTAATTCATATGAATTTGAAGTTGGAGCTCAGAGGACAAACATGATTACTTTGCTAGATGGTTACTCCTCTATTTAAGAATTACAATTCAAACTTCAATTCAAATTGTAGTTTGAATTCAATTCGAACTTCTGAGGCCATGATCCACCCATTTTCTGGTTGATATGCACCAGCAGGAGAATCGGTTTATTAAAGATCCTCCCAAAACAGTTTTAAGATATAGCTTAGTAGAGGAGAGAATCTTGGTCTTTTTGAAGACTTACCCCTGATGAAGTCTCTGTGAGGCTAAACGCATTGGTATTGCTTCATGTAATTAAGATCCCCACTTCACATTACACTAACAAGGCGATAAAACGAATTCTACCACAACATAATATATTTTTTCCATTTCTTGTTTTCTCTTCTAAAAACAAGCACTTTTAATATGTTTTAATTAAAACATAAGGGGGGGGGGGATTTAATAAGATAGATTTGGTATGAAATGTCCAGGGGTTTTTTAAAGCGGCAATCATTTACACTTCAAGACTAGTTTGATTTTGAAGTGTAAATGATTGCCGCTTTAAAAAAAACAAAAAAAAAAACGGGAGATTTTTTACCAAATCTCTCATCCCATTAAATTTCACCCATGGTACTTTTGTTGGATGTGAAATATTTATCTGTATACAGGCACTGTATGGCACTAACTCACTATTGTTGGTGTGTCTTTATGGTAGTTGCTACTAATAGGGAACTCAGTGAGTAAATCAAGGCCTTCATACTGTTTTTATCATTATTACCTTGAATAAGAGGTATTGTTTGCTTTATTAATACATAGTTGTTGACTTTATGGGACTCTCCTCTGAGAGATCATGGGGGGGGGGGGGGGAACGGCAGGTCCTAGGTGCTACTGTGTGGGGATTTGGTAGCACAAGTTGTGTCATCGTAGCTCTGCCCACTTCACTTCAGATGTGGATAAGATGTGAAAGGGATATCTAACATTCTAACATTTTAATTGTTCATTTTCCTTTGATTAGCTCACAGGTTCTCAAACTCGGTCCTCGGGACCCCACACAGTGCATGTTTTTTTTTTAGGTCTCCTCACAGAATCAAGTAAAATAATTAGCTCCACCTGTGGATCTTTTAAAATGTGTCAGTGACCTGAAAAATGTGAACTGTGCGGGGTCCTGAGGACCGAGTTTGAGAACCACTGGATTAGCCTTTTTTATGCCTGCATCTGCCATAGAAATTCCTAACTCTGAGCATAATAGGCCTTATTCTAGTTCACTCTTTGAGGCAAATTCCTTCTTAGTTGGACAAAACCATGTGCACTGCAGGTGGGGCAGATGTAACATGTGCAGAGAGAATTAGATTTGGGTGGGGTTTTTCTTCAAAGTGAGATCTGTATTGCAGTGTAAAAATAAAGAAGTCAGTATTTACCCTGCACAGAAACAAAATAACTCACCCAAAGCTAAATCACTCTGCACATGTTACATCTGCCCTCCTGCAGTGCCCATGGTTTTGTCCAGCTAAGAAGGAATTTGCCTCTAAGAGTGAACTAGAATAAGGCCCAATGTGACATAGTGGGCTTCTGCTTGATAGCATAAATTTCAGCATGAATACACAATAAAAACCTTAATAAACCTGAAGCATAATATTGTAATAAATTATTATTAGAAGGTGACAGGACTTGTCTATCTCCCAGTAATGCTCTGCACAGTGATATTTTTTGCATGTCAACTTTAACACAGCTCCACTGTCCGTGATCTATTGATTGATATCCCAGGAAAGTCCAGAACTGTCAAACACAGTTACAGGAACTTCTGACCTAAGGCCAAATTTTCCCCATAATTAGGGACCCTGTCATTTAACAGAGGTTATGTCCTCAAGGGTCAGTTGTTCTTTGATAGTCTTTAAAAATTCAAATTTTGCCTATTTACTGAAAACACACTACTATGTTTAAGGTGTCCTTACACGGTACAATATTTCCGTGCGTTTTGAACCAGATCGAATCGGATCGCATTGCATGCGATTTGCGTGCGATGTGATCCAATGCTAGTTCAAAAAGCATGGGCTGCACAGACTTTGGGCCTTATTCTGGTCTGTGCGGACGGAGCTGAATATGCGGCCAGCACCGTGCGTCCTAAACCCCGCCTTCCGTACGGATCGCTCACTCCGTCCGAATTCGGTAAGAAGCTGTCCGAACGGACCGCAAGTGTATTTCTTATGAATACACCTCCTCCATCTCAGGGAACCTCCCCCATCATTCGATGGTCGCAGACCATCGAATGCAGGACCGAGTGGTCAGGCAGCTCCCGCAACCTCAGACCACACGGGCATTTCTCAGTGCAAAAGCAGGGATCTGGGCGGACAGCTGACATCCAGCAATGTCATATGTCCGCCCCCTACACGTGCGTCACGACCGCATTACCATACGTACGCCCAGCGTTTTCATGGGAACGCCCATGAAACGCGGGGTGTAAACATATGGTAATGAGCCCAAACAGCCCTTCACGCCCCTCTCCACCCCCTGTTCGTAGTGTACACATTTCATGCGGAATTTGGACGTGGGTCCCGTTCGCATATGCGCAGAGACGCCTCTGCACATGCGCAGACACAAAACATCGGCGGACCGACCGCACGCGGACATTACCGCACCAACCAGAATAAGGTCCTTTATGTGCTGTGCGATGGGATGCCCGCGGCAGCGTGCTTCGCATTGCACGGCACCCTCACACCGTGTATGGGCACCTTTTGACACATATTCATTAGCATTCTGCAAAAAATCTATACATAACATTTTTCATAATTATTATAAACATATGATTTTAATTTTATAATGTTCATTTTAAATTTATTGTGGAGATGTTTTATAATTTTTTTTACTGTTTAAATTTAAAATTAAGGTTTCATTTTAGGCGTTTGTCGAGGGAGGGTCAAAAAAACTCTGCGTCTCACCTTCTTTCCAAACAAAGGGGGTTATTCTGATCGGTGCGACCAAACGTGCGTACGTTCCATATTAACGTACGCTCTCCGTACGCGGCCGTTGAGGTTAAGTCCACCCACAAATCAGCCGCATACGTACGGCCAGAAACAACGTCGAAGGGGAGTGGCGTACAATTGAGCGTACGCCAACGTACACGTACGGATCAGCCCTTAGACTCCGACAACTGGCGTACAACAGAGCGTACGCCACCGTTTACGGACGTCTCTCGTCCGTCTTCCCACCGACTTCTTGCGGCTATCTGAGCGTACGCCACCGTGCACGGATGGGTCTCTATTGTTTTCAATGGAAAACTCAGCGTATGTCACCGCTCATGAGAGTGAGCGTACGTCCGTGCACGCTGGCATACCCTTCACATATATGGACCTGCAAATCTTGCCTTTCAACTAAGACAATTAATTAAATATTCTAATTGTGTGCAAAATAGTGGGCATGGGCTTAAAACATTGCCGAAACATCCTTTGTAGGTGTTAGATGTGGTTTATGTTATTGTATCATAAATACGAAACCTATGTTTGTATTAGAGTGAACACGTTGACACATGTCGACTTGTGTAGATTGAGTGTGCTACTGTGTAAAGTCTATGAAAGCACGTAGTGAATGTGTATAACTGTTTAACAAATACCAACCTTAGCATATATAAGCAGGTCTTACAAAGATTCTTACCTTAAATTAAACAAACCTTTAAATGTCGAGAAGTATAGAAAGATAAGCTTCCAAGGTGTTTGAGTGCTGTGTGTGGCTTGCAGGTAGTGAAATAATGGTTTGGACTTAATAGACTGCAGCATTGCTTATTACATTCAGGTGTATGTGTTTGAGTAGTAATCAGCGTAAATTAGCAAACCCAGGCGCACGCTGTCATGCGGTATCTGTAGGGATTCAGTACTGAATCCCGGCGGTCGGGATCCCGGCGTTCAGAATCCCGACGCCGGAATCCCGACAGCCGAAATGCCGACAAGGGGGGGACGTGGATCGCCCCCCCTTGCGGGCTCGCTGCGCTCGCCACGCAGCGGGCCCGGTGCCTCACTACGCTCGGCACACTAATTTATTCTCCCTCCAGGGGTGTCGTGGACACCCACGGAGGGAGAATATGTCGGTATTTCGGCGGTCGGGATTCCGGCGTCGGGATTCTGAACGCCGGGATCCCGACCGCCGGGATATTAACTGCATCCCATCTGTAGGGGTGGTCTGAGGTGGCGGTTGGCGGCCGCCTGTTTTGTGTCCGAAATGAACGGTGCTTTCGCCGATCGAGCGGTAGTAGCACTGTTCATTTTTGGTGCACACCCCCGTGTACGCCCATGTTTACGCCCATTTTCCCTCATTATTTCGGCCGCTCCCCTCAACACGCCCCTATGCCGCCCCCAATGGCCGTACTCTCGCGTACAGGTTTTTTCGCACGGAGAGACCCGTCCGTAAGCGTTGTGGAGTGTTCGCGCCTGCGCATTGGAGATGGTACGCATGCGCAGATCGTTAAAAACCCCGGAACGTACGCGTACGGCCCGCCCGCACCAACCAGAATAAGGCCCAAAGTCTTTAAGGAATATTTGCCGATGGAATCTATAAAGTTATACCTTTACAATCAAAGCTATTCTGTCTGTAAGTCTGCATGAAGGGACAGATCCTTTGATAAAGCCAATGATTCAGCTGGTTTGAACGTATGCAAGGTATACAGTAGATTGAACATGACTTTCTCAGATCTCCCCAGTAACTTCTTCCCCCTAGATTTCTTGTATCACCTCCCTTCTCTCCCCCATGTTTGCTTCTGGTTGTTACTCTCCACCCTTAAAAATGACCCCTCTGGCTAGTGGAGTGGTCTGAGTCACTTTAGGAGATATGAGATTCTAAACCAGTTTATCTTGTTTCCTATGGTAACCTGGCCCCATATTGATGGGTATGCAGTCATTAGATGTACAGCGTCTAGGTCGACAGTCATAAGTTCAACCACTATATGTTGACAGTCAAAAGGTCGACATGGTCAAAATGTCAACGGTCAAAAGGTTGACATGGTCAAAAGGTCCGCAGTCAAAAGGTCGACATGACCTAAAGGTTGACATGAAAAAGATTGACATGAAAAGGGTCAACACACGTTAAAAAATTGAGCCAGCATGTGTCGACAGGCAGTATTTCATACCCTACCATTCACTGCGGCATAGTGGGAGATTATAATAGTGTGCAAGAAGCATGGCAAGCATAGCGATCCATGTGAGGGGACGTGGTACACTAAGACGGTGTCGACATAGACACCAAAAAACATGGAGAATTCACGTCGACCTTTTGACTGTCCACCTTTTGACCATGTCGACCTTTTCACCCTGTCGACCATTTGACTGTCAAACTTTTGACCCGGTCAACCTTTTGACTGTCTGTCGACCTTTTGACCAATGGTGGTCGACCTTATGACTGTAGACCTAGATCTACATTGTAGATCTAATATACCATAACCATACTGATGGCACCTCTGCCCAACTGAACAAACAGTCAAGTGTAAACTCTCACTTCTTTGTACTGCAGGGTTGCCGACTTTTAAAAAATCCTCTCCGGGAGAAGCCCGGAGAGGAATCTTGCATTACGCGTTTTGGGGGCGGGGCTTAACTGTGACGTCATTAAGCCCCGCCCCATTACATCAAATAGTCGAAATAACAGTTATCCATGGAGGGGGCGGGGCTAAAACGTCACGATTGTGCCGTTTTAGCTCCGCCCCCTCCCCTGAGACCCGCGGATTGCGGCATATAAATGCCGCGATCGGGGGGCTCAGTGGGGGTCCCCCTGATTCCGGGAGGGTTGCCCACCCTTCCGGGGGCCAGGAGGAAGGACCCGATTTTCGGGAGACTCCCGCAAATTCCGGGAGGGTCGGCAACCCTGTTGTACTGTTACTTAATGTTTTAGTATTTAGATTTTGAAAAGCTAGTAGATCTTTTTTTTTTTATTGCGTAATTTTTTTTTGTAATTTTTGTGATATACAAATACAGAAAGAAAAAAATACAACTTTACATACAGTGCAATGTTACAAAATAGTTAGGAGTGATATGAGCAAATGATTCTTGTCTTCAAACATAATGTAAATACTGATTAAACGGGGTGATATAAATCGAAGTACAGTCTCTGCGTGGCTATTATTAATGGGGCAGATATATGTAATATACAGAAAAGAAATTGCATGGCTTATATCAAGGTTAAGTGTTCCACATTCTATACAATAGACGCTAGCACCATCGATGAGTTATTCCAGCGATCCCACCTATCATGGTATTGGTGAAGCGTACCTCGGGAGCGGTGTGTATACAGTACCTCTCATGACCAGAGACTTAATTTACCAAAGCACGCCACTGGTGTATGGAAGGAGAGACCTCGGCGAACCAATGGCGCGCAATGACAACCTTAGCCATGGTGGTGAGACATAGGACGTATTTATAGATTGAGGGAGAGTGTCTGTCCTCAATGTCGAGGGCAAACATGCAAATAGCCGGTGACATAGGAGGAAGAGAAGACTCCGTTGTCACAATATCGGACCAGACTGTCCTCCAAAAGGCAAGCACCAGAGCACATTGCCACAGTAGATGCCAGAAGTCTGTATCAGGTGAAGCGCATCTGATGATAGTCCTTGATAGTAGATTTAGTCTAAAGTTTGCTCTATGCATCACCACGGGCGTGCGATATGAACAGTGTAGTATGTAGGAAAATATCTGTTGGTATCTAATACAGGGAGTAGTGAATTTAACTGAGCCCAGAATTTGTATCCACTGTGTTTCTTCTATGGGCCCCAAATGAACTTCCCATTTAGTCCTAAGGCTGTCCAAATGGTGAGGAGAGGCATGTAAACGTAGATTAACATATATAATAGAAACCTGTTTAGTCTCTGGTAGGTTGAGGAGTAGGTCCTGGATAAGAGATGGCGTTATATTTGGGACAGATCGGCCAAACTGCGACTGTGTCGCATGGCGAAGTGGAAGTATCTAAAAAATAGTCTATTAGAGATCCCAAACTCATCACATAATTGTTGGAAGGATTTTAGAGTGCCATCTACATATAACTGTGCAATCGAGGTGAGCCCTGCCCATAACCAGACATTATCCTCTGATAGTGATAGGAGGTCTTTGAATGCAGAGTTGTATTGGTGACTCCCCATCTATCTCTCCCCAGCCATATATGGAATGTGACTGTCTCCATATGATCAGAGTTTGCCTAATGGAATGAGAGAGGGCCCTTGGAGTCGAGCTGGTTAACAGGATGTGTAGCGGAGACATCGTAGGGTTCATGTGGAGAGTAAAAAAGGCAGAAAATGAGGGACTGTCCTGGCCCCTGAGCCAGTTAGAAATATGCATCAGTTGAGTTGCAAAATAATATAGGCATATATTAGGTAGGCCAAGGCCCCTGTCACACTTGTCTCTCATCAAGGTCTGTAGGGCCACTCTAGGGGATCTGCCTCCCCAGATAAACGAGGAGAACATACTATTCATTTTTGCAAACACCCACTTAGGAATATAAATAGGGGAATGTTGTAGGAGGTACAAATATTTAGGTTGCACAACCATCTTTAAAAGGTTGATGTGCCCAGTCATCCTTAGGGGGAGCTTACTCCACACCCACACTTTCTTTTGGAGATCCACTGTAACTGGATCTATATTATGGCATACATACCCCTTCACATCCGGAGTGACCCACACACCCAGATATTTAAAACGAAGGGTCCACTGCAGTGGGCAGGAACTAAGGAGGTCCCCAGGGACCACACCCGTGAGTGGAAATACATTAGATTTACCCCAGTTTATGAGCAGTCCTGAAAAAGTGCTGAATAAATTAACTGTTTCGAGCAGGGATGTCAGGGATGGGCCAGCACCTCTCAAAAAAAGGAGCATATCATTGGCGTACAGGGCAATCACATCAGTTATCACACCTATGGGGATCCCCCTAATATCGAGGTTATCATGAATCATACAGGCCAGAGGTTCGATAGCCATGGCAAAAAGGGTCGGGGAGAGCGGGCAACCCTGCCTGGTTCCGCGCCCCAAGGGAAAGCTTAGATTGATATATCCATTAATAGATAACCTAGCCTTGGGGTCAGAATAGAGTAACTAGATACATTTTATAAACTTTGGGCCACATTGGAACCTATGCATAACCTCCCATAGATATTGACATTCAACAGAATTGAATGCCTTGGCGGCATCCAGGGATACCACCACAGCACCTCTTGCGCCTAAATCACCCTGTTGTATGTGACAGAACAGTCTCCTTAAGTTTTGAACAGTTGATTTGCCAGGAATAAATCCTGTCTGGTCTCAGTGTATTATTATGTATAACTGAGTTGAGACGTAATGTAAGAATCTTTGCCAGTATTTTAATGTCTGTCGTTAACAGCGAGATCGGGCGATAGAAGTCTGGGGTAGTAGGGTCCTTACCCGGTTCTGGAAGGACAACTATGATAGCCTCCATTATGGTGGGGGGTAGTCTGCCAGCTCCAAATATGGAATTATATAAGTTTAGTAGATAGGGAGTAAAACAGTCTCTGTATTTCTTGTATACCTTAATGGGAATACCGGCACTACCCGGAGCCTTACCGTTAGGGAAGGAGGCTATGGCCGTTTCTACCTCAGTAGCTGTAATGCTCAACTCAAGGTGGGCTATTGCCGCTGCAGGTAGGGCAGGAAGTCGGATTTTGGCTAAATATTCTTGCAATTGGTCCCGAGTATAAGAGGCTCTGGAGGTATATAGGGAAGCATAAAATTTGTGAAACACCTGTGCGATATCGGGTGTGGAATACTGCATAGGGCCATTGGTGTCCCTAATTTGATGGATGGCATTGCTACCATTATTGCCCCTAGCTAGATAGGCCTATGCGGGGGGGTGCGGTGACCCGGTGTAGACACCGGGCGACCGTCGGAAGGGGACGCGCGCGCACCTCGTTCGCGCGCGTCCCCTTCCGGCATACAGATGGCACGGGGCAGGGGATGGCATCTGGCGTCGCCATCGCCATCCCCTGGGTAGATAAGTCCCGCTCCATCTGTAGCTTTGTGTCTGGATCAAATGGGCCTCCTCCTCCCTGCCAATCCTCTTGATGCGTGCCACCTGGTTTATAAATGATCCCCGCATTGAGGCTTTGAAGGTGTCATGTTTAAGGCCAGGATTGACGCACAAGGCATTACATAAATTGAAAGTTTCCCACTCCGCCACCATATCCCTGTCATCAGCAAATAGGGTGAGCCAGAATGGATTAAGTTTCCATAATTGGTTATTATGGGGCATTTGAGTGCCTATTGTGAGCTGTAAGGGTGAGTGGTCAGATATACCCCTCGCTAGGTAATCAATGTTAAGAATCTTAGATCAGAGGATATCAGCGCTAAGTCAATCCTCGAGAGGGCATGAAAGATAGCCGAGTGACAGGAAGACACGTTCCAATGGAAGCCTCCATACGTCTACCAATCCCAACCCCCCCCACTAGGGCAGCAAAAGGTGACGCGGATGAACATGTGGGGGGGGGGGGTACCTCGGGAAACATAGATATAAAAGCAGATGTGTATTTAAGTACCTCATTACTGTAAGGGGGTGGTATATAGACAGCAAGGACATGCATGAGCATATGATTGAAATGAGCCCTAATAAAAACATAATGTCCATATGTGTCAATTTGGGTGTGTACTAGGTGAAAATTAACACTCTTTGTAACAAGTATAGACACTCCTCTAGCGTTATTAGAAAAAGTGGAGTGATACATGTGTCCCACCCAGGGTTTATTAAGGGCTAGAGTTTTAGTGCACGTGAGGTGTGTCTCTGAAAGACAGACATCAGCTCCATATTTCTTCACCTGGTTAAGCACTAGCGCCCTTTTACTATGGTCATTCAGCCCTCTAACATTCCAGCCTAGTACCTTGAGGCCTATAACATTCAATGTCAAATCGAATTATAAAGCATGAGGACCAGGACCTAATTCGCAGGAAAGCTACAGTAAGAGAGGGTGAAGTAAACCCATGTGTAACAAGCAAACATAGGTAGGCAGAAGCACGGAAGACCACAACAGCACCATCTTGAGAGTCATAAACAGGACTGTACAAAGTAGTAAAGTTGTATTGATATAATAAACTGTAAGCACGCCATTTGCAGAAGACATAGATATATAGATAGTAAACTTTGCCAACAAGTTGACCCGACCCGTGATACTGGGACGCGTGTGTGCATGAGATGCACGCGCGTCCCAGTCCCTATCGCCGGCGCTCGCCAGAGAGGGGCATCTGGCAGGCACCGGCAATGGATGGAGCCGGCTCCATCTGTATTAGCTGGTGACATATCATCAAACCCAGGCCCCAACCACTTGTCCCACTCGGATTTCACTGGCTCCAAGCTATATATTTATTTATTTATTTATTTATTTACAGTTTCTTATATAGCGCAGCAGATTCCGTCGTGCTTTACAATAGTAGACAGTGATAAGACAAACTGGGTAACAACAGACAGACTTGGAGGTAGGAGGGCCCTGCTGCAAGCTTACAATCTATAGGGTATATAGAAACACAGCTAACCTGATAAATATCACATGCCTCCCACCACACACCAAGCAACTTAAATGTGCCCTATTAAATGCACGCTCTGTTTGCAATAAATTAACATCCATCCACGACGTCTTCAATCTGCAATCTCTCTCTTGCTACTGGTACTTTTCCTTCTTTGCTCAAACATGCAGTTATTACTCCCATTCTGAAAAACACAATTCTGACCCTAACTCTCTCTCTAACTATCGTCCTATCTTTCAGCTCCCATGCCTCTCCAAACTACTGGAGAGACTTGTCTACTCTCGCCTCACAACACTTTTGTTGGTAAGCTGCTCAATCAGAGGTGTCTACTCTCGCCTCACACACTTTCTTAACTTTCACACCCTATTAGACCCGCTTCAGTCAGGCTTTCGCTCCCAACACTCCACTGAGACAGCACTAACTAAAGTGGTGAATGATCTGGTAACTGCCAAGTCTAAAGCAAATTACTCATTACTTATTCTTCTAGATCTTTCTGTTGCGTTTGACACTGTTGATCATACTCTTCTCATACAAACACTGCACTCCCTAGGTCTTAATGATACAGCCCTTTCCTGGTTCTCATCTTACCTATCTGATTGCTCTTTCAGTGTTCGCTTCTCTGACTTTAAATCCTCTTCACTACCTCTGTCAGTTGGAGTTCCGCAAGGCTCAGTCTTAGGTCCTCTGCTTTTCTCAATCTATATCTCCTCTCTTAGCAATCTCATCAGCTCTTTCGGATTTCAGTATCATTTATATGCGGATGATATCAAATCTATCTATCAACCCCAGAGTTGTCACCAGTGGTTTTGTTCCGAGTCTCTGAATGCCTCTCTGCCATCTTATCTTGGATGTCTTCTCGCCACCTCAAATTCAATATTTCCAAAACGGAATTACTTATATTCCAGCCAAGAACAGTTACCATCCTGATATCTCCATCACTGTTGACAACTCAACAATCTACCCTACCCCACAAGCTCGTTGCCTAGGGGTCATCCTCGACTCTGAACTGTCCTTTGTTCCCCACATTCAATCTGTCACCAAATCATGTTACATGCATCTAAAAAACATCCAAAATACGACTCTATCTCACACAAGACACTACTAAATCTCTTATCCATGTACTCATTATATCCCGCATTGATTACTGCAATAGTCTTCTTACTGGTCTTCCCAAGAACAGACTCTCGCCACTGCAATCCATTCTAAATGCTGCTGCTAGGCTGATCTTCCTAGCAAGATGCTCATCGTCTGCTGATCCACTCTGCCAGTCCCTCCATTGGTTACCTGTGTTTTACCGTTTTCAATATAAAACCCTTCTGCTAGCATATAAAGCTATTAACCATACTGCACCAGCATATATCTCTTTACTTATCACAAAATATCTCCCATCTCGACCACTCCGTTCTGCACAAGATCTGCGTCTCTCTTCTGCACGGATCAACAGCTCCCATTTACTGTTACAGGACTTTCATCGGGCTGCTCCCACCCTATGGAATGCCCTTCCACGCACAATAAGACTATCCATTAGCCTCCAAACTTTTAACTTCCCTGAAAACTCCCCTCTTCAGGCAAGCCAATCATATTTAAGTTCTATACGCATAACCCTCTGAGGTACTTTGTATTATATAGCTTCCCCCCTGAACCTACAAGCTATGCTATTACTGGTGCCTGTCCTTGTGTTTCCCTCCTATGTCCCTACAGATTGTAAGCTTGCAGCAGGGCCCTCTTACCTCTAAGTCTGTCGGTTGTTACCCAGTTTGTTTTATCTCTGTTTACAATTGTAAAGCGCATCAGAATCTGCTGCGCTATATAAGAAACTGTAAATAAATAAATAAGTGGAGTACCCCAGGGATCTGTACTTGGACCAGTGCTTTGTAATATCTTTATTGGTGATATTGCAAATGGAATTGAGGGTAAAATGGGCCTTTTTTGCAGATGACACAAAGGTATGCAACAGGGTAGACACACCAGGAGGGGTAAAACAAATGATTGATGATCTAGGTAGATTAGAGGAATGGTCAAGAACATGGTAACTACAGTTTAATGCCAAAAAATGCAAAATCATGCACTTGGGTCTCAAAAATCCAAAGACTAAATATAGTATAAATGGCACTATAATGAAAACTACTGAGGAGGAAAGGGATCAAAGTGTCACTATTTCAGGGGACTTAAAAGCAGGTAAGCAATGTAATAAAGCAATGAAGAAGGCAAGTCAGATGCTTGGTTGCATAGGGAGAGGTATCAGCAGTAGAAAGAAAGAAGTAATAATGCCACTGTATAGGTCATTGGTACGACCTCACCTAGAGTATTGTGTTCAGTTCTGGAGGCCATATCTCCAGAAGGATATAAATACATTAGAGACTGTACAAAGAAGGGCAACTAAAATGGTTCATGGCCTACATCAAAAAACGTACCAGGAAAGACTAAAAGATCTTAATACAGTATGTATAGTTTAGAGCAGAGCAGGGAAAGGGGGGACATGATAGAAACTTTCAAATATATTAACAGTTTTAACAAGGTACAGGTGGGAGACATTCTTCACAGGAAGAGGAGCAACAGAACACGAGGGAGGAAGGGAGGAAGATTCAGGGGAAATTTGAGGAAGAATTACTTCACAGAAAGAGTAGTGGATAAGTGGAATAGTGGAATAGCCTCCCATCAGAGGTGGTAGAGGCAAATACACTAGAACAATTTAAACATGCTTGGGATAGGCACAGTGGCGTAACTACCTAAATTTCGCCCCCCCGCCGCAGATTTTTCGGCGCCCTCCTCCCCTCCCTCCCCTCGGCGCCCTCTCCCCCCCCCTCCTCTCGGCTTACCTGCCCGGCCGCATCTGCGGTCACGGTCCCGTCTCTCCCGGCGTCGGCTCCTGCTGCTATAATGAATACGGACTCTTAGAAAATGGCTGCCCCATACTGCAGACAGAAAACTGTCTGCAGTATGGGGGCAGCCATTTTCTAAGTGTCCGTTTTCATTATAGCTGCAGGAGCCGGCGCCGGGAGAGACGGGACGGTGACAGCAGGGCAGCAGCGGGTAACTGCGGTAACTATAGCCCCGCAGACCCCGGTGCCCATATGTTCTCTGCGCCTCCCCGCCACCGCGGGGGCTGCGGAGCTATAGCTATGCCACTGGATAGGCATATTGATATCCTTACAAATAAATAAGGATCAAATATGGTTTGAGGTAACATGCTTAAAAAAAGACTTTTGAACAAAAAGACTGCGCTTATAAGACCAGGTGCATGTATGGCTAAATCAACGCTCACCACTTAGTTGTACATAAATATATTTATTAATATAAATATATCAAGTTAGGAATTAAAAAAATGTTTTAGAAATATATTTATGTACAGCTAAGTGGTGAGCGTTGATTCAGCCATACATGCACCTGGTCTTATAAGCGCAGTCTTTTTGTTCAAAAGTCTTTTGGGAGTACAGGTGGGGTACACGTAAGTGCACCCAACACCTGAATAGGTGTGAGATCACAATCACACCATTTAGCCTGCTGCTAAATCGATTGTGTATTGTTGTAATATTCAATTAAGATACCAGAAAGTGAGTTGAAATTAAAACATTTTTATTAGCGCCTATCACAGGGGGGAAAAAAATAAAAAAAAAATGCTTAAAAAAAAGGGCAGACTAGATGGGCCAAGTGGTTCTTGTCTGCCGTCAAATTATATATATATATATATATATACATATATATATATATATATATATATATATATATATATATATATATATATTGCCTAGTAGATAATACAAAGTTCAGTACCAATTTAAACAAGACAGGTTCCTAGCTTTGCTATTGGATGCTTTGTATTTTTATAGTCAGACGACTTGTACTCTAGAAGTACATTTGCTTCTGGTAAACCTCCCAGAGTGCGACGACCACTGTGATTGTTGTTAAATGTGTGAAATTTGATGGCTCGCTTGTGAAAAGTAACCCCCATTTATCTGTAACTCACCTGTCTCTCCCTACACTGGGACATTTATCACCTCAATTGGCTCCTTCTTTCTCCCCAACTAATCCTCTGATTAGCAGCTCAGTACACAGATGTCCCATTGATCCGTTTTGTTTCATCAAGTTGGGACCCACATGCTTCAAATTCCTTGTGTCATCTAAAGATTAATCGCCCCGACTTAAACAAGTAGCACAGAAAGCCTGCAAATGGTGACAGATGTCATTCATTGAACAGTGTTACAAACAGATCAAACACTTTCTATCTACACAAATCCTTTCTCGGTCTGGTCCCTGAACTGAAGAGAAGGATGGATCACATTCAAAAATAGGCCTGTACCAAAAGAAAAAAGTATTTAATAACAGGATATAAATAATATTTGCACTGTTACATATACATAAGAAAGCTTGCACACGTTGCAGAAATTTTGTTTAACCCGTTCAGTGCCCAGTGAATTTGTGAAAATTGTAGAGCAAACATTTTTTTCATCAAAATGACCTGTCATGTTTACCTGATATAGGAAATATAATCTTTTTTTACACAACATTTTTTATTTGAGTTTATATAACAAATGTGAGTGACGCTGGCATTTTTAGCAGATATTTTTAACATCTCTTGCAGTGATGTTGGCACTCAGAGAGTTAAATCTATTTTAATTACCATTCATTTTTATAGAGCACATATTTATTATGCAACTTTTTTCAGAGAATGCTTAATACAGTGGTTCCCAAACTTTAATCTTGAATCACGGTGGCCTAGAGCAGTGATTCCCAACCTCAGTCCTCAAGTACCCCCAACAGTGCACGTTTTCCAGGTCACCCGGCAGGTGCACAGGCGCACTCATTATTCACTGACACATTTTAAAAGATCACAGGTGGAACTAATTATTTCACCTGTGATTCTGTGTGAAGGCCTGCAAAACATGAACTGTTGGGGGTACTTGAGAACCGAGGTTGAGAGCCACTGGCCTAGAGTATCATTTTATGCATGGCATCCATAGGCTCAAACATTTTTATTGATATATGTTAAATAACAATTTAAACTAAGTTAATTGGGTACTTGTTTAGTTTCACGGCGGCAGCGCGCGCCACTCTGTGCATGAATCTTGTCAGCTTGCTAAACTGCCTTACTTCTCTAAGCTATGTTATCAGCATAGCGCCTGTTTGAATCCTGGCAGCTCGCCACCTGCCTTACTTCTGTAAGCTACGTTATCAGCGTACGGAAACAAGTACCGCGTAGTCAGTCAGAAGTAGCGTAGTGTAGTCAGCATAGGCAGTACTGTTCTCGCGACTAGAGTAGTCATCGTATTTACTGAAAAGCGTCTAGTGTCTAGTGCTAGCGTAGTCATCGTAGTCAGAATTAGCGTCCCGGTCAGAAACATTGTCTAGTTCTCGCGGCTAAATCAGTCAGCTGGTAGATTGAGCGATACACAGTTAGCGTAGTCAGTCAGCTGTTGCGTAGTCAGTCAGCTGGTAGATTGAGCGGTACGCAGGTCGCATAGTCAGTCAGACACACGTATAGTACAGTCATGGAGAAGCTGACCATCTTTAATCTGCCTCAGACTGTGGAGGAGGCGGTGGCTTATTTGCAGGGCCACAATATCCTATCTGAGACTCAGACCTGCCCCAATGGGCACCCAATGAGGCTCAGTGTGAGGGAGCGAATGTGGCGCTGCCATATCCGCAGCTGTGCCAAGAAGGTCAGTCTGAGGGCAGCACAGTGGTTCAGAAGGTGCCACCTGACCTTTGTCACCCTCATATGATTTGTATTCTGCTGGACAGAGGAGATGACCAGCATCAGCAACGTTGGCCGCATGCTGCCCCAGCAGTGGGTTTTTGGGGGCATCTCCAGAGAGACCGGAGAGTGCTTTCTGACGGCTGTTGAGAGGCGTGATGCCAGCACCCTCATGGCTGCCATTGAAAGAGGGTGAAGCCCGACACCACCATATATTCCGACTGCTGGAGGGCATACCAGACAGAGCAGCTGGAGCAGGCTGGGTACCACCACGCCGGAGTGAACCACCGCTACCACTTCGTGTATCCGGACAGCGGGGTTCACACTCAAAATATAGAAAGGCTGTGGGGATCCTGTAAGTGGCGCAATAAGACTCCTACCTCCAGGAGCTTATTTGGAGAAATACACTGGGTGCAGAAGACCCCTTCCTGCGCATCCTGCATGCGCTGACCCTGCTACCCCAGGCAGTGCCAGAGGCACCAGCGTCGACATCAGCTGCCGCGTCTTCTTCAACTGCTGATTATGGCGCTGCAGTTTCTGAATAATTACTTCTTTCTAAACAAAATTGTGCCTTTTTTTCTTCTTCAATTTAATTGTATTGTTATTTAATCATTTTTTCTTGATTCATCTTCTTTATTATTCACAAAAAAAACAGTTACCATTTAACACATGACGTCATTACTGTCTCAGCTGTATGATATGGCAGGTGTGAACGTGTTCCTGAAAGAACTCCACTATCCATGCCAGCCCGAAGCACGGCAAGTGCACGCGGTACGCGTCCTACCGACCTTTTCATACCTCACTATCCACGTCGGTGTGGAGTTGATTTTATATAGTGTGGCGAGTGCAGAGAGCCACCGAGCCCGAAGTGCGGCGAGCGCAGCGAGCCCCGCGAGGGGACACGGATACTACACATGTATTCCGCGTACGCTCGCCACGCTTCGGGCTCGGTGGCTCCCTGCGCTCGCGACACTATGTAAAATTAACTCCAGGCCGACGTGGATTGCTGGGGTGACTACACACAGAGTGATCCGTGCTTAATTTCTAGTCACATTGCTTAGAAATAGGGCTACAATCACCCCATGTGTATGCCGCATTAGGCTGCAGTTAGTTAGGTTAAAGTAGGAATGTTGAAATTCAGATCATTACGACATTATTAACCCCTTCATGACAGAGCCAGTTTGTGCCTTCATGACAGAGCCCTTTTTTTCAAATCTGACATGTCTCACTTAAGTGGGGATAACTTTTTTTTGCTTTTACTTATCCCAGTGATTTTGAGATTGTTTTCTCGTGACACATTGTACTTCAAGTTAGTGGTAAATTTTGGTCGATACAGTCTGTGTTTTTTTGTGAAAAATACCAAAATGTCGTGAAAAAATGGAAAATTTT
The DNA here is from genome assembly GCF_055691185.1 of Crinia signifera. Lineage (NCBI taxonomy): Eukaryota > Metazoa > Chordata > Amphibia > Anura > Myobatrachidae > Crinia > Crinia signifera. Next base: position 87,811,244 of record NC_139227.1, on the reverse strand, counting down.
GCAATTTGCAAAATGTCACATTTTCTGCTTGTGAGACAAATAAACATACCACTCAAAATAGTTAATAACTAACAAAGACCATATGTCTACTTTATGTTGCAATCATTATTTCAACCTCCTTTTCATTTTTTTGGACACTAGGAGGCTTCAAATATGAATAGCAAATTCTCAAATTTTCAAGAAAATTTCACACTGATTTTTTTAGGGACCAGGTCAGTTATGATGTGACTTTGAGTGACTTGTATGTGAGACACCCCCATAAATGATGCCATTTCAAAAACTGCACCCCTCACAGTATTCAAAACAGCATTTTGGAAGTTTGTTAACCCTTTAGGTGTTTCACAGGAATTAAAAGAAAGTGTAGGTGAAATTTCAAAATTTCATTTATTTTGCAGATTTGCAATTTTAATACATTTTTCTAAGGAACACAGTAGATTTTACTAGAGAAATGTGACTAAAAATTGATTCCCCCAATTCTTTGGTTTTCATAAATATCCTATATGTGGCCCTAGTGTGCACGGTGACCAAACCACCGGCTTCATAATAGAAGGAGCACCTACTTGATTTTGGAGCCTCCTTTTTATGAGATTATTTTTTAGGCACCATGTAGGTTTCTAGGCACCATAAGATGCTAAAAGTTAGGAACCCCCCCACAAGTGACCCCATTTTGCAAACTACACCCTTCAGGGAATTCATCTAGGGGTATAGTGTACATTTCAAACCCCCAGGGGTTTCACCAATTGTGGTACAACTGGGCAGTGAAAATGAAAAAAATTAATTTTTCATTTTCACAGCTCAGTTGTATCAAAATTGGTGAAACCCCTGGGGGTTTGAAATGTACACTATACCCCTTGATGAATTCCCTGAAGGGTGTAGTTTGCAAAATGGGGTCACTTGTGGGGGGGTTCCACTGTATGGGTGCTTCGGGGGTCATTCAACCAGAATCTGTGCTGCAAAATCCAAATATCACTCCTTCCCTTCTGAGTCCTGCCATGCACCCAACCGGTATTTTTGGTCACATGTGAGGCATTGCCGTACTCGGGAGAAAATGTAATTTTTTACAGAAAAATGCAGTTCTGGCTCAAAATGTTTCATTTTCACAAGGAATGAAGGAGACAAAGCACCCCAAAATCTGTGCCCCAATTTCTCCCGAGTACGGCAATGCCTCACATGTGACCAAAAAATACCAGTTGGGTGCATGGCAGGACTCAGAAGGGAAGGAGTGATATTTGGTGGTGGAATGAATGGTGGGTGCTATGTCGCATTAGCAAGACCCCCGAAGCACCAATACAGTGGAACTCCCCCACAAGTGACCCCATTTTGGTCACCAGCTTTGGGAGGGGGGCTGGCGCTGCGGCTGGCGGGGGGTGGGAGGGGTGCTGGCGCTGCGGCAGCCGGGTGGGTGGGAGGGAGGGGGGCTGCCGGGTGGGAGGGGGGGGGGCTGGCGATCGGTGGTGATCGGTGCTGTACTTAACAGCACCGATCACCACCGATCACTGTGTTACCGAGCGGCTTAGCCGCCGGTAACACAGAAAACGCTGCAATTGGCTGTTCACATTTGAACAGCCAATCGCAGCGATCGCCGCGAGGGGGATGTCTGCTGTCAGGGACAGCAGACATCTCCAAACTGTCACCGCGTCTATAGACGCGGTGACAGTTTAAAACCATGACGTATATATACGTCTTCGGTCGGGAAGTACCTCCCGACCATGACGTATATATACGTCATATGTCGGGAATATCTTTATATATATATATATATATATATATATATATATATATATATATATATGTGTGTGTGTGTGTATGTGTATATATATATATATATATATATACACATATATATATATATATACACACACACACACATATATATATATATATGTGTGTGTATATATATATATATATATATACATATATACACACACACATATATATATATATATGTGTGTATATATATATATATATATATACACATATATATATATATATTCAGTACTAATATTGAATTTTACTACATTTTACTATTTGTGCAGCTTGATGCTGCTGCTGCTGCTGCGGGGGGGAGGGGGGAGGAGGGCAGCGCTGCTGCGCTGAGCTGCCTGCTGCCGGAGGAGCCGGGGGAGCTGCTGCTGCTGCCGGGTGAGTGCCCGGCGGGTGCGAGGGGGGGGCTGCACATCGGTGGTGATCGGTGCTGTACTTGACAGCACCGATCACCACCGATCCCTGTGTTACCGAGCGGCTTAGCCGCCGGTAACACAGGAAACGCTGTGAATGGCTGTTCAGATTTGAACAGCCAATCACAGCGATCGCCGACCGGGGGAGGCATCCCTGCCCCCCCCGGGCGGCGAGGGGGGATGTCTGCTGTCGGGGACAGCAGACATCGTCCCTCTGTCACTGCGTCTCTAGACGCAGTGACAGTTTGAAGTCATGACGTATATATACGTCATGTGTCGGGAAGTACTTCCCGACCATGACGTATATATACGTCAAATGTCGTGAAGGGGTTAACTTACCACACTGAACTGTTGTTTATGACCAGACAGTGCCCAAAAGTATCCTTAAATTGGATTGTACTTTTTAAACTATACACTAGTAGTTTGTTAGGCATAAGTAACTATTTTCATTGTAGCTCACATCCATAGACCCTAATGACACTGTAGATGCAATTCATAGCAAATTAATGTTTTCTGAGACAGTCGATAACGAAGCACAGATGGTATTTATTGCGTGAGGCACCAGTTCCCCAACACAAATGACCAGCATATCCTAAACAGGAGTATAGGTGTGGGCTAATGGCTTAATTATCTTAAAAGAGCCACATGTGGTATTTGTTACTTAACCGGTGATTCTGCATGGAAACCTGGAGAACAGACCATTGGGTAGGAATGGGGGCATATGAGGCCATGGGTTTTGAAGCACTGCTCTCACAGAAAAATGCACTGCAGTGGCCAAATTACCTTTAAATATAGTAGAAAGGTTTTAGCTGTACTAAATAATATTCAACAACAGTTCTCATAGTGATCCCCACTTTTGGACTCATACCAGAATAAGGTCCATACCTCTCCAGCAGGGACACAATGCTCTGCTCCTGGACTTCCCTCTTAAGGTATGATTCACCTATGCATTGTGTCCTTCCTGGAGAGGGTCATGTTGGTAGGTATGCCATGGTACAAGCACACATGGAAAGCAGAGCTGGTATATTGGTACTGATGCTGCTGTGACTGGTGCACATTGAGGGCCAAATAGTTTACTATCATTAAGTAGTGATTCCCAATTACGAAGTGCCATTTTGGAATGGGTCAAGTCCAGTGAAGGCTCCAGAGGTGGGGCTGTAGCACAGTTCAAAAGTAAAATAGGCGAACCCACTGCCAGTGAGTCAGTTTGGAATGGCAGTTGGTGGCAGTGGGTGTGGCTCCCATATTTTATAATGATGTCAAAAGAGACAATCATTTATTGACATGCCATGCCTCAATTACTTACCATCCACATGTTACCAACAGGCTGCAGCTATATTATTCTATAAGCTTACAAGAGGACATATGCATCAATGCATGGAGAGAGATTAAGTGGAGAAAGAGAGAGAGTGATAAAGTACCAACCAATCAGCTCCTGTTATTTTACACGCTTTGACAGTTGATGATTGATTTGTACTTTATCTCTCTCCAATCATTCATGCTTATGCTCTAATGTAAAATAGGGAGTTTTATGTTGATATCCCATTGAAATATATGGCTACATCCCATACATACCTCTCTCGCTGCCATGTGAGAATGTCCCTGGGCGATGGGTATTGTTGAGACCCCCATCCCAACTAATACATGTGTAGTGAGTTAAATATATAGGCATAAATAATTCAACTCACTTACAGCACTGGAGAGTAATGTAGTTTATCTAGTTCTCATCAACCAACTTGGTACAGAGTTCATCAAAATTCTAGGATAACTTTCTGGATTTCTTGCCCTGTGTTCTAGAATCAAACATGATGTGGGGCCGGATGTTTCTTTAAGAAATGTCCTTTTCATTGGGTATGCCTTTCATGAAAATGGTAGACGGGAGGGGGCTTGGAATGTGTTTTATCTTCATTTGTATCACTACTGACAGACACTCCCACCCCCCTGCCTGCTGCACACAGTGCAACTGCTGTTTGCAACAAACCTTCCTCACAAACCAATTACCAGATAATCACCTCCTACAAATAAAACAGACTTTGGTTTCACAACTGACATCACCATACACATGTGGTGGCAGGACCCATCTTGTGTCAGTGACTGCTGACATTTATGTCAGAAACAGTTTATAGGTTCCTCACCTTGGAAAAGGGGCATATTTGCCTCAAAACATCAGTATTTATCATCAGTATTATCAGTATATATATTTCTTTGATAAGACCTACGAGTGCCGCTGTTCTTCTTCAATAGTACATGCAGCTCTACTGAGGGCACCGGAGGCCATTGCTGTCGTACGAAGGAGGAGTGCCGATCCGACACAAGTAATTCAACTTAAAAGGTAAAACTAATATATTATATAGGCTCATTACATTCAAAGTGAGATATTTCCTGAACAACAAACAACATCAGAGGTGTCTTACCTGGGCTAAAGAAAAAAAAATAACTGGTTTGTCGCTCAGTGGTCCAAAGTCCCCTTCTCTGATGAGAGCAAATTTTGCATCTCATTTGGAAACCAAGGAGGAAGAGTCTGGAGGAAGAATGGAGAGGCACACAATCTAATATGCTTGAAGTCCAGTGTGAAGTTTCCACAGTCTGTGTTGATTTGGGGAGCCATGTCACCTGCTGGCATTGGTCCACTTTGCTTTATTGAGTCCAGAGTCAATGCAGCCATCTACCAGGACATTTTTAGAGCACTTCGTGCTTCCTTCAGCCGACAAGCTTTATGGAGATGCTGACTTTTTCCAGCAGGACTTGGCACCTGTCAACACTGCCAAAAGTACCTAAACCTGCTTCAGTGACCGTGAGATCACTGTGGTGAATTGTCCAGAAAACTCGCCTGACCTGAACCCCACAGAAAATCTATGGGGCATTGCCAAGAAGAACAATGCAGAAGAGCTGAAGGCCACTATTGAAGCATTGTGGTCTCCATACCACCGCAGCAGTGCCACAGGCTTATAGCATCCATGCCACATCACATTGAGGCAGTAATTCATGCAAAAGGGGCCCAAACCAACTGCTGAGTACATATGCATGATTATACTTTTCTGTATCTATATTCTTTTTTTTTATTGATTTCATGTAATATTCTAATTTTCTGAGATTTTGGATTTGGGTTTTTCATAAACTGTAAGCCGTAATCATCAAAATTATAATAAATAAACGCTTGAAATATCTCACTTTGCATGTAATTATGCAAATCATCCATTTGTAGTCATGCGGGGGATCACAGCGTGCAAGGGGGGGGAGGCAGGTTGGCGGCCTTTGGTGGACTCACAAGGCTACGAAATTCGTAGCCTTGCGAGTCAACCAGAATAAGGTCCATGGTTAGGCTGGCTACACACTTGTTAATGTTTCATCCAATCCGAGCTCTGAATTGCTAATTGATCCAACATTGGTAGGATGTGTATGCTCACACAACCTCTAGTTTCCTCCAATCCTGGTCATTTGGATAATTTCAAAAGATATTTAAACCTTCCAAAAACACAGAAAACCCAATTACAACCAAACAGTCCCTGCACCAGTCTGACAAAAAGTGGAAGAGTGTGTGTGATGACACTATTCATAGATCTGATGATGCTCCTGTGACAAGGTCTCCAGTAGGTGGTTGGATCATGTGTATACCAAATGTTAGTAAAGTTGACCCATAGTTCCATAATATTTGATCCAAAGGAAGGTGAGTAAGAATGCTTATCTGTCAGTTACCAATTTGACACTTTAGGGGGAAAAGAACTTCACTACAAAATATTCAAACTATATGAGTGGAACAATGACCACCATAATGCCTTCTACTAAGATATAGCATCCAGTACATTTTTTAATTATTTAACTTTTCAAAGGCTTTCATGAGTACTACTCAAAAGCCGTTTCTAATGGGGTGTAGAACACACACACACACACACACACACACACACACACACACACTCTGTCTGGCGTTGACTCCACTCTGTTCCACCCCGCTACCTTTTTATCCATTGCTCAGTCCCTTGTTATGACTGCTGCTTTGTTGCGCTCCTCCCACCTCTATGTCGCTTTGTCCTGCTCAGTAGGTTAATATAAAAATAGAGAGAAATATTAAAATAATAATTTATATAGAATCTGCAAATCATAGATGCTCAGGATCCCAAAAAAGTTAGTAACAACCAATGTACATAGAATAACGTAATAATGTAAGTAGTACAAACAAAGGGGTAAAACAGAAAAAAAGTATGTATAGAACTTACTAGTTAATAACAAGATTCTGATACAAAATTGTTAGTTTCATTATATTGATGCCTTACGGTTTTGTATAAACTTTTTAAAAAAATTGGGTTCTGCTTAAGTATTAAAGATATGAATGCAATAAAAAATTATATGGATTAAATTAGTTGAGTCTTTGATGTTCAGGTAAAAAAGCTATTTTGCCTTACACTGGCAAAGTTGCCAATGTAACGCAAATTTTTAGCTCAGTCACCACCCCAAGGTAACTCCAATATAACTAAGGAATGTGATCAATTGACATTCATCTTACACTCTATACACTGTGACCCTGCTGTAAAAAAAGAACGGCAATTGGTTTATCTGAGTTTGAACTTGACGAGCAGAATGTATTGAAAAACAAAGGGTTCTTGTGACTGTGTTTGTAATGTGGGTTGCATCAACATGACCCATATTCAGTACACAAAGATAGGCACATAATGGTGGCTCTTTGCTGATTCCTTTAAACCAGGGCTGCCGATAGGGGGGTGCTGAGGCTACAGCTGTCCCAGGCCCCATCCTCTGGAAGGGCCCAGGCAGCTCATTTTGCCCACGGCAACCCCCCTCCCCCCTGACTGCCTTCGTTGTGCTCCTGCGCTACGCTCTGCACTGGCTTTTGAGTCATTCAGAGATTGTCGACCATTAGCCAATCAGAGTGGCTGCCCGTGCACGAGCTCTGATTGGCTCACCAGCTGGTGCTGCATTTTAATTGACCGCCGGCGTCCTGCATTGAAGAAGCCTGTGCTTCGGGACCTGCCAGTTGGGAATGAGGGACACAGAGCAGGTGTCAGGCGGTAAGTGAAGGGAGGGGAGATGAGGGCGGGGGGGGGGGGGGGGGAGTTGGGGAGTGGGGAGATGGGGGGGGGGGGGACCCGGACTGGTAATCAGCCCCAGGCCCCAAAATTCCTAGTGGCAGCTTTAAACATAGTGTGAGAGGCAATAATTGGCCATTATTTTTTAGTATACCCAGTATGCACACTGTGCGAAGAGACATCAAATGTAGAGTTAAAAATCTTCTTGTTGTCATTCAGTATTGGTTGATACCTGGGAGTACCTGTTTTTGGCTTTGGTGAGACATCTTTGGAATAACCTTGTTCCAAAAAATAGGAATGCATTTCCTCAGTCTGCATTTCAGTCCATTTAATCTAGTTATTGTTGCATAGGACAGATAAACTGTGGATTGCATACACAGGTAAATTGGGAAATATGTAAGCTCTTTTTTAAAGTGATTGGGTTGGTATGCAAACTAGTATTGCAAACGGTTTCCTTCCGATAGAGAGTTGAACACAAATGATGATTCTCACTGTAAATATTATCATCCAGGAAATTAATTTTATTTTGATGTTTACTGTGTATGCATCATATAGGTCTAGCAAGGCCATTGAAATAGTCCACCATCTACTTAACCACCGTATCTGTGCCACTCCAAATGAAAAACAAATCACCAATAAAGTGCCTTTAATAAAAGGATTTTAGTCCCAAATGTAGGCAAAATATATGTATTCGCACACTGTAGCATACAGAAGGAGCCGGCCTAGTCTTTGCAGGGGCTGGCGAAAGTATCGCCAGCCCCTGCCAGTGAAACTCTCGCTTACCCCAGGTCCCCACCATCGCCGCCAGTCCCCCTTACCCCCCTCACCCTGCCCGTCTCCCTGAAGTGGAGACGGGCAGGGAGATGCTGCCCAGCTGCCGTGATACTGGGATGCACGTGCACGTGAGATGTCCCAGTCCCTATCGCCGGCGCTCACCAGAGGAGATCATCTGGTGGGCGCCAGCATTGAAGTAGGCCATCTCCAGCTGTCTAAATGCTGGCAAAAGATGGTATCAGATTAGAGCCCATAGCAGTGCCGTATTTTTGGATACAGTTTGGATAAATCAGTTAGAAGCTAAGTGGGAGGAGCTATATGTGGGCTACTAATCATTGTATCTCATGTCACTCACTGTCTCATCTCTAAGTCACTGTCATATGGTTTTACAATGTATAATAACATCCATGGTATTGTATTAAGCACTGACGATCCCCTGGGGAACCATCTAGCACATATATTACATACATGATCACCTGTGATGTGTTCCTCTTGCACTACATAATTCTCACTAGTGGAAGCTGCCAGCAATAGAAAATTATCATGTGACTATCACAAAATTTTCACCTTTTTAATGGGATAGACCAGATAGCTAAACAAATAAATAAAACAAATACATTTGTGTAATATCGCTTAGTAATCGAAACTCCACTTGAATGTATCAGAAGGGAAATACTTGAAACTTCCTGTCCAAGAAGTAGTTTCCTAAATAGCTTTTAAGGCACACAAAGTGTCATGAATAATTCACACTGGGCCTTATTCTAGTTGACTCGGATGGAAACAGCCCCTCTCCACCCCCTGTTCAGATTGTTCCGACCGATCATTTTCTGTATGGAATTTACACCGTATTTGGATGTGCGCGGCGTTCGCACATGCGCACACATGCACAATACATCGGCTGACCAAACACGCAGCCATCTGACTCAATCAGAATAAGGCCCACTGTGCAGATCCTTACATGAACAGTATGTGTACTTGAACATAGGTGATACTAAGCACATAAAGGTTTCTTACAATTTTAAGCCTGTCCCAATTAGTAAAGAGATAAAGGAATACCATTCATCATAGATGGCAACAACAGTCACTAAAGAAGCTGGAACCTAGATATCAGCAGACATGCATATGGATTACCGTGCACCAAATATTAGAACAAACAATGGTTTTGCCGGCATCTTTTTCAAGATTAGTGTCTATATAAAAAGACACTTTAGTAAACACATGTTTGTATTGCCACCATATTGTGGTTGGAATAAATAAAGATGTTCTGTAAGAACAAATACTCCACAGAGACACCTCCAACTCCATGAGCAGGCACACAGTCCAGAATACACATAACGCGCCACCGACGTGCCGGGTCACAATAGTTTTCATGGCTTCCCCAGCAGTGTCAACAGTGGGCCATATTCAATGCTCTTTTGCGAGCTTTGACAGCGAGCAGTGCTGATTGCTCACCATTACAGCTTGCGAGTCAGTATTCAACTGACCCCCTGCACACGCTGTTTCCACGTTACTGGGTTTTTACAGCATTGTGGTGTGCTGATGCGGCCCCCAAAACAGCGAGACTCGTGGCTAAATGCAGTGGGCTCCCTACATTAGCCGTGAACCTTGTCATTTGTCACCAGTGAGGATTCCCCCAGAACAGTGGTTCCCAAACTTTTGTGGATCACGGCACCCTAGAGTATCAGATTTTTTTCCATGGCACCCCTAGGGAAAAAGTTTGATACCAAGAACTTCAGAAAAAAATATTAAATTAAATAAGTTGCGCTTATATGTCCTCCTTAGGTCCAGTTATGTGTTGAGGAACATGATTCACTTCTGTTTATCCACATATGTTATAATTGGAAGTCACAAGTACTGATTTTCCTTATTACATTGACCATATATAATTTGAATTTGTCCTGGACCACCAACCCAGGGCACCCCTGCAAGTGCTCCGCGGCACCCCTGGGAGCCACGGCACACAGTTTGGGAACCACTGCCCCAGAAGGTTTAATAGAGTGGCCAGCACAGGGTTAATCGTCATAGGTGGCTTGTTTTCGGTGATCCTCACCATTTAACCCCCTCGCTGTCCACATTGAATGTGGCCCAGTGTCAGCAAAGCTCTGCCTTTATGCTTTTTATTATAGTCTTCATCAGAGGGATTCGGTATGAAATACCTGCGGTCAAAATACCGACAGCTATTGACCGACAGTCGAAATCCCGACAAGGTCAACATCTCGACATGGTCAAAATACTGACATTTAAAATCCCGACAAGGTCAAAATCCTGACAAGGTCAAAATCCCGACATTTAAAATCCCGACAAGGTCAAAATACCGACATATAGAATGTAGACATGGACACAGTTGGAAGTCAACCGCAGCCCCTCACATCGCTTGCTTCACTCTTGATGCTTCAGGCATCAGGCTGCGATCGGCACACTATTTTATTCTCCCTCCACACCCTAGTGGATGGTAGGGCAAGAAATACCGCCTGTCGGCACATGTCGGGTCAAAAAACTGTGAAAAAACCCATGTCAACCTCGCGACCTGTTGACCGAAAGTCATGTAAAATTTTTCACCTGTCTATAATCTATATGTCGGTATTTTGACCTTGTCAGGATTTTAAATGTCGGATTTTGACCTTGTCGGGATTTTGACCGTCGGACAATGGTTGTCGGGATTTTGACCGTCGAGATTTTGACTGCATCCTCATCAGAGGGCTAGCCTTTTTAAAGCTTCACAAACCTTTTATATGTTAACATCCATCTCTTCATTGCTGCTCAAAATGTTACATATACATACATATATATATATATATATATATATATATATATATATATATACCACCATTCTTTACCAGAATAGCCCTATTGGCTTAGAAATGACCATCTCTCATTCTTTAATGGCAGAGGGGGTGAAAAATGTGTAACACTATGGCATAGAATTCTTGATGAATAAATCTAGTGCGGCTTTTGGTGTCTGAGAACAAAGTAGTTTTAAAAGATGTGGAGAAAGTAACTTATCTAGAGTCTCACATACAACCTACAGTATTACAAGCTCTAAAGTATTTATGAAATAGAAGAATGAGATTGATAAGAAAGATACCAACAGGAGTAAGTGATAGATAAAAAAAATAAAAACATTCTGGGGGAAAAAGAGGACTGGCAAAGGAGTCAGGAGTTAGGAACTGGCATGTGAATTGAAGACAACATCAGAGTACCAATAGAGATAATATAAGAGTGGACTGTGACAGCATTCGAGTTTTGACAAACTACGAGCTGCTTTTGGGAAAAAAGCACCACCCTGAACCTCTGTGTTTTAGTGGTTTGCAGAATTTCTAAATAGGAGGCGTCCCCTAGAAGACAAGGAGTGCTGAGTCCGACCTGTGTCTACCATCACCAAGGAAGACTTTACTGCCATGTGGTTCACAGATTACGTGGATGCCATGGTGACCACAGCCCACTTAGAGAAGGAGATAGGCATTCCATTGGGATCCATCTGATTGGTTTCCTCATGAAAAACTTGGCCTGAGCAAGAGTGCCCAATCAGCTGACTAGAGTGAAGAAAGAAGCCTGATGACTTGGTACAGCCAATGCTGGGCGGATGTGATGGTGGTCTCTCAAACTCTGTCTGAGAGATCATTAGTACTGATTGATCCTAGATCTACAGTTTAGATCCTAGACCAATCAGGAGGCAACCCAGAAGACTTCTTTAGAGGTGCCCCATAACAAAAGTTCAGATGTGAGCACAGCATAGCCAGATTGGTGGCTGTTTTTGTTGCCAAGATTAGTCATGTAGCTACCCTACCACTTGTGCAGTAGAACACCGTCTCTGGGGACTGGAACACCAACCAGTGCCTGCCACAAGTACTGTTAGCCATTTCCAGGCTCTGTCCAAGGACTGGGCGATTGTGGTTCAACTTTCCATCATGATAATGCACCTGTCCATAAACCAGGAAAGTGGTGGATTTTCTGGCCCATGAATGCATCTGGGAACTTGGTCATCGCCGTACATTCCAGAGCTGGCCCCTGCGACCTCTTCATTTTCCAACAAATCATACACAAATTTAGTAGTTCTATTTTACAATAATACTGGCTTACTTCTTAGCAATGATCAAAGCTAAGATGCTTTTTTACACTTGCTTCATGTACTGTATTAGTACATTAATTTGAGCAAATGGAGAATCAAAGGTTATAATCTAGTGTAAATAATCAAATATCTGTACACAATGTTCAGTTGTTGACGTTCTGTTAGAGGCTGCTAGACACAATAATGCCTCCAAGATAAATTAATGGAAAAAAAAAAAAATAACACAATGTATACTATGAGCCTTTAAGAAACCAGCAATAAACTGCTGTTAGCATTGTTCTGGTAATTAGTCTAGGCGACTTGTTTAAGGCTTCGCCTCTAGGTTACCTACCTCACCTTGACAACCACATTCTATATATTATACTGGTTGGTGCAATGTGGTTCCTATGGCAACAGACTGGGAACTTCAGCTGTTACAAAGTTTGCGGCATTATTTTATTACAATTTTGGAAACAATTAATTTACTAATAATTACACTTGCAGACATGCAAATAGAGTAAAATTATCAATGGGGTTAACCCGTTAAGTAAACTTGTCAAAATAGGTGTGAAAATTGGCAAGCAAACAGTTTTATTCATCATAATGACCTGTAATGTTTACTTTATATAGGAAATATAATCTTGTTTTACACAACATTTTTTATTTGAATTTATATAACAAATGTGAGCGACGCTGGTATTTTTAGCTGATATTTTGCACATGTCTCACAGAGATGTAGGCACTCAAAGGGTTAAAAATAGGTTTCTGAAATGAAATCAGTATCGGATATTAAAAGATACCTGTTACTTCGAAAGAAATACATTTGTACTTTTTTCTGCATAAGGAAAGGGGAAATAATTAAAAAATACTGATTTTTACTGAAACAAAGAAGCATATAGTCAGGACTTCAGTACGATACACATTAAAATTTAAATAGTTGATATTCATAATGCCACTATGATATTGTCAACAGTTATGAAGTTAAAATGTCATCATTGAAATTGTCCACGTGTGTAGAATGTCAACATGTGAAACACCAACATTGTGCACAGACTGGCAGCAGAAGGTTAGCGCTACAGGAAGGAGGGTTAGACTACAGGAGGGGAGTTAGGCAGAGGGAAAGAGTACGGTTAGCGACTCTCAGCACTGGAAGCATCGCTGGATTTGCCGAAAGCTGATTGATAGACCTGAAAGACATTAAGAAAATACCACACCTCTATATACTATGTATAGAGAACAAACATACAGGGCCGGTGCCACCACTAGGCAGGTCTAGGCATGTGCCTAGGGTGCCGGCCACTGGAGGGCTGCATTCTGGAGCTGCTCCCTTGGTGGTGGTGGCCGCATTCCCTCCTCCTCCCCCCCTGGACGCGGTGGTGGCCGCATCACCCCCCCCCCATCCTGCCACACATTGCACCAATACGGATCATGTATGTACTACTACTACTAACATATGCCATTAGTACACAAAGGGCAGCTCTCCAAATAGGAGCTAGCCTTTGCAATGAGCGGATTTTTGACCCGGGAGTCCCTCTCTGCATGCGCAGAGTGATGCGGTGGCTGTGGGGGATGCTGGGAAGGATCAGATTAGATCTCTCTGATAGTATGGATGCTGAAAGAAGCACCCAGGCATTTTGCTGGTGTTACCCTCTGCACACAAACCTGCACCAAAGCCCCAGCACCTGGAACTTAGTACATATGGGAATGCGGCCAAGGCCAGCAAACTAACTTTTGCCCACATTTTACCACCCTACTCCTCTTCCTGATGCAGCCCATATATGACTCGATGGCAGATCAATAATGCTATTGGGGCAGCATGGACGGTGTAATGGTTAGCATTACTGCCTTATAGCGCTGAGGTCATGGGTTCGATTCCCACCATGGGCCTCCCCGTACTTGCGTGGGTTTCCTCCGAGTACTCCGGTTTCCTCGCACAATCCAAATATATACTGGTAGGTTAATTCGACCCTAAAAAAAAAAATGACCCCAAGAGTGAATCTTAAACAACTCGCCTGTGCCACGGACACTTCTCTGGCACAATCCTGTAGTTAAAGCTGGCCATACATCTACAGATCGATTGTCAGATTGGGCTGGTTGGAACAAAAACCTGGTAATACCTGAATGGCAGTTTGGCAGTTTTCCAGCATTTCAAAGCAAATGGTCAACTGTCATTTGCTTTCATCGATTACCAGGATTTTGTTCCAACCAGCCCAATCTGACAATCGATCTGTAGATGTATGGCTGGCTTTAGTCTGTCCTGGAATGAGATTTGATTTAAATAGGGTAGAATGAGAGGTTAGGTAGGTACTGTTTTTTTAAATTAAATAGAAGCCTTAAAATTTTATATCAAGTTATAAATATTACTTTCTGAGCTGGTGACACTGCCTTTGTATGGACTTGGGAGTGTAGCTAATCCTTATACTACAATTAGCATCAATGCAGAGAACAATCATCCATTGAAGATCAACCCGGCAATGTTATATCTAATTTAATTACATTAAACTGATAAACTATTTGGCTCTCAAATACAGTCATAGGAGAACTTCCAGAAATTCAGGGTTCTCCTGGACATTCTGGGACAATATGCAAGTATCTCATAATCATAGGTAGGAAACTCTGAGCTGGAGTGTTATCAGTTTTTTGCAGATGTGCTTGGAAAAAAAGATTTTTTTTCACATTTAGAGTCTGTCATATTTAGTGATTTCTTCCACATATGTTGGGCTTAATATTTGTGCCTTAGTTGATTACTTTTGTTAAATCTGGTGACTTTATCCTTGTAATCTTGCCTTTTTTTTTCTTTTTAAGTAATCCACTGGAGTATTGATATAGGACTTGTGTTTAGTGCTATTTGCTGATTTGCATTCATATAACTAATAGCAGTTGATGGGTGAGAGGACTACATATAGGCACTGAATTATTCATTATCTGTTGTTATAAGCCCCGCCTCCACACTGCATGCTGGAAATAAGCTGTCAATCTCCGCCTCCCTCCAAACTGTTGAATGAATATTTAAGGAAGTTTCAAACTATTCCCATAAATACGTGTATTGACCGGTACATTTTTACTCAATATTGGTTCATCCCAAAAGAAGGCTGACTCGGGTTCCCTAATAGAAAAAAAAAAGACACCACATGTTTTGCTATTTTTTCCTCAATGTACAGCTATTTTTGCAGTCATCGGTGCTTCCTCTGAAGTTGCTATTCTTTTAACAATGTTATGTCAAAGTGTATTATTGCTGGATTTTCAAGTATTCAGCAAATTTTTTTTAACATGCAAGTATTGCTGATTCTTGTTTTTTTTGCCTTTTTCATACAGTAATTCAAACGGCAGGAATTAATTTCAGTTCTGTCCTTTCACATTCTTTCACATTTTGCTAAACACAATGTTGAAGTTAACACATCAATGTTTCACAACTTTGTAACACTTAATATGGTTTCTACACCATTGGTGGCCAGAGTTTTACCTTGGTTGTACAGGCACGTGACCCAAAACGTGACCCAAAAAGGGGCGTGATATAACAAAAATGGGGCATTATCTTTCTGCACTGGATGTAGTAACTGTCTCCCCCAAAATCATACATTGGCCCACAAAGTAATAAACATATTGCCACACACTGGAAAGAAACTTAAACACATTGCTCCACACAGTAAAAAAAAAAAAATTCAAACACAATGCCCCACTGAAAAAAAAAATTGTCCCCTACAAAAAATAAAACCTATGTTGATTTGTTTTATGAAATGCAGCAGTGGGGGACATTATAGAAAAAGCCTTTAGGTCCCACAGGTGGTGCTCAGTATTCAACTGTAGTGCCAGCCCTGTCCTTAGCTTCAAACCTGATGCTCCAAACATGGAAGGCAGAGTAGGAAGTCTCAGAATAATATTTTCCTCCTTTCTTCTCGTTAGGAAAAAGTGTTATTGCTGTGACCGTCGTGACATCAGCAAATGTCAATACCATGAGGGCAGGGTGGATGCTTGATGTCATATTAAAGGCCTTTAGGATGGTGTCTTATAGGCATTATAACAAGCATGATAGTAGGACTGATGGCACTATAAACGGAATATGAGGGCATGGGCAGGGGT
Organism: Crinia signifera; assembly: GCF_055691185.1. NCBI lineage: Eukaryota > Metazoa > Chordata > Amphibia > Anura > Myobatrachidae > Crinia > Crinia signifera. Next base: position 87,795,126 of record NC_139227.1, on the reverse strand, counting down.
CTTATGGGTTTTATAAGGGGCATGTGGTAGAGAGGTCTGATGGGCATTATAAAGGGCATATGGAGATGTCTGGTGATAATTTGGGAGGTCGCTTAAAAAGTAGTATTGGGTTGTTCTGCTTGTAATATAAATGACATAAGGGAAACTATAAGGACATGTGTGTTGGGGTCTCATGGGTATAAGAAATGCATGGGGGTCTTACAGTATGTGCATTGGTGATGACAATTCTGATTGGTCAGATAGATAGAATATAATGGAAGAGAAAGGACTGAAGGTTCCACATAAACATAATGTATTTGAACTTGGCCATAGACATACAAGGCATCTCTTGGAAGCTACTGTACGCATTGACGCCCCATTTTATTTCGGTAACAAGCATAGTAAATATCCTTTTTGTAATGTTAATGACATTTTATTTAAATAAATATCGGTACTTGTTTCCTAGCACGGCCACACCGATTAAGATCGGGGTGGTCGTGCTGAAAAAAATCGGTCGGTCGCATCGCATGCGATTTGGTCGCATGCGATGCGATCGACCGATCCGACCGATTTTTGACCCGATTTTTTCATTAAATCCAATGTAAATTGGGTCCCTGGGACCCAATTTTACATTGGATTGAATGAAAAAAATTCCAAACCCCCCCAAATTGAAGCGTGTACACAGCGCCCCACGATAGACGGCAACCCGAAGCGTGGCGAGCGCAGCGAGCCCGCGAGGGGCGGCGGTACGCGTCCTCCGACCTTTTCATGCCCTACTATCCACTAGGGCGTGGAGTGAGAATAGAATAGTGTGGCGAGCGCAGCGAGCCACCGAGCCCGAAGCGTGGCGAGCGCAGCGAGCCCCGCGAGGGGACGCGGATACCTTCACAGGTAATCGCGTCCCTTCGCGGGCTTCACAGTTGTCGGCGTCGCCACGGACACCTGTGAAGCCCGCGAAGGGACGCGTTTACCTGTGAAGGTATCCGCGTCCCCTCGCGGGGCTCGCTGCGCTCGCCACGCTTCGGGCTCGGTGGCTCGCTGCGCTCGCCACACTATTCTATTCTCACTCCACGCCCTAGTGGATAGTAGGGCATGAAAAGGTCGGAGGACGCGTACCGCCGCCCCTCGCGGGCTCGCTGCGCTCGCCACGCTTCGGGTTGCCGTCTATCGTGGGGCGACGACGGGGACATTTTTAATGTGAAATGGGTCATATTGACCCATTTCACATTTTTTAACATTTTTACACCATTTCAATGTTAAAAATTTTTTTAACATTGAATCCTATGTAAAAATCGGGTGCATCGCGTCGCATCGCGTCGGGACCAATGTTAATGGTCCCGACCGACGCGATGCCCCCGATATTTTACAGTTCCCGACAAGATTTCAATGTTAAAAATTTTTTTAACATTGAAGTCAATGCAAATATCGGGGGCATCGCGTCGGTCGCGTCGGGACCAATGTTAATGGTCCCGACCGACGCGATGCCCCCGATTTTTGTTTCCTAGCCGGCAAAATGGACCTGATTTCAAAGGAAATCGGGTCCATCGGGCTAATCGGGTCCCTTAATTAAGGGACACGATTAGTTACGATTGTGGCCGTGCTAGGAAACAAGTACCTAAATATCTTTATGAATGCAGAATACTGGTGTATTTCACCAGAGGTGACCATTGGTCTGTTTCTCTTACATTGGGATAGATGCACCAAAGCTTAAGTGAGATATAGGGGTTTATAATTTGCCAAGATGGGGTGTCTATTGAAGATGGGATGTTTCTATGGGCAACCAGATTCTATTATCTTCTAGAAGGTGCTAAATAAATAGGAAGTAGATTCTGATTGGTTGCCGATAGTAACATCCCATCTTCAATAGAACTCCCATCCTAGTGCTTGGAGATGCACCGGAACTGCACCCTTGTGCAGGGTGTATGAGGCGGACCTGGGAAGATCCCTGTTTGGCACCGCAGTGGTAACTGTTTTACAGATCTTCTGGAGTGAGGCCACTGCCACATTCATAACCATTGGTGACCCCATCATTAGACTCCTGTTGGGTGGACATCTCCATGTCAGCTACTCAACTTGTTCTAAGTAAACCTGGTCAGTAACAGTTTTATCTTCCCATTCAAACTGACTTTTGATGCTTTGATTTCACATAGGAGATCTGTGGACTATTGTACTATACTGGTACTCACCAGTGGTGTAAATTCGTCCCAGTTGCCCGGAAGCAAGATAATATTGGTGCCCCACGAGAAAATCCAGAAAATATTTATTTAAATCTAGTTACATTGCAACACATTTATTTACATTATCATTTATTTTGGGATACAATCGGTTGGTAGACAGTCATTAGGTCAACACCACTAGGTCAACATGCTGCAAGGTCGACATCGGATAAGGTCGACAGGTCATTATGTCGACACAAGCATTAGGTGGACATGGGGTTTTGCACAGTTATTTGAGCCGACATGTGCCGACAGGCGGTATTTCATGCCCTACCGTCCACTAGGGCATGGTGCGAGAATAAAATAGTGTGCCGAGCACAGCGAGGCACCGTGCCCGAAGCATGGCGAGCGGACGCAGTACACTTAATCTTTTGCCCATGTCGCCTGTGTCGACATTCGACTAAAAACAGTGGAAAACTCCAGGTCGACATTTTCACTGTCGACCTAGACATGTCCAGCTAATGCTTGTGTCGACCTAATGACCTGTCAACCTTGTCCCATGTCGACCTAGTGGTGTCAACCTAATGACTGTTGACCACCTTTAGGTCGACCATATGATCCCTACCCTTTATTTTAAACAAATGCATTGGCTAGCAGTCACACCCAGTATTAGAATCTGTGTGTAAACACCTGGAGGCAAACCCCTTACTGATAGAGCTATTTGCTCCTGTACAGTATATCTGCAGATTCTAATTCTGTATTATTACCTAGAACTCAGATGCTTTCAATGCATGAGCAAATAGCTCTATCAGTAAGGTGTCTGCTTCTAGTGGAACAGGCCGTGGGTTCTAATACAGGATGTGACAATTGCAAAAATGATGCTTAGAAGAGAGTGTGACATCTATTTTCTGCTAGGAGGGGGAGTCAGCCACTGCAGAGATATCATAGGCTTTTAATTAACTGATTCAAAATCGCAGGAGAGGAGAGGTGCCCCCTTGGGAGCCAGAGCCCGGCAGCAGATGACTCCATTGCCTCCCAGAGTTACACCTCTGGTACTCACATGTGCATTTCAGTATTCAGTGTGCCAGAGGATATTAGTAATCATTGATTCCAGGCTACTACACGTAGTAAACATGGGAGGAAACCAATCATATATGCAAATAGCTCATGTTGGAAACTATTACACAGTCATTCATATTTGTTTTGCACAAATCTTGATCTTTCCTTTTCTTGTTTAAGCCCCCAATGAGCCAAAAAGTAGAAAGCTGCTTTATATTTAAGGGATACTTGTTTGGCTAGCAGACAGAAGAGTTAAAGGCACAGTGTGTCATTACATACTGTAGCATGTTCATTCTCAGGGGGTCAAAATGTTTCTTCTGTCCCCTCCCCCAGAACATGAGCTGCTGCTTTAGAGGGTTGAAGGTTTTAGGATATCGGATTTTTCTCTGTAATAGATTCCTTTATGTGCTCTTTATTACAGGGCATTCAGGAAGCGCATTATCCTGTCAGCTCTCGGCTTGCTAACACAAAGCAGAGAGGGACCCCTGCAGTAGCGAGGGTCAAAACGACCGACCATACTCTCAGACACAGGACAATTGGGAGCACTGGGAGTCCCAGAGACAGGATTAGAACCCCTGTCCTACTTAGCTGTCTATAATAAAGAGGCAATAAATTGAAAGTGGTCTGACATAAAGTGCGGCTGCTGTTCACACAAACTTTAAATACATTCCTGACCCAAACCATTAAACAGTAAAATATCGAATGATGTAGTGTATCCACAATGGTATTAAACCAATGGCAACAAAATGTTGTATGCCAGTTATATCACCATAGTAGAATCAGATCATCTTGGTTACCTACAAACTGGAGTTACATTGGCTTAAAAATAAATACAATATGTAATATGCTTTGTCTATTTAGAAAGATTTGAAACCATAGTTAGGGGATGATGCATCAAGCTTTAAAAAGTGATAAAGTGGAGAGTACTAAACATCCAGCAAATCAGCTCCTACCTTTCATTTTTCAAACCCAGCCTGTAGAATGGCAGTTAAGAGCTGGTTATCAGTCCTGGTCACATTTGCACTGGTGGCAAAACCTCTTCCATGGTTCGGTAATTGCGTATGGATTTGCAAGTAGATGGCAATTAGCGACCCATTTGCAATTCTCTCACAATTTAGCAAGTGGCATCTTCTCTTTCTGACTGAGCGGCGTTTTTCTCCTGGCAGTCCACTGCGAAATCTCACTTTAGTGGTCGAGTCTGAATTAGGCCCTTGATGCAGCGGTTCCCAAACTTGGCCCTCATGTAACCCCAACAGCTCTCATTTTTCAGGTCACCCCGGGAGGTGCACAGGTGCACTCATTATTCAGATACATTTTAAAAGATCCACAGGTGGAGCTAATTATTTCACTTGTGATTCCGTGTGGGGACCTGGAAAATGTGCACTGATGGTGGTACTTAAGGACAAAGGTTGGAACCACTGCTTAATGCAGTGGTTCCCAAACTCTTTTGAATCGTGGCACCCCTGAGTATCAAAATATTTTTCATGGCACCCATAGGCCAAAAGTTTCTCATTGATACAATCAGAAAATATATTTTTTAATGAAACAAATTGTGTTTATATCTCATTTTTACGGTCAGTTATGTTGTAATGGTCAGGATTCCCTTCTGTTTGTCTACAATCTGCCGATTACATTGGTCATAAATAATTTAAATTGGTCCTGGACCACCAATCAAGGGCACCCCTGCAAGTCCTTCAAGGCACCCCATGGTGCCACGGCACACAGTTTGGAAACCACTGGCTTAATGCATTACAAAAAAATAATTAGAAAGTATTGTACATTATACTGTTCATGTCAGTAAATGTTTTGCGTTGCCCCTTCGCAGTATGATTTTTGTTATGATGTGGACTAGCTTCTCTTAGCCTGCAGGTGTTGCTGCTGCTGGTCTTCAAGGCTACCCAAAAGTCCAGGTTTTGCACACAGATGGTATAATCAAACTGACTTTTTAAGTCACCTGTACCTAATCATAGATTTCCTCAGAACCTGGACTGTTGGGGAACCTTGAGGACCACGTTTGGGAACCATTGGTGTATACTGTTACACAAACAGTAGTTGCAAAAGCTGCAGTCTGCATAATTATTTTGAAATGGTAAAAACAAAAATGTGACACTTTAAATACCACATGTAGGAATTTGTTTAAACCCCCAGACTGTATTTTCAAAAATTTTAATTTTCAAATTTTTATATTAATAAAAGTTTGTTTTTCCCCAAGATCGTTGTACACTTTTATGAATGAAAAAATGAGTTGCATTGCAAAAGCTAATTATGTGCTAATTATAAATGCTACATGTCCATTTGTTACATTACCATTTTGATCCTTGGTTTACATCCTTGGTGAGGCATAGTTTATGTTGTTACAGAATGTATGGAAGGGTTCTTGGTTTGTCTGGTGGAAGAAGTGACAATTAGATGGTTTAATTGTCTTCTATGTCATGTATTCATGACATAACCAGTTTCTCCGTTAGTACCTTTATTTACTGTTTTATTGCTTGGTTTTATGTTGTTTCTTTGTTTTGCATTTTCCTCCCATGTAGAAATAAGAAGCAGAGATGAGACCAAAGAACAAGTCCCATACACTCTAGCTGAACACCGCCACTAATCCCCGCCTTGCTCATTTGTACATGTACAGACAAGGATCATTAAAGATGCGCGAAAAGGCCATTCTGAACAATATCTTTTATTATCTCATCTAGGGAAAGCTGTATCAAGCTTCAAAAAGTGAAAAATGGAGAGTAATAAACAGCCAGCCAATCAGCTCCTACCTGCCATGTCACAGGCTGTGCTTGAAAAATTACAGGAAGGAGTGGATTGGCTGTTGGTTTATCACTCTCCACTTTTTGAAGATTTATAAATCTGGCCCCTAGTGTGTTTGGGGCTTTAGGATTATCATTCTGGAATATAACGTAGCGGAAAATTATGGTAGTGGCAAGGACCAAGTGTTAGGGGTATAATGTGTTTGGTAAATCTGCCAATATATATTTCTAGATTTCAGACACAGTTAAACCGACATACACTTTGCGACTTCTCCGAGGGGAGAAGTTGCAAGTGGTCCCCCTTGAACCGCTCGGCAGCTCCTTTTGCATACAAAGTATCGTATGTGATCCCAGCAAGGCCTGAGGGATCTGATACATCTGTAGTGCACATCTTGTGATCTCTGGCTCCAATCCGCAAAGGACCGCACATCGGATCATAATTGGAGGTGAAACACATGCGATTTTACACATTTCATGCAATTTATCGACCGATCTGTCGAATTCAGATGAAAAGTGCCCAAACCGCACAACTATGCGAATGGAACTACCTTTCCATTTCTGACTAATAAACTTGTTGTGTAGTGGCCTTATGTCTACATGCGTGTGCTGCCCTACCAGGGATCACATTATGGAACCCCCTCAGGGCCTAATTCAGACCCCAGCATTCTTTCACTGCCTAGCGAGCGGGTAAATGCTGCCGCTGGGGGAGCGAATGCCCGTCCCCCTTCGCCGACCGAATGCCTGCGCAAAATCATACCAAGGTCACAGATCATGGAATGATTTTATACCCCGTTCGCACAAAGGCCTAGGCTGACTTTTATTTGGCTCGGAGATGTCCAAATTCAGGGTGGACACGGATGTCATGTGACATCAGCCGCCCGCCCCAAGCAGGCTTTGACCAGCCTGCGTTCGCATGGGGATGCCCAGCATTTTCCTCCTTTACACCTTTTTTGTGGGTATGCCAAGGAAACATTTCCTGGGCATTCCCATGCGACAGCCCCCTGCCCGTTCTCCTCTGTGCGAACGCCTTTGCGAGTGTGATACTCAGCGAGGACAATCGCACAGCGGGTCCGCACATGCGCAAAGTTAGAATTTACGGAAAATGTATGTTGGAGAATAAGCTCGCAGCTTACCGAGTCCCAGAGTGCCCACTCCAACGAAAATCCACCCCCCCCCCCCACACCGCCATATCCCATATGAAAATACATCCCCTTGCATGTGCCCGCTACTGGAGAAATCATTCGATGGTCAGCGACCAGCAAATGATTTCTCCAGGGCTTGCAAATATAAGTGAGTGGAGACTGATTTATATTCTCGATGAAGACAGGGCGGGCGGCTGACGTCAGGTGATGTCAGCCGCCGCCACCGGCACACCATGTCATACCACCATTTACATGGGGGGGACGGACGCCCAGAGTTTGCATAATGATAAGCGCATGCGCAGAACTTTACCATCAGTCCCTTTGGTAATTAAAGGGCCCAGATCCTTTGTGACTTCTCAGATTATGAGAATGCCTACATGAAGAATGCTCTGGAAAGTAGCTAAATCTGTCACTATGGAGGGTAATTCAGGCCTGCTTGTGTAATGTCCTAGAAATGCATGCTGTCACATAGAAATGATTGTAGGGTGATAATGTTAGTTGACTGGAAAACAATAAGACCTTTGTGTGTATTTGATGCCACCGCATATAGTGAAACTGGATGGCACAGGGAATTGTCATGGTCAAGCAGCCTCAGCACATGAGAGACTGGTAGACTGTGCTCTAGCTAAGCTCGAGGGCAGGCTTGTGCCAATTGCACAGGAACAGGACAATAAAGTTAGACTGCACGAGCCAAAGAAAACGGATATAAGGGGACGGTTCCCGGAGAGAGAGAGGGAGAAGGAGGCTGATACAGAGCTCCGGAGCGGAGAGTGGTGACGCAGAAGAAATTACCTGTACGCTGAGTTCCCGGTCTATCTCCTGCTGCACTCCGGTGACCGGCGCTGGAGGCTGTAGCGCTGGTCCACCCGGAAGGTGAGACGCCATTGCGGGCAGTCCTGGAGGCGGCGGTAGAGATGGAGTAGTCGGAGTCCGGGGGACTGCTTGCTATTATCCAGTGAGCAGCCATTGGAGCGGAGGAGCAGGGCGGAGCCGAGGCGCGGCTAACTTTCCCGGTGACAGAGAGTGATCAGCTGTTCACCCGGCCGTGAGGAAGATACGCAACAGCTGAGAGGCGACGAGGAGGTGCGGCCTGGTCCAGCGGCAGAGACAGATCAGCTGGGCATCCTGGTGCGCCGAGTGTGAGTAGCAGTGGGAATGTAATGAGGAGGTGTAGCCCAGGGACAAGCTGCGAGACAAGAGCCGGGTGTTATGGTGGCAGAGCAGGCAGTGGGCTTCACCCAGCCCCCGTCAGCGAGGTGAATGGATGCCGCACACATGCATCCATTCACCTCCTCTCTGCTTCCGCTGCTGTCTGCAGAGTACAGCAGACAGCAGCGGGGGCTGTGTGCGCCCCCCGCCGAATCTCCATGTTGACTGCAGGTTGCTGCAGTCCGGAGGTTGGGCTTCCCCCCTTGCTGTAAATGGGAGCCAGGCCGGATGACCCGGCGTACCCATTTACACTGCCATCTACCCAGGTCCTGCCCATGTTCTACCCTGGTCAGGACCTGCATAGAAGTCCTGTGTAAAGGTACACGGGTTAACCCTTTTTACACCGGTGTTTTATGGTGTAAAAGGGGTATTATTTGGCTGCAGGGGTGGATTTTTTTTGTGCACTGGCCATTGTATAGCAGCACAGCCACACCAGCACGTCATACATACAATACAGACCCATGAATCCACCACTAGCAAAGACTTAAATTACTGATGTCTTACAATAAACCACAGTGGTGTACAAAATACATACAATTTTGCAAGCTGTAATAGATTGATTGTACAGTACAACAGATGACTTAAATTATACCCCTTTCACACCAGAATATGCAGGGACCCACCCGAGAATATGGCCCAGGGATCATGCTGGGTCATTCCCGGGTTGGCCCCTTTCACACCAGAAAAGTCCCTGCATTTTCTGGTGTGTGAAGGGGCGGGAAGGAGGCGGGGAGGAGGCCGTCAGGAGGTGGGGAGGAGGCATGCAGGCGGGGGTGGGATGGTGATGGAGACGGGCAGGAGGTGGAGAGTACTCACCCTGGTTGATGGTCCTCGGTGTAGGCCAAGGATCCACACAGGCAGCAGGCGCGGATGACAGGTCAGACGGCAGGCGCAGATGACGCAGCTCTCCGGCTGCAGTGACGGCACCGGAGAGCTGCGTCATCTATATACGCCGCCTGTCCTGTCATCTGCGCCCGCCGCCTGTGTGGATCCCCATCTGAAAGCACGTACCGAGGACCGGTAACCTGGGTAAGTATCCCTACCCCTTTTACACCGGGCAGGACCCCGGGTTGAACTCGGGAACAACTCTGTTCCATAGCAGGGTTGAATCCCGGGAATTTAGGCTGGTGTGAAAGGGGTATTAGCTAACTAGAGAAACAGTGTAGTAAAACAAAATTTTACTTTAATAGGACCCACCAGCCTCCACATAACAGTCATAAGATGAGCTGTATCTTTGTTTAGGAGAGTTGTTGGATGGGAACCAGCAACCAAATATATTCTTCAGTTCCAAAACCAAATAGAAGTATGCTTAGGGAGCACTTTATGTCAGTTACTAATGATGAAATGCCCAAAAAAGTTAAATATTTTATTAAGGAGACTTCAAAAGACTAAACAAAAATTTAAAGGTAGTTAATTCATCAGAGGACCCGGTAGGGGGTTAAGCAATGAGACTCGTAACGTAAAGCTCTGAGTTAGCCATCCAAAATCCAGCTAATGGTGTCCAAGCTGATTGTATTTCCCCCAGGAGACTCAGACAGATTTGTATTTAATTGATAGAACCACAGCACTGCACACGTAACAGATCTGGGAGTCTTGAAAAACAACAGTGAAAATTGGCATGTCTGAATAGATTTACATCAATGCTTATTTGTAATATAAACCAGCTACAGAATTACATAACATTACATGTTTTAAGGATTAAAAAAAAACAGGAAAACAGATGCAATTTATTGCAAACAACAAAATGTGTTTCGAACATGTCTGTACTTGTTTCCTGTCCCTGCTTCTTGTTATTTCAATGCTTGTACATAGCAATGCACTGGGACAATGAAAGCATGTCACCTGTATAATGACAATATTTTTCATGAGCATTTAATTCTATGCACTGTGACAAATGATTGCATTAGTGCATGTGTAATTGGGCCTTCTGCGTTAACATTTAAGGCATACCTCCCAATAGGGATGGCCATCGATCATCGATGATTCAAAATCAACTATGGTTTATGACCGATGTTGAATACTTTTGCCATCAATGGGGGAGAACCAGATAGTTTCCCTACATCGATGGCAAAGTAGAAATGATGTTTCTTTTTTTTTTTCTGCAAGGTGCCAGGACACGGAGCATAGCTCCGACCCCTGACAACCCAAAAGCCCCGTCCCCACATTCTGATTGACCTATGGGCCAGTCCATCAAAAAGAATATATAACTATCAATAGCTAAAAACTATTGATGGTTGTCCATCACATAGTTTTGAACTATCAATGTCTGGATGCACCATTGATGGCAACCATCAATGGCAACTGCACCGATGGCCATCCCTACCTCCCAACTGTCCCGTTTCCGCAGGAACATCCAATTTTTTTGGGACGTTACTGCATCCCGCACAGGGCTGGCACTGTCCCACAGCGAGGGGGGGGGGGGGAGATGGGAGTCCCCCCCTGTCACCCATGAATAGACGCTGTGCGCATAGGTGTGCGCACATTGAGCGTTAGGGGAGCACAGATGCTCCCTAATGCTGAGCACACCCTTATGAACACTAGCAATACTAGAAATACCCTTTAGCAAAGACTTTTAATTTTTAGAACTGTACTCCATTAAAAAAAGCAACGATCAATTAATTATGTATGTTTTGCATTGTTAATTGTACTAGACCAGGCATGTCCAAAGTCAGGCCCGGGGGCCACTGCGGCCCGTGCTGTCATTTCAAGCGGCCCGCAGCATCCAGCTAGAAGCGGGCAGAGCATCAGATGTGGGAAGCACAGCACAGGACACTAAAGGTGGGGCCCCGGCGAGCGCGCCTTTACCTTGCTGTCTGCTGCAGTGATGATGTACTGGCCGCCACAGTCATATCTGTTTGGCATCCTACCCCTGCTGCTGCAATCATATATCACCCTACTCCACAATCACAGTGACAGCAGTGTTTGGGGAGGGGGGCAGCAAGGGGGAAGCTTGCTCCCGTAACATGCAGAGCGGAGGAGGGCAGCAGTGGGAGCCCAAGCATCTGTCTTTGCAGTGCCTGCTTTGCCTCTCCTTCCTCTGGCTCACACAAGGGGCTGGGAAACATACAGAGTAGGGAGGGGGCAGAGTGGGGGACATACAGTGAAGGAGGGTTAGGCTAGGGGACATACAGTGAATGGAGACAGTGATGGCCATTCAGAGAAGGGGGAGCAGGGGCAGGCTGGGGGACATACAGTGAATGGGGGCAGAGTGGGGTACATAGTGAATGGTGGTCATACAGTGAATGGGAGTCATACAGTGAAGGAGGGTCAGGCTTGGGGACATACAATGAATGGAGGTACTGATGGACATCAAGAGAAGGGGGCAGGCTGGGGGAAAGAGTAGAGAAAGATAACGAGTTTTCACAGGGTTGGGGGGCGCAAGAAATGGGCTGCCTTATCAAAGCTGCTGTGTACTAAGAAATGGGGTTGTCAAACCCGTGAAGATGTGGAGAATGGATAGGGGGCGTACACTGCGCTAGTGTGAATGGGTGCAGAGTGGGGAACATACAGTGAATGGGGGACATACATTGAAAGAGGGGCAGGCTGGGGGACATACAGTGAATGGGGGGCAGGCTGGGGGAAATACAGTGAAGGGGCAGGCTGGGGGGCATAGAGTGAATAGGCGCAGAGTGGGGGACCATTCTGATGTCATTAATGATTCAAAGAATGTCAGGCTGAATGGTCGGCCCCCACACATTTACACTTCACCAAATCTGGCCCTCGTCGGTGGATATGCTGGAGTAGACCGACTGCAACAATCCTGGTTATTCTCACTATTGTGCGGCTGAAGATTTGTGAAAGTAGATGCCGCTGGAGAAGTCAATGTGCCAGGATATTGTTGCCCATGTTGAAATCCTCACTAGAATTGCTTTGAAACACACAGAGTCCAATGTCACAATTTATGACAAGTGTGTGCCAATGGTTGAGATGGAGCCCCCTCACCGACGCAATTTGCTGTTCTGTAGCAGCTTTTTCATGGTGGAGAATATGGTGTGGCTGAGAGACGTTCTACATTGTAGCAAGTACCAATAGATGATGGTATACATGCCTGATTGGCTTTGTTAGACACACCAAATTGGTGGTGCTAGACACACACCTTTGACGATGCTCCCCCCTAAAAAAATGGCTGTGCACATGGGCACAGCATCTATTCCTGCCCCTATAGTGGCAAGAACAGGGGTGTGGCCTCACGGGAGCAGCGTGCGTATAGACCACACCCCCTTTTTGCTAGGCCCCGCCCTGATATGTTGTATTCCTCCTCAAAGTTGGAAGGTATGTTTAAGGGGTGGGTTAACTAGAGAGATGTACGGTTCATGTTTCCTGAAATATGAAAGCAACTGAACGTAGGGGTTCCGAGTCAATTAGAATTCCACTTCAGGTTCCCTTTGGTATCAGTGCCGTCTTTTCCATTGGGCTTAATGGGCAGTTGCACAGAAGCCCAATAATTATATGGGCCCACCCAATGGGGAAGACAGCACTGCCCTGGGGAGCGGTGGTGGGGATCCGGGCAGCAACGGTCAGCAGAGTCCAGGCAGCGGCGACTCAGAGCTTGTAGTAGCGCTATTTGCCAGGCGGGAAGAACTGCTGATTTTGAAAAGTCTGGCCGGATGCTCAGCCAATCAGAGTCCGACCAGTCTTTTCAAAATCAGCAGCCTTTTCCGCTGGGCAAATAGTGCTACAGTACAAGCTCCCAGATGCCGCTGCCCAGCTTGTAGCGCTATTTGACAGGTGGGAAAGGCTGCCGATTTTGAAAAGACTGGCCGGACACTGATTGGTTGAGCATCCAGTCAATCAGCGTCCAACCAGTAATTTAAAAATCAGCAGCGCTTCCCGCCCGGCGGCAAATAGCGCAACATCAAGCTCCCAGCCCCCCACTGCCCGGATTGCTGCTGCTGCTGCACATAGCTGGGTTGAGGGAGGTTGTTCTATTGTTAAGGCGGCCCTGTTTGGCATACCTCCCAACTTTGTGAAAAGCTGAAGCGAGACTCATGCACCTGTGTGCTCTTGAAAATGGGAGTTGCCTCTGAAGCGGGGCATGGCCACATGCGAATGCCTTAAATACCCCTGTTTTCATAACTATGGGGGCATGCCCAGTGCCCTATAAGCAGGGGCTTATGCCCCAGGCCCTCTGTCTCCTGCTAATAGATGCTGTGTGCATGCGCAAATCTTCTATTCACTGTTACAAAGCAGAGAATGGAAGGACAAGGGGATTCCCAAAGCCCACATCACCACTCACTGCGGGACATTTTTGAAAGTGGGACAGTTCCAAAAAAATAGGACTGTCCTGTGAAAATTGGGACAGTTTGGAGTTATGATTTGGGGTTCTGAGTGGAACCAAGTACGACTCGTGTCTATTGTCAGTTCTGAACTCGGATTTAAAAACAAAAAGTTTTGAATTGCTGGTTAACGGATCAACATTGATTTTACCGATTACATTTTAAAAAAAATGTTATGAAATTTTATCGAGTTTATCGGAAACCAAAACTGAACCAAAAACATATTCCGAATCAAATCACTTGAGCTTGGTTTTTCCTAAACCACAACATGATAATGAATTAAAACAAAAACATTGAGTCAGCACACATCTATATTATTTACTAAAGTGCGGAATTACAGAAGTGGAGATGTCTTTAGCAACCAGATTCTAGCTATTATCTTCTGGAAGGTACTAGATAAATCATAAGTAGAATCTGATTGGTTGATATAAGCAACATCTCTACTCCCACTCTTTAGTAAGAGCAGAATGGCGGGAACAGCACTTTTGACTTATTTGTATTACTTTAAATGCACTGCTCATGTATTAGGAGCCCCAGATGTGAGACTTTCCTTCTTTTCAAGTAAACTTAACTAGCAATTTAGTTTACCTTTACATAAATCCAGCCGATAGACACCATAATGACATATATCAGGCAAAAATAGATAACAGGAAAAGGCCTATAGAAATGGAGCAGGAAGTGGGTTAAACTGGGGGGGGGGGGGGGGGGGGGGGGGTGCTTTTCCTATTGAGTTCCTGAAATACACGCTATTTCCAAGTCACCTGAACTTTCCATTGTATACTCTGCTTCTGCAGCTCAGAAAGTAAGAAGCTTATAAAAAAGATACAGTGACAAATGTAAATAGGAAGTGCATGTAACATACATATTAAGCATACGTAAGCACATTTTATTTCTTATGTAAAAAAATAAAATGAAAATAATCTATATTATACACACATATATCTTCCCCAGTAGGGGTATAGCGCCAATCAATTAAACAAGTCCAGTATTTTCAATGAAGCAAACGAGAAGAATCTTCCAAGTATCGTTTTTAGTATTATCTTTAAAAAAATGCCAAACATCCCAAAGTGTTTCGTCTATAGAGACATCATCAGGGGTACATTTAACAATCCTTTAACTGAACAGTTCTCTATCTCCTACAAGGATAGCTGAATTCTTTCAGCTATCCTTGTAGGAGATATAGAGCATTTAGAAGGAGATTTTGTTTACTGGCATCAATTCGAGAGTATTCACTGTCATCTCAAAACAATTGGTCCATCCTTAGGATAGCAAAGAGGATTTACTATTGCCTTTACTATTTACTATTTAAATAGTTTTACTATTGGTTTATTTTTAACCCTTAATTTTAACCTAATATTAGTCATCAAAATTGAATTGAATTTGGATGATTAGGGATAGCGAATTATTCACCTAAATAAATAGGAACACAACTAATTGACCATCGGAAAGTCATTTTTTGATCCACTTAAAAAAAGGAATGTTAAATGTGCCCCTGATGAAGTCCCTATAGACGAAACGCGTTGGTACGTTTGGCATTTTTTTTTAAAGATAATACTAAAACGATACTTGGAAGATTACACTATAAATTGTACTAGCATATAGTGTGTATTTGAGTATTGGGGAACTACAGTTGGGGAACTAGTGTCACTGGGTGGAATGTACGAAGCCGAAAATGCAGTAAAACCCCAGTTTTACTGCATTTTCATATGTACTAAAACCCGCCCGCCGCATCATCGCAGGGCAGGCTATCACCTCCATTGGGTGGCGATACCCTATAGAAGCCTATGGGCTTCTACCGCCACCCGCCGTCTGTCGCAGCCTTCCTACCCTCCCTCCCCATCCTCCGTGCTGCTGCTCCTCCCCCAGTAGCATGTCACAGCTAGCCCGGGATGTCCTTCCGGCTGCAGGGGACGATGCATAGCCAAGGAGGTGACCACATCACAGGTATCGCGGGGGGCCTCCGTCACTGTACTGAGATGCTAAATTGGTAGCTCTGTATCATTCTTCTTTATGAATTAAATGGGACTCAGTTTTTGGAAATTTCAAGTTAATAATGTGAATAGACAGCAGAGTTTTCATATACAGGTTGAGTATCCCTTATCCGAAATGCTCGGGACCAGAAGCATTTTGGATAAGGGATTTTTCCGTATTTTGGAATTCCCCCCCATACTTACCTGTTCCCCTGGTGGTGCCCTGATGGTCCCCCGATGTCCACAGTGTACCCCGGCATCCAAGGTGGCCTTCAAGATTATCTTCAGCTGCATCTCCGGTTCCAGGGTGCATTGTGCGAGTGCGTGGGTGCGCGCGCAATGCACCCCTGGGACTGGAGATGCCACTAAAGAGGATCCTGAAGGACAAGGTAAGTATATGAAAAAAAAGGGGAGGGGGGACTACCCCCCCCTCCCCCCCCTAAAAAAATAAAATTCCGAAAAACCACGTTTTCGGAATACTTCGGTTTTTGGAATACACGGATAAGGGAGACCCGTCCTGTAATACACCAACTGCACTAATAAATACAGAGTCAGCGAGAAAGTGTTAGGTAGCAATCTGACATATTGAAACTGATTGTACCTATACTGTGTTTCAGGTACTGCCCAATGCCAATCCTAAATGACTGTCTAGCTGAGATCCAGGAGTGGATGAGTGCCCATTGCTGGCCACTGAATACTTCTAAAGCAGAGGTCCATATGATTGGAGCTCACCGTGAAAGGTCAAGCATGCAGCTTAGCCAGCTGGACTTACACTTGGGCTTCAAAAGTACAGAACAATAAACATGCACAGAATATTGGCATTGCCTTGGTTGGGAGCTCGACACTTAAACAGCAGGTATCAGACAAATCAAATTCTTATTCTTTCATCTGAGGAACACAGCCAGTATCACACAATTCTCTGAGATGATATGCATACTGTACTTGAACTTGGACAACTTGTATGTGCAGTCATACTAAGCCTAATGCAAGGGTTGCCAAACAAGTCCCTGAGATCAACCAACAATCCATGTTTTCTAATGAGCTGGAATGTTTGGAAGCAGACATCAGAGATCGGTAGTGTCAATGGTGATCGATGGTAAACGACTACGGGGGAGATTCTCTAAAACCCTCCGCCCCCCTTCGCCGCCCATCGCAATTATAATTATTGCATATGTTCTGACATATGCGATAATTATAGCAAAGGACAGCTCTTGCGTTAAGAGCTGTCCTTTGCAGTGAGAGTCGCTGGGTCCCAGCAGGTCCCGGCGGCTCCCTCCTCCCTCCCACACCCGGCGCTGCTGCTGCTGCGCCAGGCTCTCCTCCTCCCTGCACCCGGAAGAGGATCAGTGCAGGGAGGAGGTCACAGGTCCGGGCAGCACAGCTCTGTGCTGCCCGCACACAGGTGAGGGTGCGGTGCGGGTCGGCGGGGGTCTGTGCGGGGCGGCGGGGGGCGTTGCGGGGCGGCGGTGGGAAGCGGTAGAAGCACATAGGCTTCTATGGGGCATCGCCAGATTTTTCTGTCGATGCCCCCTGCCGCGGTAACCCGGCGGGGGATGCTTAGAGCATCCCGAAATGCGGTAAAAACCCAGATACCGGGGTGTTTACCGCATTTTTAGCTTAGAGAATCTCCCCCTATGGTAGTTGTTTATGATAGCACTAGGAATCAGCTGGAACCAAATAGGGGAATCCAATAGTTACAGAAGAAGCCAGGTTGTGCAGCAGGAAAGGGGGCGGGCACTGATGCCATGTGACGTCAGCCGCCGGGAACTAGCAGGCATCAACACGCCTGTGTCTGCAGGGGTATGGGCAGCATTTTTATGGGCACACCTACTACCCACCCACCATTGAGTATGAAACTCGACAAAGCTTTTCGCTCATGGGGTTTGCACATGCACATATTCGCACAAACCCGACCATCGGACAGCGGAGCGAATCAGGCCCACAGCGAGCGGGTCTATATTGCCCCTCACTAAACAGAAGGATTACCACAGGAGCTGGGACACAGGATACCGGGCTCAATTCTCGGAGCCTAGTGAGCAGGTTATCGTGGCCCTGGTGAATGCACGCCCACCGCGCCGCCCGAACCCCCTCGCTACTCTGTGAGCGTAATTGTACACTTACACATCCCTTTACTCACCATGGAAAGATTTTTCCTCTTTTTGCTTCTGAAAGTAATTCAGGACTTACTTTTCATATGAGTGGTCTTCGACGAATTGAAGGCGGGCGCTGAAGTCATATGACGTCATCCGCCCACCCTGAGCAGGTAGGGGCATGCCTGCGGTCAATGGGGGTCCACCAGCATTTCTCTGGGCGCGCATTTTTTGTGGGCATTCCCATGAAACGCTGGGTGCCCAACCAGAAACGCCCCCCTGTCTGTCAATCAGGCAGCGAGCGCACGGCGAATGAAAAATTTGCCAAGGGCATTCGGCCCCATAGTCATACTTGCCTGCCTGACCCTCTCCATGAGGGAGAAAATGCTCTGTTCCTGGACATGTATGATTGCCATCACCTGTGGTGAAACACCTTTACCTAGCTCCCAACAGGTGATGGCAATCCTACATTACCAGGGAAGTCCAGGAACAGAGCATTGAAGGAGAGGGACAGGTAGAAAAGTATGCCCATAGTTAGCCTGGAGACATCATTGCAGCCAGTTGGGGGTGTTTTCCCAGAATACTTAGTGATCAGCAGTGGCGGCTCTTACCATTCTAGAGGAGGGGGGCTGCCACAATGCGGCTTCCCCGTTCGATGCCGCTGCCACCACCGCATTCCCTTCTGCTGCGCACCCTGCACGGGGCAAGCACATGAGGAGTGACATCGTACATACTGCGCATGCGCTGGCCCAAGCCTCCATGGGCTGCCTTTGCAGCAGCCCCCGGAGGCTTAATCAGGTTCCCGATCCGGCGCATGCGCAGTATCCTCCGCGGTACTGAGCATGCGCAGAACCCGTTTTGGGGGCTCCTGCGCATTTGCGCACAGAGAGGCAGCCCGGAGGGAGGGAACACCTCCCAATGGGGACTGCCTTGAGTGACTGGCAGGTCGGACTTCCAATAGGAAGTCACTGCCAGTCACATTGAAGCCAGAGCAGTCTCAATGGGGGGGGGGGGGGGGGGGGGGGCATAGGTAAACACTGCCACTGGTGATCAATGTGAGCTGATAGGCTGCAGCAAACAGGTGTCAGAACTGGTATGGCAGGATTGGCTGTGGAATTAATGTGATTGCATCCAACATGGCCGCTTACCTCCCAACATGACCCTCTCCAGGAGGGACACAATACTATGGGCCTTATTCTGATCGGTGCGGCCGGATCCGAATATGCGGCCAGGACCGTGCGTGCGAAACCCCGCCTTCCATACGGATCGCCAACTCCGTCCGTACGCGGTAAGAAGCAGGCCGAATGGACCGCACGTGTATTTTTCATGGAATACGCCTCCTCCATCTCAGGGAACCTCCCCCATCATTCGATGGTCGCACCAGCTCCCGCAACCTCAGACCACACGGACATTTTTCCGTGCAAAAGCAGGGATCTGGGCGGGCAGCTGACATCCGGCGATGTCATATGTCCGCCCCCTACACGTGCGTCACGGCCGAATTACCATACGTACGCCCAGCGTTTGCATGGGAACGCCCATGAAACGCGGGGCGTATGCATATGGTAATGAGCCCAAATAGCCCTTTACGCCCCTCTCCACCCCCTGTTCGGAGTGTTCACATTTCATGCGGGATTTGGCCGTACGCCCCGCTCGCACATGCGCAGAGACGCCTCTGCACATGCGCAGACACAAAACATTGGCGGCACGAACGCACGCGGATATTACCGCACCAACCAGAATAAGGGCCTATGTTCCTGGACTCCCCTCTTAATTTATGATTGCCATCACCTGTGGTGAAATGCCTTTCTGATCCATTAACTTGTTCACCACAGGTGATGGCAATCATACATTAAGAGGGAAGTAAGTCCAGGAACAGAGCATTGTGTCCATCCTGGAGAGGGTCATTTGGGAGGTATGGGGAAACCTGGCTTGGTACTGATAGGCCTGCTGCAGCTGTAATAATGACAGCAGCTTGGAAGGCCGTTGGTAGCTGAGAATGACATCTGAAATAGCTAGATGAGAATGCTGCACAGCAGAAGTTTGAACAGTCCTCAGTAATTGCTGTGCAGACACACACACAGCATGAAGAGACTAATTGGTGATTTCAGCAATGACACAGGTGGGTAATCAGCCTAGAGTGCAGCTTGCTAGCAGCTCATACCTTCTAGAATCTAGATGGAACACAGGTTATCTCAGAGAGCAGAAAATAGCCCAGGTCCAGGACAGATGACAGAGGTATGTCACCAAATGATATGTGTTTTAGTCAGGATTGTAACATCCCCTATCAAATGCACTTATTGTGAGATTCTTTCTTCACCCTTTTCATTGTATATTAATTTTTTACTATGTGGCCCATAAATGGCTAGTTCCACCCTGGTTACTTATTATAGTTTTCAGTGAAGTTATGATATTGGACCTTTGTGGCTAACACGCAGCCAGTTGTGACCATGATGTTATAACTCAGCATAAAGGGGGCATAAAATTGTTATAATTTACAGGTAAAGTGTAAAAATAAACCTAGTAAGAAAATGGTATATTAAGTTTCGGGTGCAAGTTTTGCAATACCTGAATTGAAAACGGCTTGGTCACTGCAGTGCAATTCAGTAACATAAGTCACACATTGTATAACCGAATGTACACAAAAGGAAACTTAACAAAACAAAAAGGGAATGATTGTGCCGGTGACAAATGACCATACAATAGGGCGATTTGGTTACTTTTCATCCGATTCTGGACAGAAATCGGATAAAAAGTGACTAAATTCATGGTTGCCTACCTGACCCTCTCCATGAAGGAGAAAATGCTCTGTTTCTGGACTTCCCTGGTAATGTATGATTGCCATCACCTGTGGGGAGCTAGGTAATTGATAAGAAAGGTGTTTCACCACAGGTGATGGCAATCATACATTACCAGGGAAGTCCAGGGACAGAGCATTTTCTCCTTCATGGAGAGGGTCAGGTAGGCAAGTGTGCCTAAATTGCATGTGTTTGACATCAGATACAATGCGATTGGAATGGAGCCTGAAAATCGCACCTGTTGCATGATAGATTTATCGTGCTGCCAAAACTTTCAGCAGGCTTGGCTGGGATTGCAGAATGAGGGGGCCGTTGATGCACGATTATGTGCATGAGCGAAACGCTTTGGTGAGTTTCACACTCGACAAACCGTTTGCTCCGGGATGGGTGGGCCGGGGGCGGGCAGCAGGAGAACGCTCAGAGTTTTATGGGAGTCCCCATAAAAAAGCTGGGGGTTCCCCTATGAATGCAGGCGTGGCAATGCCAGCTCGAGACGGGCAGCTGACATCACATGATGTCAGCGCCTGCCCCAAATTTGTCAGATAGCGAAGGGAATAAAAGTCAGTCTAGAGTGAATTTTATTACCAAAGGTGAGAAAAATCATTCGATGGTTTGCAACCATCAATGATTTCTCTCCCGTTCATCCGCATTGAATTAGGCTCAGCGGTTCAAATGAGGATCGCAGACGACTTCTCCCCTCAGACAAGTCATCCTAATATTTGGGTGGTGGTCTGACAGGGGGGAACCCGGCGATCGGAATCCCGACTGCTGGTGCTCCAACAGGGGGGCGAACACAAAGAAGCCACACTGCAGGCTCGCTTAGCTCACCACAGGTTGTGGACCCCCACAAGGGCGAATGGCCCCTGTCAGTCGAGATCCCCTCCTGTCGGAGCACTGGCCGTCATCCGGCACCCTATATGGGCACCTTAAGTCTATGCGGTGGAACCATATGCTAGAAGTGTAAATACAACATCATCGGTATACAGTACTTGCACCATTCCATGTTTGTGGGCCGGGGCACCATCATTAATGCTGGCAATTGCATCTACCCTCTTGGGTGGAAGAGACCCATCGAACACCTGCTTCCTTTCAACATACACATGAGTCTGAACAGGATGGCCACACACACATGACGTTCCTATGACACTCCAAGTGTCACTGTCCAGTTGCCACCCAGAGAGGCCCATTTGTCTGATGGAGAGAAACAATCTAGATGACTAATCCGCCTCAGAAGTGTACCCTAATAATTTGCAATGTTATCCTTAGTACAGCAACAATAAAGTTAGATCTTATGGTTGAACAGACTTAAATGTGTTGAGGACTGTTTTCTCGAGACAATGATTCACCTGCAAGTTGGCAAAAAAAGGAGCCTTGTAGCTTCTGGACTATGACTGTCTGCAGTTATTTTGAGATTGAAAAGAACTCTAAAAAGTTTACAATTTAGAGATTCTTAAAGCAACACTATCAGGAGCTATTTTCTCTCATGGGGGTCCATGTCCTCCATAGAGGGAGAATAGAACCTGTGGCGATCCCGCAAGTGGCACCGAAATACCTGCCTCCTATCGGAATACTGACAGTCAGGATCCAGATTTTGGGGAAACGACCGTTGGAATCTCGACTGTCGGGGGTGCATACCACACACACACACACACACACATGTATTTTTTTTTTTTTTTATAACGGGGGGGGGGGGGGATACACATTTTTGTAAAACTATATTATCCAATGGAATAGAAAACCGCACAATGGGGCAGTGATAAATGAGATAAATGTAAAGGTGCGTACACACACGTACAGATTTTCTATCTGGTGGTAACAAAAACCTGGAAATGTATGGGAGCAGCTGACAATCAAAAAATTGTTCCCAAACACTTGAAAACAGACAGTGATCAGTCAGACAAATTGTTTAAAGTGTTTGGGAACAATTTTTTGATTGTCAGTTGCTCCCATACATTTCCAGGTTTTTGTTCCCACCAGATAGATTAGGCCAGTGGTTCCCAACCCTGGTCCTCAAGTACCGCCAACAGTGCATGTTTTGCAGGTCTCCACACAGTATTACAAGTGCTATAATGAGCTCCACCTGTGGATCTTTTTTTAAATGTGCCTGAATAATGAGTGCACCTGCCGGGTGACCTGGAAAACGTGGACTGTTGGGGGTTCTTGAGGAACAGGGTTGGGTACCACTGGATTAAACAGAAAATCTGTACGTGTGTACGCACCTTAAGGGTGATAAGGAGAGATAAACATCCAGCCAATCAGCTCATTACTGAATTTTTTCAAACATAGGCTGTAACATGGCAGTTAGCAGGTGATTGGCTGGATGTTTATCTCTCCTTGGGGGAGATTCTCTAAGGTAAAAATGCAGTAAAAACCCAATAACGGGTTTTTACTTCATTTTTACCTTAGAGAATCTCCCCCAATTTCGGGATGCTCTAAGCATCCCCCGCCGGGTTACCGCGGCGGGGGGCATCGCCAGAAAAATCTGGCGATGCCCCATAGAAGCCAATGGGCTTCTAACGCGAACGCCCCGCACGGACCCCCGCCGCCCCGCATCGCCCCCTCACCTGTGTCCGGGCAGCACAGAGCTGTGCTGTCCGGACCTGTGAGCTCCTTCCTGCACTGATCCTCTTCTGGGTGCAAGGAGGAGGAGAGCCCTGCGCAGCAGCAGCAGCGCCGGGTGTGTGAGGGAGGGGGGAGCTGCCGGAACCTGCTGGGACCCGGCGACTCTCACCGCAAAGGACAGCTCTTAGCTATAATTATCGAATATGTTAGAACATATGCGATAATTATGATTGCGATGGGTGGTGAAGGGGGGCGATGCTTGGCGGCGAGTTTTAGAGAATCTCCCCCCTTATCACCCATGCATTTATCTCTTGTTAAAGCTTAAGAATTATTGGGGCAGATGTATTAACAAGAACACAAAAACTGCTGAGCTATGAAGTAAGAAAAACATGGCATGTATATTCCTGGATTACATTTTCAAGGATGCTGTTAGTACATTGAATAAACCATGTTTGTTTACCAAAAAGCAAGTTCACTTTCTGAGAATTTTCTATACTGCAGACAATAGTACGCGCTGTGCTTGTCCTTTAGCCTTCCCATAAATGTACACGTTGTTAGACTAATCCTCATATGCAGTCTACCGTAGAACGCTTCCAGAACAAATTGTGTGCTCTTGATTATTGAATACATACACTTTGACAGATAAAGTCGGTGTTATCAGTAAATACCGAATTTGCAGGTATACGGTCACTAAGTTGACAAGGGAAAGGTTGACAGTCATTAGGTTGACATGCATGAAGGTCGACATGACTGACTGTCGACATGGGGTTATGTCGACAGGGTCATTAGGTCAACATGTTTTTTTTTTTACTTTCTTTGAGCTGACATGTGCCGACAGGCGTTTTTTCATGCCTTAGGCCGGTTTCACACACTCCAGCTCCTGCCGGACGGTGAAATCCCGCACGGCCAGGGAGCCGTGCCGCACACAGTAGTTTATCATGGAGGGGATGGCCACAATAGTGTCCATTGTGCGGCACGGCTCCCTGGCCGTGCGGGATTTCACCGCCCAGCAGGAGCCGGAGTGTGTGAAACCAGCCTTACCATCTGCTAGGGCGTTGAGGGAGAATAAAATAGTGTGCCGAGCGCAGGGAACATTGTACACTTTTTTAGTGTCCATTTCGACATTCGAGTGAAAAACCCATGTTGACATTTAGACTGTCGACCTTCCCCATGTTGACCTAATGCAGGTGTCGACCTAATGTGTGTGTTTTGACCTCCAGTCTCAATGACCATCATGCACGTCGAACTAATGACTGTGGACCTTCCTATTGTCTATCCCATAATCCATACCAGAATTTGCTTCCTGAAGTGAAATCTTTGGGCCAGATGTACTAAGCTTGAAAAGTGATAAAATGGAGAGTGATAACCATCCAGCCAATCAGCTGCTAAGTGCCATGTCACTGGCTGAGTTTGAGAAATGTCAGGCAGGAGCTGATTTGCTGGTGGATTATCACTCTCCATTTTATCACTTTTCTAGCTTAGTACATATGGCCCATTGTATAAAGAAATTTAAGTGAATTGTCCTCTTACACAGTATAAATGTCATTGGAAGACTGGAGTTCTGCGCCTCAGTCCTGCTGTACAGAGCCAGATTAAGGTCTAAATGGACCTGGAGCTGAAAATGATCAAGGGCCTATTATGCGCAATAATAGGGGTTGTGGCCAGCACCTAATAATGTGGTGTGGGGGGGGGGCATGACCAGTGTTCTGGTTGGGTGGTCTGCTCATGGGTGTGTCTGTATTTGTGTAAATACTTTCAACTAATTATATATGCCTGGAAAAGGCATATATTGGCGGGTGCCCTCCAAAGGTGCACCCGCAGGACGCCGATGTCCTAAGATACTTGCGGGGTGAGGCGGCACTCCAGTCATAAAAAAATACTGAAAACCGAAACTTGGTAGACAATACGTCAGCACCTTTTATGTGGTAACCTACGTTTACCACACCATATACCCCTTATACAAATCATGCAACACAATAGTAACCCCTTACACTGTACTTGCTTCTTACACATTATGCCACATGGAATGAGACTAACTTCACACCGATTGAGCAAAAATTCACACTATGGCACACAGATGGAGTCAAAATTCACGTTATGCCACATGGATTGAGCCAAAATACACACTATACCAGGCATGTCCAAACAGTGGCCCTCCAGCTGTTGTGAAACTACACGTCCCAGCATGCCTTGACATAGTTTTAGCATTCCCTAATTGCAAAACTGTGGCATTGTATGATGGGACTTGTAGTTTCACATCTTGAGGGCCATAGTTTGGACATGCCTGCACTATACCAAACAGATTGAGCAATATGCTTCATAAATAGGGGCATTGCACGCCAAAGGCACACATTAAAAATTTACACCATAATGCCCTCTACATGTTAAGCCTCACACCATCATCTCCATTATGTATTATGCCAAACACCATAATGCCTATTAAAAATTATGCTACATAAGTGTTGCTTACCTACATGTTTATTGCCAGGGGTTCCATGCTCATTGCCATGTGGAATTACATGCTCATTGCCAAGGGGGAATACATGCTCGCGGTAACTGGGGGACAGTCGCCGCCGGGCAGAAATGACAGCCATTAACAGTCGGGCAGAGAGCAGGGGGCTGCCCGGCTGTATTCAGAGCACTGCATATCCCGGCTATTTGAAATAATACCCCTTTCATACCAGAAAATGCAGGGAATATGGTCCAAGGATCATGCAGGGACATTCTCGGACTGGCCCCTTTTACACCAGCCTAGTCCCTGCATTTTCTGGTGTGAGGGGGAGAGAAAACCACCCCCGCCCCCCTTTAAACAACCAGCTATATCTTCGGAACCAACTGACCCATTTACATGTAGCCTTCGAATGATTTTGGTCCCGTGAAACTGGGCCGTTTGGTTCCAGAGAAATCTGTCCTCAAACAACATGAACAGCCATGAAATTACATTTCAGAAATGAAAAAAAAATAGTTGGTACTTATGTAGTATCTGGGCGTCCGATTTAGAAATCGGATCGGATCGCATCGTATCGCATCGCATGCGACCAAATCGTATGCGATGCGATGGTCAAGATTTTTCCATAGGATTCAATGTTAAAATGGTCTGAGTCCATTTTAACATAGAATTCAATGGGAAAAAGGGGTCCTTTTCCTTTCCCCACTATCCAAGTGGGCATGGAGTTGGATATAAACCTGTGGCGAGCGTAGCGAGCCCCGCGAGGGGACACAGAATACTTTTTAAGAAATATGCGTCCCCTCACGGGGCTCGCTTCGCTCGCCACGCTTCGGGCTCGCTGCGCTCGCCACACTATATAAAATCAACTCTATGCCCACTTGGATAGTGGGGAAATTAACAGGACCTTCTTAACATTGAATCCTATGCAAAATCGCATCAAATCGCATCGCATCGCATCTGATTGTATGCCTTAAGGTAAGGCATAAAATCACAAAATCGGCAGCCCAGATACTACATAAGTACCAAATAGTTTTACCTGCAATATCTCTAGAACCAATTAACCCATATGGACCAGGTATCAGATTGAAGGCCCAGCATTTTGGGTTCGACTGAGATCAACCTCAAGTTTCTGTGATGCCAGAGGGGGAACTGGCAGCAGTTGGAACCGGGTGGAGGTCGGAATTAGCGGGTCCCATGTTATCCTATGGGGAAAACGTTCCAGGTTTGCCTGGTGGTATCTCCGGTTCCGGGGGGGGGGGGGGCTAGCGACGCAGGGCTGGTCTCGTTGGAAAGCCCTGACCCTCAGCTACAAAATGGGCCTATTTGGAGAGTGGGCCTTGAGCTATAACTCCATCAGGCCCATTGTTAATCCGGCTCTGCTGCTGCAGTAGTGACAGATGACTGAGAAAATGTATTTATAATGGTACTATGCAAAAAGCAGGGTTGGGTACGGGATCCTGACAGGATGCCGATGGTTAAAATACTTACAATGGCATCCTGTCCCAACATATTTTGGTATTAACTGTAAACCACCCCTTCCGCAACCTTAGTCTAATACCCCTTTCACACCGGCCACCCAGCAATTAAAAGTGCCGGGTCATTTTGCCGGGTGCAGCCTGACCCCAATTCACAACACACGCAAATTACCGGGGTAAAGCTTTTTAACCCGGGAATTAGCAGTTTTTTCTGTGGTGTGAAAGGGTCAACACGGGTCTTAAATCCCGGTACTCCAAGCCTGCTCTTGACCAGGGTTGGGGTGCCGGGATTTAAGACCTGTGTTGACCCTTTCACACCAAAGAAAAACCTGGATTTTTCACCAAATTCCCAAGTTGAAAAGGTTTAACCCGGTAATTTGCTTCTGGTGTGAAAGGGGTATAACCTGCCCCTCCTGCAGCCTAACCCTAACCTGCCCCTCCTGCAACCTTCTGGGGCCTACACACAGGCTGATTTCAGCCCATTTTCTAAGCGGTCTGACCAAATCGCTTAAAAAATTACCCTACATCTCTACGTGTGTAGGGGCCATAGCGATAACAATGCAAGGCCCTGCGCATAGCTATAGACAGGCGATTAAGATTGTATTCAGATTGGCAGTCAGGGCAAATGTTATCACTGTGCAGCGCTGTGTGCTGAGCGATATTGCTGAGCCATGCTACACAAAAGAAAATATCTTTCTATATACCACTTGCCCCAGACCTGAGGCCACTTTTTTGTATATAAATGCTCTCAACAAAATGGAGACAGAGGAACCAACAACATGGACTAACAAATACATAGATGCACAAGAAAGCAACTTGTTTAATGGTAGTCACAGACTAACCCTATTTCCACCACCACCCTCACTCCGCAACCTAACCTTATTCCTCCCTCCACCACCAGTCCTCAGCATCACCCGTTTTCCTACTACCGTCACACCACAGCCTAACCCTATCCCCCTACTACCATCACTCTGCAGCCTAACCCTATTCCCCCTACTACCATCACTCTGCAGCCTAACCCTATTCCCCCTACTACCGTCACTCTGCAGCCTAACCCTATCCCCCCACCACCACCACCTTCACTTTGTAGCCTAACCCTATCCCCCCCCCACCATCAATCCACAGCACCCTAGCCCTATTCCTCCCCCACCATCACTCAGCAGCCTAACCTTATTCCTACCTCCACCAGCACTCCTCAGCATCACCCGTTTCCCTACTACCGTCACTCCACAGCCTAACCCTATTCCCCCTACCATCACTCCACAGCCTATCCCCCCCCCCCACTACCATCACTCCACAGCCTAACCCTCTCCCCCTACTACCGTCACTCAGCAGCCTAACCCTATTCCCCCTACTACCGTCACTCAGCAGCCTAACCCTATTCCCCCTACTACCATCACTCTGCAGCCTAATCCTATTCCCCCTACTACCATCACTCTGCAGCCTAACCCTATTCCCCCTACTACCATCACTCGGCAGCCTAACCCTATTCCCCCTACTACCGTCACTCAGCAGCCTAACCCTATTCCCCCTACTACCGTCACTCTGCAGCCTAATCCTATTCCCCCTACTACCATCACTCTGCAGCCTAATCCTATTCCCCCTACTACCATCACTCTGCAGCCTAACCCTATTCCCCCTACTACCATCACTCTGCAGCCTAACCCTATTCCTCTACTACCATCACTCCGCAGCCTAACCCTATTCCCCCTACTACCATCACTCTGCAGCCTAACCCTATTCCCCCTACTACCATCACTCCGCAGCCTAACCCTATTCCCCCCTACTACCATCACTCCGCAGCCTAACCCTATTCCCCCCTACTACCATCACTCCGCAGCCTAACCCTATTCCCCCTACTACCATCACTCCGCACCCTAACCCTATCCCCCCCCACCATCACTCCACAGCACCCTAACCCTATTCCTCCCCCGCATCACTCAGCAGCCTAACCCTATTTCCACCACCACCCTCACTCCGCAGCCTAACCTTATTCCTCCCTCCACCAGCACTCCTCAGCCTCACCCTTTTCCCTCACCATCACTCTACAGCCTAACCCTACCACCCACCCTCACTCCACAGCCTAACCATATCCCCCCACCACTATCACTCCACAGCTCAACCCTATTCCCCCCACCCACAGTCTCTCCGCAGCCTAACTATTCTTCCCATCACTCCGCAGCCTGACTCTATTCCACTCCCATCACCATAACTTTGCAACCTAATGCTATTCTTCCCCTCCACTCGCATCACTCTGCAACCTAATCCTATCACTGCCTGGTAGATTTACGTTCGGCATTCTGACAATTGTTGGGGTTCCAGTGCCGGTATTCTAATCACCATATCCCAGCCACGTCCTCTAGTGCATGGTGGAATGTGTGTATAATGAGTGTGAGCATTGTGTGGCATAATTTGAGTCAGACACTTGGATCCCTGGATACACCCCTGCTGAGAAACATTCTATGACAACAGCTGGTCCAATAACACTGCTACCTCTCCACCCGGGGTCTCCCCCTCAGTTTTTTTTTTTTTTAAATTGAATTTGTAATTTTAGGTCTGCTTCCGAAAGTGGGTGAGGCAGCAGTGCCATAGTATGCTACTGCCACTCTGTCTCTCACTATCTCTCTGAGGGGGCGATTCTGCAACACAGAAATGTGGTAACCCCGTTATCTGGGGATTTCTGTATGCTGTATTAGCCCACCGCAGTGTTAGCGCTGCGGAGGGAATCGCCAGCAAAAGCTGGCGATTACCTGCGAAAGCCTATCGGCTTCTTACCGCAGCGCTGTTTGAGGGATCCGTCACGGATCCCTCCCAGCGTGCCCTGCGGCCGGCGCCGGGGTCTGCGCATGCGCAGATGGACTCCCGGGTCACAGACCCAGAAGTCCAGTGCCGGCACCGCATCGCAAGGGACAGCTCTTATCGCAAGAGCTGTCCCTTGTGTTAATAACCTCATATGTTACAGCATATGCCGTTATTAAAATTGTGGTAGCCGGCGAAGGGGGCCGCGGATGTTACAACATCCCGTCCTCTGAAACCTGTCACCCACTGACTCCCCTTCACCCTGTCGCTCCATCTCACACACTATCTCTATCCATCATACGTATTTGGCATTCTCTTTGGGGCCATGCCCGTGTGTGTGTGTGTGTGTGTGTGTGTGTGAGAGTGAGGTAGTTGGTTTGGGTATATATGTGTGTGTGTAATGGAGCTGCCATGAGGGTATTTATGTATACGGAGGTGGCTGTGGCAAGGCGACAGTATCATATTATATAATAGTTTACATACTGTACATTAGCACACACAACACTTTGACATTTTTTAAGAACTGGTCTAAGCATCAATTTATGCCCCACTCCTACTGTAGCTCCACGCACATTATCCACAGCTCTGTTCCTCCAGGGTGGAGAGACCGGGGGTCTGCCCAGTCCCAGGCCCCAACATTTCTGATGGCAGCCCTGCCCGTGTTGCTTCTATTGTACACAAAATCACAAATGAGTTTGCAATGGATTGGGTGGGCATCGTTTTTTTCCCTTGTTGGGCAGCATTAACAATTCTGTAGCCCAGAAATTACAAATGCACTTGTGTACAAACATGAATTAGGGCCAGTGTGCAATTATCGTGCCCTAAAGCATGAAGTTTAACTATTTGATTCTGGGTGTCATGGCCGTTGTCAAACACTATGTAATGTAACCTGCTGCGCTGTATAAAAAAAGTAAATAAATAAAAGCTTAATAATGCAGGGCAACTTTGGGCAAAATTGTTCAGTTATCCGTGGAATCCGAACCACTCCGAACATAGGCCCCCGAGCTGTCTGCGATCCACGCTCGCGAGTTTCCGGATTTGTTTAGAAACCTGAGCGGAAGAACACGGTAATCCCGCATCGGATATTCTGAAGACGCCGGGGTGTTTATTACCAGGGGAGCCGAGGGGGGGGGGGAGAGGGTACTAATTACCTGGGCCCGGGCTTACTGGAGGGGCCCGTCAGGGGCCCTGGTTCGACCCCCTTCTTCGTCCATCCCCGCCAGCAGCATACACCTCTACTGCCTGCTGTCGGCACAGTACATGCTGAAGGTGTGTGTGCTGCTGCTGCTAGGGGGGGCATAGCCTCCCACGATTAGCCTCCACCTCGAAACATTTTTGAGGCATATACTCCCGCGATTAGGCCACGCCCTCCACATTTTACCGGGGCCCGGCACACCTCTCGGCTGCCCTGTTTATTACTGGCAATGGTGTGTTGACTGCAGAGGGGTCTGTGGTGCAGCCTCAGAGGGGTGTGTTGTGCAGTGCAGAGGGGTTTGTGCTGTGTATTGTTTTGGTCGTGTGTTAGGCAGGCTGTGTCAGTGCGCAGAGGGTTGAGTCTGTCAGTCAGTGTAGTGCGGTACGGTACACAGGCAGGCTGCCAGTCAGCTTTTGTTTATTTTTTCATTGTGGTGTGCTGCACTGCAATCCAATACACCATATACTATACTGTCAGAATGTCTGTGTGTGATTGTTCTGCCTCCACACAGTGTTATACAAGCTGCGCATAAAAAAATTATAATTTTGCTCTTCTTTATTGTTTGTGTGTCTTGCACCCCAATACACCATACTAATACTGTAAGAAGTTCCGTGTGTTAATAACCTGCCAGCTTGCTGCAGGCCTTGGCCTAAATTGAATGAAAACAACATTGTGAGCTCTAAAGTGGTCAAACTTGTCTGGAAGAGGCTGGAAATTAATGTAATTGAGGTTAATATTACTTTAGGGACAAAAAATGCAATTACGTGATTTGGGAGTTTTTTTTTTTTTTTACCATTTTTGAAAAAAAAAATCCAAAGCCTTTCACCGCCGCTTGACAAACCCTAAATCCAAATCTTCGGCCCCAGTGTCCATCTCTAGTTCCCACTATAGCAAGTGTTCATGCCTGGAAATATTTGGGATTTGCTGCAGTTCACTGGAATAGGGAGCAATACGTGTACATGCTGTACCATTGAAGGCCTTTTTACGTGACCAAAATATCTTTCCCTAGACAACATTGTATGTATCATTTACTTGAACTTACTTAAGCAAATGTCAAAAATAGAATATAATGCCCTTTTGAACATACATAAACTGAACTCTCCTGTTGAACTTACTGATGCTTTTCAAGAAATATTTAACAACATTAACCCATTTCGTAAGTTGAACTTTGGAATTGACAGATAAAAAAAAATCCTTCAACAGACGCATCATTTTCCCTCTGGGATGATCTGTCCTACCTAGCTCAGCATTTCTTACATCCATTACTCTGCACATTTTATTGACTTGTATCTAAAGGTTTAGATTTTTTCCGGGTTTTTTTAAATGAAATTGCTAAACGTGACCCAGTGGGCCTAATTCAAGTTGAGTTGTCATTTTGCAACATTCCGCAAAATTACTGCTCCCGGCGGCAGGCAGAGGGGGGACCGCCAAGCACAAGGCAAGACTCCCACATGCAGGCGGTAGATCTTAGGCGCCTCCAGAGGACGTCTCAATACTAGCGCCTATATTTGCATATTTTCACACAGCAGCTGCATACTGAATTTCAGCTGTGAAGCTCTGAATCCGACCCTCTGTATGAACAAAATTGGGAAGCAGACGGAGATATTCTGTACCCGCAAGGTCGATGGAGGAGGTTAGAAACACAGACAGAGGATTAGGGCACATGTACAAATACAGAGACTATGGGCAAAATTCTGATATCTGATAGCAAGGCTGCAATTTTTGCAGATGGACAAAACTATGCTGCACTGCAAGTGCGGCAGATGTAAGATGCTGCACTGCAGGTGGGGCAGATGTAACCGTTTCTAAAAACTCACACTTTAGTAAATTTACACAGGACACCAGTCATTGGAGCTTTGCCTTTTCACTGTGATGTGAATTCACAGCACAAGCAATTATCGGCGACCGCACATACGCTATGGTATGCTGTGCGCATATGAAGGTGTCTGCAGGAAGGCAGTGAGTGAAGGCTAGCCTTTGCTGGCTGCTCGCAGGGTGATTGACCAGGTGACTCTGGGCAGGGCCGCAACTAGGGGGGGGGGTCACGCGCACCGGGCGCTGCGGAGGGAAGCGCTAGTGATGACTTTGATTTCCGGCAAGTCTTTTCAAAGTCATCACCAGCGCTTCCCGCCGCCGCGCTAGTAGGAGAGACGGATGGAGTCAAGCTGCCGCTACAGCGGCTACACCAGTCCACAGAACCCCGCTGGCTGCACACAGGAGTTATGTAAGTTGTCAGCGGGGAGGGGGGGGGTCTCCGGCGCCAGGGCCAAGGCGGTCATTCGGTCCGTCCCCGTCCCCCCTGGTCAGGGGCCTGGGCGCCGGAAACTCTAGTCTTGGCCCTGCTCTGGGGTAGATGTATGAAGCAGTGGTAAGGGAGGAGAAGTGATCCAGAAGAAAAGTGGCCCATGGCAACCAATCAACTGAGCTCTATAATGTTATATTATGCAAATTATAGATGCTACTTCAGTGCTGATTGGTTGCCATGGGCCACTTCTCCTCTGGCTCATTTCTTTTCCCTTATGACTGTTTCATACATCTACCCTGAGAGAGGTCGCCATGTAAAAATATCTAATTGGAATGGAAAACAGAGGCAGAACTACCATTGGTGCAGCAGGTGCAGTGCACAGGGCTGCTGAGGACTAGGGGGCCTACTGCTGCCCTTTCACGCTCTTCCTGTCCCCCACTGTTTTTCCCTGTCACACTCTGCCTCCCCCTGTCACCCACTGCCGTGTAGCATATTGTGAATATTGTTACCCCCCTGGACGCTTGGCTTCCTGAGATTGCGACTATTGGCTAAAGTGGGCGCTTCTCAGGTGACAGATTTTTTTTTTTTTTTCAGACCTAATAAGGCACGTGGAGGGTTCACACATTTGTCAGACCCTCAGGTTTGCACATTTTAGGAACACCGATCATTGACAGGCATCTTGAAAAAGGCATTGCAGCATGCCAAAAACGCATTGAACTAAGTGTCTTTTTATCATAATACAGCGGTGTGCGGAGCATTTGTGTTTCAGCACCTTGGTGCCATACCCAAATACCCGGGTCACATCTAGTACGGTACGGATGCTGTCAGATATCTGGTTCTGCACTGTTGTTTTATTTTAAAAATAAAGAAACTTTGGTACTTGTTTCCAAAGGACCCGATTTTTTCATTGTATACCCACCCTTATGGGTATTTTACATGTGAAATCCCCCCCCCCCCATTGTTAACGCCACCTCACAATGAACGCCAACCCGAAGCGTGGCGAGCGCAGCGAGGCACCGGGCCCGAAGCATGGCGAGCGCAGCGCATTACTTCACAGGTATTACGCGCACGCCATGCTTCGGGCTCGGTGGCTCATTGCGCTCACCACACTATATAAAATCAACTCCACGCCGACGTGGATAGTGGGGGTATGAAAAGGTCGGAGGACTCGTACCGCTGCGCTCGCCACGCTTCGGGTTGGCGTTCATTGTGGGGTGGCGTTAACAATGGGGGGTTTCACATGTAAGATACCCATAAGGATGGGTATACAATGAAAAATTGGGTCCATTGGCCCATTTAACATTGTTCCCTATGTGAAATCGCGTCCATCGCATCGGTCGCATCGCATGCCTTAACTTAAGGCATGTGATGGACGCGATTTTTTAATTGTCTGGGAAAATGCTAAAAATAGACCTGAAATCGCGTCGGACGCGTCCATCGCATACCTTAAGTTAAGGTATGCGATCACATGCGACGAGCGCCATGCTAGGAAACAAGTACCAAAACTTTTGTTTTATACTAGTTTTCGTGAAATTCCAAGATACCTTTACGGGATTTTACACAGCCCCTGATATGTAAGCATACATGTGAGCACCTTTTTATATGCCTGCAGGAGTGAGGTGATCCAGTAACATCCCTGGATCTTTTGGAAATATTGGGAACACCCTTTTCCATATTTTCTGTCCACACAAATGGAGAACATTTATGCTTATGCAGTATCACACTAGTGTTTATTCTCCCCTTTCTCTACATATCTGAACTTTGGAGCCGGAGAGAAAGTGGGAATCAACCAGAATAACCCCCTTCGTAACTATGTCCAGGTGGGTAGGAAACAAAATGGTGTCCAAAAATTCTATATAAACTGAACTGTATGCAACACAAAATGTTACTTGTGTAAGAAAGTAATATATCAATTTCTGAAAAAAAGGAAGAGCAGGTAAATGCATATATTTATTGTACCAAAGAGTTAACGGAAGCGGGACCATTTGTCTACAGCAAAAAGATAGACAACCATAAGGTCGACACGCCAAAAGGTCGACATGCAAAAAGATCGACACTGCCATTAGGCCGACAGTGTCTAGCTCGACAGTCAAAAGGTTGACATGGGGTTTTTCACAGTTTTTTTACCCAAATGTCGACACATTCGACATGGACACAGTTTGAAGTGAATCGCATCGCTCGCTATGCTTCGGGCACAGTGCCTTGCTGCGCTCGCCACAGTATTTTATTCTCACACCTCGCTTTAGTGGATGGTAGGGCATGAAATACCGCCTGTTGGCACATGTAGTCTCAAAAAACAGTGGAAAACCTCATGTCGACCTAGACACTGTCGACCTAATGGCAGTGTCGACCTTTTGACATGTCGACCTTCTGGCAGCTCCACAGTGCTGGCTAAGATGTGACTTCCGGGTTGTGGTATCGCCAGATCCCATCACCCTGTGCCGCAGGCTCTATCTGCTCTACGCCCGGCCAGGAGGAGAGTTGGTGCGCAGGTCCATTTGATGTCGTGACGTCATGCGGTAGTCCCGCAATGCTCCTCTGGGAACCATTTGATTGGTACTGTATATACGAAATGGGAGAAGGGACTGTCTATTAAGGGTGCACAAAAAAATGTATTAACATTTAACTTTTAATAGTCTTGTAGTAAAAATTCCCTATTTTGTATAAAGGGATCGAAGACTGCAGGCCATTTTTGTGTGGCTAGGTTGTCTTTTCTCCTCTTCCTATAGGGTGAGATATACTTAAGGGAAAATTAGTTCAAAAGCACCTTTTTCTGGCTATATATATATATATATATATATATATATATATATATATATATATATATATATATATATATAGTGTGTGTGTTTAGAAATCCTTTGGGGGAGGGGCTGTGTTTTGTTTTTGTTAGGGGGGGGTTGCATGGATGTTTATTCAAAACCTTAATTCGCATGCAAGCGGGTGCAATCTGCGGTGTGCGGACCTTCGTGCGGGAGGCGTTTAGATGACCCACAAAGTTGCGAATATCGCAGCTTTGCGGGTGAACCAGAATGACCCAGTTAGTATAAATCTGTCTATCTCTATACATCTATGATGGGGTTTATTTACTAAGAGTTCTGTTGAAGATGGGATGTTACCAGTGGCGACTTCAGAGGTGGGGTTGCAGCATAGTTCAAAGTTCAACCAACTGCCATTCCAAACTGACTCGCTGGCAGTTAGTGTTTCTCCCCTATTTGAATATTGAAGGGTGCTGCCGCCACTGGATGTTGCCCATAGTAACAATCAGAAACTACTTCTTATTTATTTAGCAACCTCTAGAAGAAAATAGATAGCAACATCCCATCTTCAATAGAACTCCCATCTTCGTAAATAAACCCTGGTGTGTCTAATAATACTTATTGGAATTGGCAGCCACTGTACTTGGCTATTGCTATGCGCAATAGATAGTAGATGCGGGTAGAAAACTATAATTTTTTTGTGGGCCCCATGCGCTGCCCATTGACAAGGAAGGCAGGCGCCATCACACCTGTGACCTAATACCAGCTGCACTTCTGCCCTTGCCCCCCATGGGGGAGCATTCAGAAGACTGACAGCAAAATTGAGATGATCAGAGTCCCAACATATCACAGAAGCAAGTACTGGGGTTGGGGTTACAGTAGGCTGCTGGAAGAGGGAGAGGGGGGAATTATTGGTAGGCTGTGGGGTATTTATTTACAGTTTCTTATATTTATTATAAGAAGGGGTATGAGTGGATAGGGATAGGCTGCGGGAGGGGACGTAAGGGTTAGGCTGTGGAATACTGTAGGTTAGGGATGGTGTGAAATGCTTACCAGGAAGCTGTCAGGATTCCGCTGTCCATCTTCTGACTGCTGGGATATTGTACCCAGCCCCTTCCAGCTGAAGAAGGGACCTATTAGAGAAGAGATGTTACATGTGCAATGTGCCAAGATGTCCACTTGAACCAGAGTTACAGGGAATCCATAATATAACATATAGATTATTGCTGAAGGGAGTAGTTGTACTGTTAATGAATGGGGTCCGGTATGATCCCCGTCACCACCTACCATTGGCATGGTGACCCTATTAGGAACTATATCAGTGATGGTATTGCTTAATTGGCCTGATATCAGTGTGTGTATTGCCACGACACTGTTGGCATCCCCGGGATTAACCCAGTGACACTCATTCAGTTCTTTTCCACCTTATGCACAAACATCCATCAATCCTTTTTTTTATTTCCTTTCCATTTAATCATATAAGGGATTACAAAGATACATTGTAGAATTTAATGACCATAAAATAAGATATATTTAATTCCTTCTAGAACTACTGTGCAGCCGTTTTATTTAAAGTAAATGTTGTAAATGTAACGTTGGCAGAATATTGTAGTCATCACTTTATTTTTACACTGGCTAAATATTCACCATATGAACTATGCCCTGTGGGACACTTGGCTGCAAGTTTATGGCCACTGTACGTCTTTCCGAGTCGTGACACGAGGTGAATATGCAGAGAATAGGTATTTATTTAAGGCATACACCTGTTGGATACAGAGCAAGCTACGTGATTTCTAAACCTGCGGATGATCTTCTGGGAAATAGTCAAAGATTGCTAGAACTCCAAAATCTATTTTTTTTTATTATAAATATCCTTTATTTATAAAATCCAACATATTATGCATCACTGTACATGATAATAAAGGTGATTATCCATACGATATTATCCATACGATATTCTGGCCCTACAGATTGGGGGGGGGGGGGGGGTTGGAAACTATACCCACACTTACTGCATACCCAGACTAGCATATTTTTGTTTGTACAGCCCCCGCATGAGTGCAAGGCCAAAGGGATTTTATGTCTAGAAAAAGGAAAAAGATGGATGGTGGAGCGCTAATTATTTTTGGATATAATTAAATTATAAAAAATTGTAAAAAGTTGACCAATTGGGTATTACAATAATTATTTTAATATATTCTATCTCGAGAAAATACACATTACACAAATACAAATAGAACACATCTAAAATACAATGTGATTAAAAATAAGACAATATTCACCCCTACATGGGACCTCAGTGATAAAAGTTTTGAAATGTGGATATATCTCACTTGTTCCAGGTGATACTCTCCTGTTGGATAAATGAATATACTGGATTGGCGGGTGTCCATAAACCTGACTTGGAGCCGATGGTGATGTTCTCCCCTTGTGAGGAAAGATGGTACACGTCTCACGGAATGGAGGGCCTCGCAAAATTGGCAGGTGGTGGTGTCCCTTGATTTGAAAGAGTCCAGTAATTGACTTGATAAAAAGAGAGGAGAGCTGGTCCAAAGTGAGATGGGGTAAATTGTAATCCACAGGGTCCAGTAGAGGGTGAGCGCCTAATGCGTTTCGTCATCCACAGATGACTTTATCAAGGGCATGCTGCTGTTAGGTCCAGCATGGAGTTTTATACGGTCTTACGGGAAGTACGTTTGACCTCAGCCACAAATTACCCAATTGGGCAATTGACCAATTGGGTAATTTGTGACTAAGGTCAAACGTTGTACTTCCCGTAAGACAGTATAAAACTCCATGCTGGACCTAACAGCAGCATGCCTTTGATAAAGTCATCTGTGGATGACGAAACGCGTTAGGCGCTCACCCTCTACTGGACCCTGTGGATTACAATTTACCCCATCTCACTTTGGACCAGCTCTCCTCTCTTTTTATCAAGTCAATTACTGGACTCTTTCAAATCAAGGGACACCACCACCTGCCAATTTTGCGAGGCCCTCCATTCCGTGAGACGTGTACCATCTTTCCTCACAAGGGGAGAACATCACCATCGGCTCCAAGTCAGGTTTATGGACACCCGCCAATCCAGTATATTCATTTATCCAACAGGAGAGTATCACCAGGAACAAGTGAGATATATCCACATTTCAAAACTTTTATCACTGAGGTCCCATGTAGGGGTGAATATTGTCTTATTTTTAATCACATTGTATTTTAGATGTGTTCTATTTGTATTTGTGTAATGTGTACTTTCTCGAGATAGAATATATTAAAATAATTATTGTAATACCCAATTAGTCAACTTTTTACAATTTTTTATAATTAAATTATATTCAAAAATAATTAGCGCTCCACCATCCATCTTTTTTCTTTTTCTAGACATAGATATATAGGGGACTTACCACCCCCAGGTGTGAGCAGCTTGGCAATTCTTACGCATCTCCTCAAGCGCCCAATAGGCTCCGCCATCTAGGTGGCAGGGTTTATAATTTTTCTCTTTTTTTTCATAGGGATTTTATCCCTTTGAGTGCCAACGTTGCTGTGAGTGATCCTCAAAATAAATATCCGCTAAAAAATGCCAGCGCCGCTCACAGCGACTGTTCTTTTAGTAAAAAAATATACAAATACAGCCAGGTCAGTTAATAGAAGTTTAGTTAAATATTGCACCCCAAAAAAAAGAACAGTCGCTGTGAGATACGCTTTTTAGGGAATATTTTGAGTCTCTCACAGCAATGTTGGCACTCAAAGGTTAAATGTCATTGCAATGGAAAGGCTCCTTCCTCATGTGCAATTAATGGACCTCAAGCTAATTAACTACCTGTCACTGGAACCAGGGGCGGATTGGCCCACCGGGAACCCGGGCCATTTCCCGTTGGGCTGGTCCAGATTTCCACCTGGCTGGGCTGCCAGGGCCGGCTGCCCAGTCCTGCGCTGCCGCCGGCGGGGACCTGGAGCGGGCGGCCCACAGACAGTTTCAGCAGGATGTCACCCCGGCGTTCGTCTATGTCGGTGCTGTGGCAGGAGCTGCTGGTCTCCAACACAGTGGTAGCGGCGGCGCTGTCAGGCCGGGTGCTGAACCGAGTCCTGGTGCGGAGCAGACCGGGCATCCTCCTGGCCAGCCTGCTCTTCACCGCCGGGGCAGTGGTGATGGCTGCTGCCCGGGACAAGGAGACCCTGCTTGGCGGCCGTGTGGTGGTGGGACTCGGCATTAGTGAGTGTTAGCATCAGTGAGTAGCACGAGCAACCCCCCCCCTCCGGGTTGCTCCAAATTTTTCCCGGGCCAGACATGGGTACCAATCCGCCCCTGACTGAAACTGTTAAATATTTCCATTTTTCATTTTCAGTGTTATTTTGTTATGGAAAATATGTTAAATATGATAAAAGTATCATTTTGGTGTGAAATTTATGAAAACTTAAAGAGAGATAATGTAGCATTTAATTAGCTGCTGTGTTTTTTTCAAGCACAGCCTGTAACATGAAAGTAGCTGATTGGTTATCTCTCCCCAAGCTTTGATAAATTAGCCATTTTTTCTAATATCCTTTATTATTATTATTATTATTATTATTATTATTATTATTATTATTATTGTGCAGTGGAGTAAGTTCATCTCAATTGCCCGGAAGTAAGATAAATATTTTAAATATTTAAATATGGTCCTGTTGGGAGTGGGAGTCAGCCACAGAAGCGATATCGTCGACTTTCAATTAACCATTTTAAACTCGCAGGGGAGAAGAGGCGCCCCCTTGGAAGCAGGAGCCCGGTGGTGGTTGGCGCTATTGCCTCCCAGAGTTACACCTCTGCTATTGTGCACTGTGCAGACATAAAGAAATTGCATACAATAATATGGAATTCAATATAATAATGACCATGCCAAAATAAGTTTACAATCTATGATCATAATGTATTCAACCAAAACCAATCACACACTCTCTACTAAGATGTTCTGTTTGGAATTAATTTACATTATAATATAAAATATGCTTTAATTGTTATATGACAATAATTCAGTTGGGTTTTTCCCCCAAAATTATTATTTATTTTTATGATTTGTTTTTTTGGGGTTACATATGTATATATCTATAGATTGTAAGCTTGCTGGCAGGGCCCTCCTACCTCTGTCGGTTTGTTTCTACCCAGTTTGTTTAATCACTGTTGTTTCAAATTGTGAAGAGCAACAGAATATGCAGCGCCTCGCAGGGCGCCCAGTTTCACTATGTACGGTACTGTAGTGAAATTGCATTGTATGAAATGCAATGAGATTCAGGCACACGTCCTATCGACCTTTTCATACCCCCACTATCCACGTCGGCGTGGAGTTGATTTTTATATAGCGTGGCGAGCGCAGTGGATTACGTTACATGTATTCCGTGTCTGCTCGCCACGGTTCGGGCTCGCTGTGCTCGCCACACTATATAAAATCAACTCCACGCCGACGTGGATAGTGGGGGTATGAAAAGGTCAGGAGGATGCGTTCCGCTGTGCTTGCCACGCTTCGGGGTTGCGTGGATACTGGGGGGGTGCCTCAATCTCATTGCAGCTCATACAACTGTATAGTAAAGTAAATGGCATCGCACCTTATACAATCGCATGCGATTTTGCGGTGCAATGCGATCGCACCGCCCAGGGGAAAAAAATAGCAGTGAATAAATTACATAGGAAAATCGCATGCAATGCGATTTTTCTTACGCAGAATCGCCCGCTAACACTAAGCTATTTGCTTAGTGGACGCCCTGCTAGGAAACAAAAATATATATATATATATATATATATATATATATATATATATATATATATATATATATATATATATATATATATATATATATATAATTTTTTTTTAATTAGTCAAAGCTCGTTACATGGAATAGTTGCCCATTCACTCACATAAATTATACAGCTGGGTCGGGTGCTCTTCAATAGAAATACAGACCAGTCCAAGAAATGAAGGTATACCAGCGCAGTTTCATCCAACTATGCCTACATAACCCTTTGAGTGCCAATATCTCTGTAAGAAATGTTCAAAATATCTGCTAAATATTGCCAGCGTTGCTCACATTTGTTATATAGATTCAAATAAGAATTTTTTGTAAAAAATAGATTATATTCCCTAAATAAGGCTAGTATATATAGATCTATCCACAGCACTTTACAGAGAATATTTTTACACACACACGGATTATATGTATCTCCACAACCGTTTACAGAGGTATTTGTCCACTTATTCTCTCTATATATCTATATCCCTAATCGTGATATATGTACAAGTAAAAATGGGACTGTAAATTAAATGAACTACAATAATTAACTACTAAATAAACTACAATGTTACAATACAATAAATTAATCCTTTCATTTGTTTTGGAATATCCTGAACCGCGTGAGTGCTACAATGCAAGTAACACATACTGTAGGTTCAGATGGGATAAAGGTAATGGTTTGTGAA
The DNA here is from genome assembly GCF_055691185.1 of Crinia signifera. Taxonomy (NCBI): domain Eukaryota; kingdom Metazoa; phylum Chordata; class Amphibia; order Anura; family Myobatrachidae; genus Crinia; species Crinia signifera. The sequence goes on along the minus strand of NC_139227.1, from coordinate 87,752,770 downwards.
ATATGTGAAGAGGTACAGTAAATGTATATGATTTAAATATGGGAGCAAGTCAGGCAATGAAATGCCATATTGCTAATCTACCAATGCATGCATTCTGTTTTAAAGTGATTAGTAATAGAGAGATATGCAATGCACGGATAAGGGACCTACATCTTTGGAAATTTAATTCAACTTGTTTGGACTCTGTAGGTGCTTGTTTTGCACTGTTTTTAAAGGGATATTTTTCAACTATAGAAAACATTCTAATCACCTGTCCCTCTCCATATACACATTTTACAGTTCCACCCCTCCTCACACAGAATGTATGCAAATATGTCCTTTTAAAGAACTTGCGATAGATATCTATACTCAAACCAGAAAGAGTTAACGACCGATGAAGTTTATTTGTGTACTATGGACCTACAATTTGCTTCTCGTAGACACGACCAGACCAGGTCAGACAAAAAATAAAATAAAGATGGTTTACAGTAAGCTAATCATTCTAAAATAATCAAATGATCTCAGTATCAGCATGAGACAACACATACCATGCATACCATGACCGTGTTATATTCTAATTCAATGGGGTTAACGCATGTCCATTTTAGCTGAAACCTGCATGTAACAGATTTGTCCTAGCTAAAGGTCAAAGTTTAAGTGCAGTAAGTTAGAGACACATAATCTACCGGGGCATTGACCGTGGTAAAGGACAATGAATCTTACCCTATCCATAGTGGACAGGAAAATTATTATATTGGGATTCAGGGTATTTATGCTACTTTTACATTGAATAATAATCTACATAACTGAATCCTACTCTTGCCTAATGTATGCTACCAGGCAAATTTAAGGAAAAGTGTTTGAAATGTTTATTCACTTATAGTTTTTAAGAATTTTTTTTTTTTCATTTAAAGGCACCTGCAGCTTTTTTTAAATGTATTTTCTAATATGATCGGGCAGGCGGGGATGGGCACAGATTGGATAAGCTGGATTCCTTTCCTTGCATTAGTGAAACAGTTAAAATCCGCTGTTTAAAATCAAACTTTTATTTTTTCTTTAATTTACTGTAGCATGGGTATAAGATTTTATGGGGTTGAAATAAATGACCCAACAAAGTTGTTCAATTAGCACTCAATTATCGAATTACTTTTGACAATTCCCCCAGCCTTGTTGGATGAAGCTACAAGGCGCGCTACCAGGTATTCGAAATCAACGAAAGCTATGCAGGGAATCTGCACTATTTATTTAAAAATATGATAATATTTAACTCTTTTGTTTCTGGAAAGTGTTGCATTAATCCCCACTACATTTTGGAAAGTCTCAAGTTTATATTATTGTGCTGACTTCTCTTATCTCCCCCTTACACACCCCCACATACGTGCTACTGTTTGTCATATTTCTGTGCATTGTGACCAGAAATAAACTAATGAAAAACAAGATTAAGTCTTTTTTTTTTTTTTCTAAAATAAATAAATTAAAAAAAAATTCTAAATATTCCTACCCCTGGGGACATGTAAGTGAATGCCCTCTCTTATTTTATGTCTGTTAGCAGGTCTCGTTAACAAACAGGTGGAAAGTAATTACAAGTGCGCTGTAGGTTAAGTCATTTGTTGCTTTTGACTTTGTAAAGTGTTGGATGTAGAAGTCTAAAAAAAATAATAATGATCTAGTAAACACAATGAAAATAATTACTTTTTACAGTATTTTTTTAGTTATAGTAAGGAATTAATAGGAATCCATTCATGCAATTACGTACAAATAACTAATTTTTTTTTAAATTCAAACAAAGCTTAAAGGAACATTTTACAGAGATTTTTGAAAGCTGTTTTTTTTCATGAAAAATTTTCCTAGAACTATATTTGTGTAGAGGTTCAGGTGCACACAATAAATTCAAAAAAAAAAAAAATTCAGAAATGCTAAATGAAATTTAAGCAAAAATACTTAAACTTGCGGTATTAGGAACTTTTTTCCACATATTGATTTTTTTTTATCATCTTAACATTTTTTTTTATAACAAATGCTAATTATATAATTTAAAATAATGTACTCATTGTGTACTATGGTATTTATTATTATTATTAATAATAAAAAATATTTAAGTACCCCCTCCCTGCATGTATCTATGTGTATGGCGATCTCCTGTAGTGTGAACACCTTTTTTTTTTTAGAGCCCCAAAAATAAATATTTTGCATATTTGTTTAAAATAAGGTATATAAAACTGTACAAATGAAATGTATCTATCTATTATCACTATGTATAGGTATAATTTAAAAAAAAAATATATATTTTTTTTATGTGTGTGTAAATGAGAAATATATATATATATATATATATATATATATATATATATATATATATATATATATATATATATATATATTAAGGTTGCCATGTTCTATACATTGACAAAAGTGTATTAAAAAATAAGTCTCATATTCCTTAGAGTATTCATTCCCAATAATTACTGTATGGAGTGCATTTGATTTGCAAAGTATGTATTTAATTATTAATACATACTTATAATACATATAATTAATAATCCATAATTATAATATAAACCAATTTGCCCTTTAAATACATATATGAACATAGTGATTAGCTATTGATCCTCATTATAGAGAGCTCTATCACAAGCTCATCGGTGCACCTAAGATTGATTATAGCAATAGATAGGGGACTGTGCACAAGGAAGAATGACAGCATCACAGGCAGGTATAGGAGTGACCCAGCACTACAGAAAGTAGTGGTGATGTTGTTGTTGTTGTTGTTGTTGTTGTTGTTGTCACCCCTAACTTGTGAATGACAATACAACAGTTACTGCAAGGCGATTTCTAGACTTTTTGCTCTTGAATAACACTTTCACTTTTTGGGGTGGGTGGGGGGAAAGGGGTGTGGAAGCAGCGGGAACATGCCCACTAGAAGAGAAGGGGGGGAGGTAGGGTGTATAAAAGAAAGGGCAGGCTGCCTCTTCAGTCTGTCTCCCTAGGATTGGAGCAGCTAGAAGAACAGTGTAGCTTGGGCTGGAGATTCGACTTGGATGCATTTTTTACCAGCCGCGTCCTTTCTCCAAGCCATCCTTTACCCTGCAACTGCCAGCTGGGACGAAAGACGAATAACAGCACCATAATTAGCGTCTATGCCATCAATGCACCAGTAAGCCCTGACTTACCGCATCACTTATCCCATCACACCGGAGCTGCTAAGTAAATTACAACGAAAAAAAACAAAAACTCAGCAAAGAAATGGAGCAAGTAAAGTGCAGAAGCAGAAGCGCGGTCCCAAGAGAGGAGTCCTGCAGGAGGCTACAGGTAACCAGTGGGGGTCTCTCTGCGGGGTTTTGGGGTCAACATTCAGGGAATTAAAAAAAAAAAAAAAAAGTTGCCGGTATTTTGTGATTGCTCTTTAGAATGATTGACTGTATACGTGCCAGGAAGTGTCAGTCGCTGCAGCAGGGCAGTCGCACGGGAGATGCAACTTTCTCCAGTCACTTGCGTTAGCGCTGCAGTGACCTCACACACCGCAGCAGTAGCGTGACGTCACCGTCAGGGGAACTGGGGTAATTTGTGCAGGAGGAGGGAGAGGTGCAAAGCAAGCTGAAAATAAATTGCCATATAATTACAGCTGGGTAGTGATTAGCACTTTTGCGTCATGATATTATCGCACAGACGTCACCTCAGTAATTTGTCCTCATTCTACCAATGCATATTGTCCTATATGGTGTTAACCCCTTACTGGCTGCTGGTAATACCGGTAGTTTTCTGGCATTGCTTGGGGTTGTGTTGGGCTAAGGCTACCTGTGGCTCCCTAGGCGTTGTCTTAGCATGTTATGCTACTTGGGGTTATGCTGAGACTTGTAGTTCTACAACAGCTGCTGCATACTTGTAGGATTGCTGACGCTAACAAGGTGATTGGGACAGTGCATGAGGATGTTGTTTTCTGTATCTCTTTGGTACTTGTCAATTAGCGGTGTAATTAATGACTACCTGCCTTAGATGCTGACAATGATGTTTTGCTCTGCCAGGTGTTACGCTATCTCTGTCTGGGAATGATTAGGGGATTACTGGAGTCCCCAGAAGAGGCGCAAGCATGTGTTGTAGGAATCTTGAGGTTGGGGAAAATATGGAAAAGAAAAATATACAATTAGTATCAATGTCTATACATTACTTTGTATTGGCCAGTACAGGGTATTGGCCACTAGAGGGCAACATAGTAACAGGTAAAATGGCATCTGAATTATGTTAGCCGATGAACTCTGGAATAAAACTTCTAGCATTAAACCTATCACATTTATAGAAACATTATCTTGCTGATAACTACTATATGTGCACTATGCAACCACTAGAATTGCAATATTACACCTATAAACACACTTACAAAAAAAAAAAAGAGTAAGAATAATTGGACATAAATATTTATGCAAAATAAATATGTTATTACTGGTTCGGGTAAATTACTATAATTCCATATGCACATATGCATAGTAATGGTGATCAGTACAGTCACTAATATCCGGTGTTTTGCTATGTGTTTTTTTTTTTTTTTTTTAATGCTGTATTATTATTATTAATGACCCATAAGCATTGTATAATATAATTTTTCTACAGGCAGGTAGGAAATTCATGTACCCCACCTCTTCCCCTGTAAATGAACCACTGCGCACTCAGTCTACATCCCTGAGGCAGTGTGTAACGTGAACTGCAGCTGATCTGGGAGTCTGTGTGTATTCTGGGCCCCTTAGCTAATTCATTTCTAGGAAAACTCTTGTTTTCGCTGCCCTTTGAAGTGATGCTTTGTATAAGGATTGTGAGCCCTTGTGACGTGTCTCACAGAGCAGGCTTGTTGCAGTGTGAGTGCTACAGATAGAACATGCAGGCACAGAACCTGCTAACTGCTGACTCAAGATTCCTAGTAGGGAGCTCTTCCCACACAGACACTGAACACATGGCACAGATCTGTCTATGGGTTATACCCTGCAGCTGCTTAACCCATGGCCTGCCAGTGATTGCAGGACACGCTCCTTTGCTGCTAACAGCACAGGGGTTACATACTAAGTTAGTGGACATATAAATCATTGTTGATGATTTATGGGGAATGTTTGAGAATTAAAGCAGGGAGTTATTTCAGCCCCACATCTTCTGTTTTCCTTGGGTTAGTAGGTGGTCTTCCTACTTTAGGGACTATACATACAATATCTTATAATGAGCAGAGAAATTTATATTTTGGATTGTAAAGACCAGGATACAACACGATTAGTGGAGTCTGCAATCCATGTCCTACTCATGACAGCTTCTGGCTACCAAGACTCCAGGACACCCAGTGCTACACAGACAACCAGTCCCATGCTGCTTATTCCTATATGGAACCTTCATTTACCATCATCGTCTTTAGATTTAAATTACAGTTAGTTCTATCTAGAACTATGAGCTGGAATGTTAATTCCTAAAAGCTAGCGGGGCTATAGGATCACCACCAGCAGCTCAGAAATGACTGTACTACTATACCATATCCTTCCCTACGTTGTTCAGTGATACTGTATACTGCTCTCAGATTTCCAGGTGCTGCTCTACTGCTCAGACCACTGTCCGTATACAGCATACCACCCAACATGACCCTCTCCAGGAGGGACACATTGCTTTGCTTCTGGACTTCCCTCTTAATGTAGGATTACGGTCACCTGTGTGGAAATATCTTTCTTACCCATTAACCTGTTTAAACAGAGCATTGTGTCCCTCCTGGAAGGGGTCATGTTGGGAGGTATGATACAGTAAAATGCAGTTCCCCGAATTTAGATGGGATACGGTCATTAGGTCTACACCAACTAGGTCGAAATGGGTCTAGGTCCACATGACATTTGGTCGACATGGGCAAGGTTGACAGTCAAAAGGTGGACATGGGGTTTTTCACTGTTTTTTGAGCCGACATGTGCCAAAAGGCGGTATTTCATGCCCTACCATCCACTAAGGTGTGGTGGGAGAATCAAATAGTGTGCCGAGCGTAGCATTGCACTTCAAACTGTGTCCATGTCGACTGTGTCGACATTCGGGTAAAAACAGTGAAAAAACCCATGTCGCCATTTTGACTGTTGACCTTGCCCATGTCGACCTAATACTTGTGTTGAACTTGCTGCCTGTCGACCCAATGGTTGTCGACCTAGTTGGTGTAGACAGCTACCCACACCCATTTAGACATGGCTTTCACATGTATGAGTGTAACTGGGAAATTTACCGGTCACGCATCTAGCCTATATATAACATAGGGACGCCGCTAATCTCTAAACTAGTGGTTTGGAAGACACTGGTGGAGGTGACAACAGCAAGATGTGATTAATGCAGGGCATTGGATGTTACGAACACTGGGGTAGATGTATGAAGCAGTGATAAGGGAAGAGAAGTGATAAAGTGCCTGTTACATTATCACAAGCCAATCAGCTCCTGAGAGACAGGCTGGGTTTAAAAAGGGACATTCAGGAGCCGATTGGCCGGTGATTAAGTACCAGTCACTTTATCACTTCTCCTCCCTTATCACCGCTTCCTACATCTACCCCACTGTTCTGTACTACTGCCTGACATTCCTTTATACTGATGGGAAGCTTAATAGGCGTTACTTTTACAGGTGGTACTTACCGGGCATTACTAATTGTAATTGCTGTCTTACTGGACATTACTGATTGTAATAGGTTTTTTGCAGGGCATTATATTGTAATTGTAGACATATTCTTGGATGCTACTGCTAATGGGCATGTTATTGTACATTAATATTGTGATTGGGCATTATTAATGGAAATCATATAGGACATTATTACTAATGAGCATATTATTGGGCACTGATGCTTCTTGTACTGGAAATAAATAGTAGTAATGAGTCCTATTACTCGCATATTAGAACATTCTGATCTGTATTGCCGATATAGTTGAACATCAACTATATTGGAGATTAGTGGACACTATCACACCTATCTATATTAGAGATGTGCAGGCTCTGATTTATTCTTTGATTTTAAAGCAGGATCTTATTGGCTATCAACTGTCAACAACTGTCATGTTATTTGGGATAGCCAATAAGATCCTGCTTTGAAATCAGAGTCCATCAGAACCTGCACATCTCTGATTTACATACATTATGGAGGTAATTTCTTTTTGGTACCTTTTTTTTTTTTTTTATTGCTTAATTAGAAAATGTAAAGCTTTTTTTTTTTTTCAATTTTCATAGCAACAGTAGCCATGGAAATTTTAATTGCTCCACTATTATATATTTAATTACCTAAATTAAACTACAAAGTACAGTATACAATGACATAGTCTTCTGTACTTTCTGGGGGAAATTTACTAAAATGGGAATTAGACTTCACATGTGATGTTGCTATGGGCCACCAATCAGATCCTGTCTACTATCTTCTAGAGCAGGGCTGGGCAACACCGGCCCTCCAGATGTTAATGAACTACACATCCCAGGATGCTTTGCATTAGTTTTGCTATGTGGCCATGCTGAAACTGATGCAAGGCATGCTGGGATGTGTAGTTCATCAACATCTGGAGGGCCGGTGTTGCCCAGCCCTGTTCTAGAGGGTGCTAAATCTATAAGAAGGAGATTCGGATTGGTTGCCCATGGTAACATCACATGTGAAGTCTAATCCTGATCTTAGTACATTTCCCCCTCTATGTCATGTCTATGCTCTCATGTGCTGTGTTGTATGAAGCCGTACATGTGTGGATTTTGTAAGCATGGTGTCTGAAAAAACCCTAATCTCCTTTTGTTCTTACTTATTTTATGTAAGATGTGAGCCAGAGTTAAATATACTTGGCAAGAGTAACCAACTCTGGTTCTCAGGCCATTCCTACCGGGATAGCGTCGCCAGCTGCCCAATGTCTTTTCCAATTAATAAGAGAACATGTTTGCCTGGGCCATTATCTAACTTGCAGTAAACATATTGCAGACTTCAAATTGGTCAGGATAACTTTATTTTCTGCGGTATCCACAGAGAGTTGTAATGGATACATGTCATCGGAGGTGAAATTCATCAGTAATCACTGGGAGTTCTATGTCTTCGGAACAGCACATGCTACCTTTTAAATGGAGGCGGACAGGCCTGTTCTGTTCCTGAGCAGCACTCCAGAGGGATTAGTATAGTAACACATTATGCACCAATTATATCACAGATATAGCATGTGACCTCTATTACGTTCCAGAAAAAGACGTAAGGGGTGTAAACACACGGGGCGATTTTTCTTCTAAGCGATATTGACTACATTGTCTAACTCGCTTAGTAGGTTTGCCTGAATCCCCCCGTGTGTACACAGCGGCGATAGCAATGCGCGGCCCCGCAGCGTTGCTGTCGGGCAGCCAAATAGTCAGTGCAGGCAAGAATATTCTTGCTACGCTGTATGTTTGGCTGCGGCTCCTGTGGCTGGCAGGATGTAGTTAGTTGTCTCTCTGACGGCTTAACTACATCTGGACACACATGGGGCTCAGCTGAAATCGCCGGGGCTGAGGGGTAGATGCATGAAGCAGTGATAAGGGAGAAGTGAACCAGAGGCCCATGGCAACCAATCAGCTGCTCTGTATAATTTTATACTATGCAAATTATAGATGTTGCTTCAGTGCTGATTGGTTGCCATGGGCCATTTTCTCTTTTGGCTCACTTCTTCTCGCTTAAGCTTGCTCCTGCGACCAGCTGATTACCTCTGCGGCACCGCCAGCAGAGGTTCCCTTTCATCAGGGACCATCTCTGGTCGCTGATGAAAAGGAGACACTGAGCAATATATTGCTCAGCAATATATCTCCCCTGTGTGTACGGGGCTTTATAACTGCTTCATACAACTACCCCGGAGTCCAGTGTGTACACGGCTTAAGGGAAGCTGTACTAACCTTGAGAGAGTGATAAAGTATAGAAAAATAAACTACCATCCAATAAGCTCCTGTAATTTTTCAAAAACAGCTGTTAACATGTCAGTTAGGGGCTGATTGGTAGTTTATATAGATAGATATGTGTTTTAGATGACTTTTGTGCATAAATGTGAATTATGTAGTCGGTCTGCTGGACTGTGGCCTTGCATTATTGATAGCCTATTATTATTATTATTATTATTATTATTATTATAATTAGAACAATAGTACAAGTCTAACACAGGTATCTGAAGTTGTTGTGGCACTACAAGTACCCACACACCCTGATGCCCTATTTGCTGCAACTAATAATTGTACTACACCGGGCCAGATGCACTAAGCTTCAAAAACTGAAGAGTGATAAACTACCAACCAATCAGCTCATAACTGCCATGCCACAGGCTGTATTTGCAAAATGACAGCTAGGAGCTGATTGGCCGTTAGTTTATCACTCTCCACTTTATCACTTTCTGAAAGTGAATCTGGACCTAAAGACCCAAAGCTTGACTCAACCTGCAATAACCTAGCAAATGAAACCCTTTCATCTAAACCTGCCATGCTAAACTAGTTTGTCCGAGAACTGAGGGGGTTAAGTAGTAGTAACTGACTTCTAAATGAATAATTCCCGATTGGTTCCAGTGTGTTACTGTAGAAGGCACAGGCCGTCCTTCTCCTTCTTCCTTTTTTATTATTTATTATTTATCTCTCTCTCTCTCTCTCTCTCTCTCTCTCTCTCTCTCTCTCTCTCTCTCTCTCTCTCTCTCTCTCTCTCTCTCTCTCTCTCTCTCTCTCTCTCTCTCTCTCTCTCTCTCTCTCTCTTCCCCCCCCCCCCCTTCATCATATTAGTATCCCCAAGGAGAGAATATTCAGGCAAAACAAGCGAGAGGAGCCAGAATGGAGAGCGAAGTGGTGGCGCTCTGCCAGCTGAAAAAGTCTGTTGTTTGCTTGTTTCATTCTGTTTTTCTTCCTCTTGCTCTCCCAGTTGCCTTCTCTCTGCAGTGATTGTTTGGAGAAGGAGAGAGAGCTGAGTTGGAAAGGCGTCTGCATTGTTAAGCAACGGGGAATAGGGGGCATATGAGGGAACCTTTAACATGCAGGAGTAGCAGCCAGTGAGCAGATGTTGCCAACTCCCCCTCTATTTCTTCCCACTGTACCTATATTTTATTTATTTTTTATTTTTATTTTTGCCTTGCCCGCTTATTTGTGAAACCTAACGCACATGGGACTATGTGATCCAGAGAAAGTTTTGGGTTAAAGAGCCAGTGCCGCTTGGATGGAACATTGACAGAAAGATGATGTAGAAGTTTTTCAGCTGACAGCAGCTTGGCTGTGTGCTGGTAGGGGAAGGGAATGGTCCCAATTTCAATTGAAATGATTGTAATCAACTGCAGGCAGCAGTTACAAGTGGATTGCGTCACTAGGTCGACCACGAAACATCGACAGGGTTTAGGTCGACAAGGGTAGGAAGGTCGACACAAGCGTTAGGTCTACAATGGGAAGGGCAACATGAGTTTTTCACGTTTTTTTTTTTTTTGAGCAGACAAGCAGTATTTCATATCCTACCATCCACTACGGCGTGGTGGGAAAATAAAAAGAACATAAGGGACAGCTGGATCCGGGTTCTGTACTGGCTGCCTATGAGCCAGGTTTGGTCAGGCGCACTGACTCCCAGATAAACTTCTACCCAACCAGGTCATTAGCACAAGAAACGTTTTAAATTGAACAAACATGCACAACTTGTACTGAGGCTGCTGCGTGTGCCCACACATCCCATCCCATGTTTCACATCAAAATGCGTCGGAAAGTGCACAAGTACTTAGTGTATATGTATGTGTGTATGTATATATAAGATAAGCGCGCTCCATAGTGCAATATCAATGGTATCAAGTTTTTCTTTATTAAAAAGGCATCCAAGGAGGGGGCAACCCTCTGACAAAGTACGTGGTACGAAACGCGTTGGTGCGTGGCCTGGCGTTGCTGTCTTGTCCACTGTGGCCACGAGTGTAACCGCTCCAACATCTCTGTGTGGATACGCAGACTTTCATGCTGTAAAAGTTCAGTGGTTTAACCGCCCACTCTGATACGTTACCCTATACTTATTTTATCCTTGGATGCCTTTTTAATAAAAAAAAAACTTTATACCATTGATACTGCACTATGGAGCGCTCTTATTTTTCCTTCTAGACGTAATCACCTGTGGAACCCAGGTGCTGAGAGCCGCCAGGTGGATTTGACCTAAAGTGCATGGACAAAAGATTTGAATGAGATAACCAATCTCTGTTTTACTGGACTTATATTGTCGGTATTAAGGTTGTTTTGCGCACTTATTTTCCTAATATATATATATATATATATATATATATATATATATATAATTTCATTTGCTGCCAACAGTTGACAGTGTTTCGGAGACACACAGACACTAGACAAGTATATATAGCGGGCGGGTATACGCGAGTAGCTCACGCATCCCCGTCAGCAAGGTGGCGGGGAGTGGGGGCAGGGTGCTTCCCTGCCCGTCTCTGCTTCAGGGAGACAGGCAGGGCTTCCTACAGATTGGGGCACTTTGGTGACTGTGCATAGACGGGTAGATCACACTGTGGCATTAATATAGAGGTTACCATAGCAACTGGCAGCGTGGCATAGAAGAACTGTTTTCTCCTTTTACATCGTTCTGTTACCCAGTTTGTTACATGGGGTATTCTTTATGTTTGTGATGCAGGCAGATTAAATCCGGATATATTTTGGGATCTCTATGTAGCCAGCAATATTCATTATTAATTCTGATTTGACGTTCTACGTAGAAAAATCTGTAATATGAATGCGAACTGTAGAAATACTTTCATACAAATGAAATATAGGCTTACAGGAGAAGGGCCTGTGTTTCCTCCAAAAGTTCAACCTTTTACAAAAAAATAATAATTCCGCATGTGAACACACAGGTTCAGTGGATCCTTTGTGTTTTCGCTGCCGCAGCACCGTACAGTCTGCAATTAGCAAGTATTTTGTTTCACCTGCCTTAACCTTAGGCAGGTGAAACCAAATCCGAGATGCAATGGTTGACTCACCCTTTATTTTTTATTTTTTTTTATATTTAAGTTTTCATACTTCCATCCACGTGGACTATGATTGCGAAGCAGATTGTAAGCTTGCGAGCAGGGCCCTCCTACCTCCCATGTCTGTTTGTATCTACCCAGTTTGTTTAATCACCGTTTCCAATTGTAAAGCGCAATGGAATATGCTGCGCTATATAAGAAACTGTAGATAAATAATGGCACGAGAAACGAGCCATGTGAGTGTGTTCCGTACACTAATTGGGGGTGCACATGCTCAGACTTTGACCCCCCTCCAAAAAAACACGTCAACATTTTCCATGTCGACAATTTGTGTCAACCTTTTTTCAGTGTCGACTGTGTGCATGTCAACTTTTTGATGTTCTGTAGAACAACCTTGATTATGCAGGACAGCATTAACAATGGTGCGGTGTAACTGAGCAGCTAAAAATATATTTATATTTTTTAATTCTCCATGGTGCTACCGTATATAAAAACACAGATGTACAGAAAATGCAGTGCGGTACTTGACCATCCACTTTGGTTCTTTGGCGTGAATAATGACCACAGTAACAGAGTAATAGGCAATGTACATATATCTTCAGATTAACCGACATTTTGATTATTCAAGCAGACTCTCCCCTCATTACCACTGACTGTTGGGGGCCTACTGTATTTGATTGGCAACAGTAATCAGTGTGGCTTAAAGAGCCGATGACAGAACTTCTTTAAAGAGATTCTTTTCCAGTAAGTGATGTTTAAATGAAAACAGAATTGCCTTCGGCACTGATTTTCAGTAGATTGTACATTTACTCCCATATTATATACATCACTGTTACTCTGTTAACATTATTGAAATGTGGAAAAGTGGCTACCGTCTATCGAGGTGAATTTGTTGCAAAATTTCAGAATACAGTGTAACTACAGAAGCGGGTGTAATCCTAGGCATTTCCCAGTTCTCCCGACGATGAGTCGGGGACTGGGCAAATCCAACCTGCTGGAGATCCTTGATTCGTTGACTACAGAAGGAGCCGGTGTCATACAGGCTCCATCAGCTGGCAGCTGCCGGAAGAGGGCGCGCGTGCATGAGACGCTCGCGCTCCTCCTTCCGACGGAGCTCCCTGTTGGTCACCGACACCTCCCCCCACCAATCTCCCTGTAGTGGAGACGGGCAGGGTTTCCAGTCCCCGACACCGAGTGACTGTGATGCGTATGCGTCCAAGTCAGATTGTGTCCTTCTTAGCCAGCGGGGACATTCTGGCGAGCGCTGGAGCCAGGACTCACTCAGCGCTGCGATGGCCATGGGGAGAAGGAGACCGCTAATGGACATCAGCATCCCTCCCTCCCAACAGCCAGGGAACACCTGTGTTATCTGGGGCACACCCAGAAAATGCTGGGTTACCGCCCCAAAAAAAGCCACAGAGTGTCAATCACCCTGCAAAACAGCCAGCGATGGCTAGCCAGGTCTGAATCGGGCCCTTAGTAAATTTACCCCTTTGGGACCAGTTCCCCTATAAATGGGTTTGACCTGAATTCTGGAAAAGTATCCCAACCTGTTTCTATCATGTGTCGGTTTGTTTGTGGTGTGTGCACAGAACTGGGAGATTGAGCACTCCGACTCAGTGACGCACTGAGGACAACATGACACCGCAGGAACTGACACACACGTAACTACTTAAAGCTACCATTCCGGGGATTAAAGGACCAACAATTACCGATTTATGAGACTTGGGTAATAAGTATCTGTAAGCTTAAAATATTTTAACATCAGGAAGACTAGGACACAGATTATATACAGATAAGAAAAATGTCAGGTAAAATTATGATTGTTATCTAGAACACGGTACATTTTACATGAATGATAGCAACAATTTTATAACTCGAATCCTGACCGAAGTGGTAATGTGGTTCTCAACCTTGGTCCTCTAGTACCCCCAACAGTGTATATTTTGCAGGTCTCATCACAGGTGAAATAATTAGCTTCACCTGAGGATCCTTTAAAATGTGTCAGTGAATAATCAGTGTGCCTGTGCACCTGCCGGGTGACCTGGAAAACAGGCACTGTTGGGGTACTTGAGGGCCGAGGTTATGATACACTGATGTAGATCATGCTGGAAACACAAAGGTCACATCACATCTACCTATTGCCTCGCAAATTAAGCTGAGGTTAAAAAAAAAATGTGTTTATGTTGTGCTGTGCAACATTTTGTTTCTGTCTGTTAAGGCCCATACACACTGGGCGACTTTGAGCTGAAAGTCTCTCAAAACAGCAGGTTTGAGTGGCTTTCAGCTCAAAGTTGCCCAGTGTGTATGGCCCGGCGATGCTGCTGCGCGCTCCCGTAACATTGCGGCGAAAGCCGTCATCTGCTGGTTATACCATAGGTCAGACCTGGCCGAGAATAGATCTTATGGCCCCTTCAGGAAATATTTAAATATATATGTGTATATATATTTAGTCCAGATTTTATATTCAGGCATTCTTGCCCATCCCAGTAGGAACATCTATGACTCTGACACTGGTATATTTGGAAACACACTTTTACAACGAGCACTTTACAGTAGTAGAATGTCTGATCTACTTCAGCTCATGAAGATATTATCATGTGTGTCCCACTTTGGGCTCTAGTGTATAAAATCGCTTAATTTGTCTCTACTGATCTGTGGATGCTGCAATTACAGTAATTGTTCTTCACTCTCACGCTACTTGTCTAGCTTGAATGATGCCATTTATAGCTCATTGTTGATTGGTTGCCAGGATTTACAAAGACTTGTACAGTATTGCTCCAATGTTGGTGCACAGCAACAAACTCGCATAGAGTAAAGAGTCCTCAGGGCTGATTCACATTTCCACTTTCGGTGTCTTTCCTAGGTAAAATATTATATTTTACTTAATGCTTTCATCTGTTGACCTGAATGCCATTTAGGTCACTATGGGGGAAACATGCTTTTTGTAGCTGGAGAAGGCAGCGATCTTCTTTGGAAACACTATGCTATTATAATGTATGATCTGTAATGCTTTGCTCTTTCAAAACTCATACAAACCAGGTTAGCCTATAGCCTTATGGCCTATTTATCAATCAAAATATATGGTATATCCACCAAAAACACCCATTGCCAATAAATAGTTCATGTCCCGAAAAGGTAAGTACAAAGATGTCTGCTATGATCCCCCATTGTTTGCAAAACCAGTCCTCATAGGTTTCTATTGATGCTGATTTATTGCAGAATTTATCAAGCATTGGCAGCCAACCACATCTCCAGATGATACAAGCCAATTTTGCGTATGGGCTACTTACTTCTCCATTTTGCAGGAGAGGGATCCACAGGATCCCACTCCAGCAATGACTGCACGTTCATGCGCAGTAGCCTCACAGAGTCCTGAAGAAGTGATGTGATCACGTTATTGATTCCTTCCCTTCTTACACACCCAGGGACAGGCTCCTTCCAAAAGCCCTGTCTCTGCCTGTGGTTGTTAATACATTATTGCGATCCTCTAGGGGGTATAGTCCGATGTAGGGCCAGATGCACTAAGCTTCAAAAGTGATAAAACGGAGAATGATAAACAACCAACCAATCAGCTCCTGCCTGACCATTTTCAATGTGACATGGCAGCTAGGAGCTGATTGGCTGGCTCTCGAATTTATCACTTTTGAAGCTTAGCGCATCTGGCCCATTGTCAGGGAATTTTACTTCCCTTTTGCATCTGCACTGGCTTTGGTTGAGCTGATTGGCTGGTGGTTTATCACTCTCCACTTTATCACTTTTCACTCTTCGTACATCTAACCTTAGCTGGGAACATGGAAGACGTTGATTTCTCAGTGCTTCCCTACATGATAAACAACACTCCTTTTTATTACATTTAAAAATACATTATGTGATTAAATATATATAATTAAGGGAACTTTCTTGATGTCAGTGATTTTACTCTTGCTATCGTCATCTGCATTACTACAGTACTTAAAGTGTTTTCTTTCCTCCTCCTTCACACGTATTGTCATTAAGCTGTAAATGACCAAAAACTATCATCTTAATAACCGCATTAGTGGATAGGCTGTGAATGTATCCTCCTCAGCTGGGTGCGGTGAAGCACTGAAGCAAGTTCTTCACCCATTCACTGCCTGCTCTCTGTCGTTATTACTTCTCTCTAGTTACCAGTCAGCCATTGTTTAAATAAACACATACCTCCCAACTGTCTCGCTAAAAGCGGGAACATCCTGGGCTTTTGGTGGCATTCCTGCGGCCGTTAGTGTCCCGATGCGGGGGGGGGGGGGGGGGGCAGTTGGGAGTCCCCCCCCCCAATCTGACAGAATACACGCTGTGCGCACAGCGTCTATTCAAGGAGCAGTGGCTGAAAACGAGTGTGCGTCACTAATTTGCATAAGCCACGCCCTTGCTCAGACTCTGCCCAGCATTAGACTGCGCTTGTGCAGTCTAATCCAGAAGTCCCGGGATTGGAAACTCCAATCCCGGGATTGAAATCCCGGCCCTTTGGGGACCAAATCCCGGGATCCCGCCGATCCCGATTCTGGGATTGGCCACCCTAGTTAGGAGGTATGAAAACAGGTTCATACAGTACATGTCAGAAGGCTCCGGAAATGTGTCCTCTCCTGAAACTTGGGACAATAGACTAACGTCCGTTATCCTCACCTCTTTATTAGTGAAGTAGGCAGCCTGTGTACTTGATCGTACCATGTAAGACATGCGCACATCCTCCCGCCACCCGCATGATGCTGCAGTTCTTCGAATTGCACAGCAAGATGTGTGACTGTAGGGTAAATGTATGAAGCTTGGAGGAGTGGTATTTATTCCCATAAAGAACGTTATGTGCAAGGTGATGTTGCACCAGCCAATCAGCTCCAATATCTAAATTGACAGGAGCTGATTGTGGGCCAGATGCACTAAGCTTCAAAAGTGATAAAATGGAGAGTGATAAGCAGCCAGCCAATCAGCTCCTACCTGCCATGTCACAGACTGTGTTTGAAAAATGTCAGGCAGGAGCTGATTGGTTGGTTGTTTATCACTCTCCATTTTATCACTTTTTAAGAGAAGTGCATCTGGCCCTGTATCTGCTCCAGAGGTGGTGACTGTTCTCATATTTGCTTTCCTCCGAACATCTACCTTTTAAACAGAATTTAGTTTTTACTACATTTTGAATAATAACCTATGTGTAAGTTAAGAGTTAAGGACGCTAATCACATTAAGCGGGTTGTTTGTGTGAGCATTCACATATAAAATCATCTCTTTTACGTCATTTTATATCTGCCTAATAAACAAGCCAGGGCTAGCCTGGGTATGACTCACGTGGCTTCTTGATGCTTCTGGAACAAAGGCAGAGGAATGTCCAACAAGGCTGCTGGATCATTGGATGTCACCTTGAGAATCATTGATAACCAATATGGAGCTTGCTTTCGTGATGCAAGACGGGAATGATAGACCTCATCTGATTGGTTGCTATGGAAAAAAAATCTTCTCTTTTTCATTTTAGAACCTTTTTTAAATTTACCCTTAGTCCTTATGGGAATTTATTGGCAACATTCATGATCATCTGACAAATGTTGGTTGAGGTCACAAAATGGCTGCTTCCACATAATAACTGCCCCCGCTCCATGCAGGTGACATGCAACATTTATAATCATAACAACCATTGCATCCCTAGCAGTGGTATTTTTTTTCAGGCTGAGGTTTCCTGTAGGGTAATCGAGTGTAACCACAAGTGTCGCTGGTCAGATAAGTGGTATTTAAAGGATGGATTAAGGGTTTGCCACCTTCATCCGGAGGAGCTTGATGTCTCTGAATGTTGCATTTGTTTTAGATTTAACTGTGCTTTCTAAAACAGAATGTAATGATTGAAACTCCATGGTTCCACTCAGAGACGTCAACAGAGAGTTACAAATAACTTCTTCAGCTCATGCACTGTAAACAGGAGATAATTAACACTGGAATTTTGATCGTGCCTTTGACCAGTTATACACTAAAATTAGCAAAGGGGCAGATGGGGCAGTCACTCAAGCAAGGATACCACTAGAACTTCTGTATGTGGACTTAAATTAAATATTTTTAAGAGCTCCCAATTCTGCAAGAGAATCCCCGCTCTCTCTGCAGTGCGCCACATGTGGTCATGCATAGTCCTATCCAGGAGCGTGCTTACTGAAGCCTATCAGATGACTGCATTAACATCCCCAAGTCTTCTCGTCATCTTCACATTTCCTCAGATCACCACCATCTTTTTCTATCAGTCATTTCCCCATATTCTAATATCCAACCACCACTTTTAGCAGTAAAAAGTCCAAGCACATACCCTTTGTCCTTTCCCAGGCTGGCTGTGTCTTGCACTCCTCTGGCAAATGAGAACAGCCACCACCTCAAAGAATATTAAAGTTAGAAACCATGTTAAATATAAATAATGCAGTAAAATATATTAAACTAGTTAAAAGCCGTCAAAATAGCGGCTTAGTCCCTATCTGCTCCTACCTCCAATCTCTGTCTTCACTGCTCCCTTTCTCCTTACCCAGCAAATTTGAAACCGATAAGTTTGCTTTCACTTTGTTTTGAGTAATTTGGTCCCTCTAGTGGTCACTGGCTGTACTTCACCTCAGAAAGGGGAGGAGTAGTTTAGGCTTTTAACTTTTTTCAATAGATGTACACAATTGTAAAATAAATGAAAACGATATGCCATGACTGTACTGTCCCAGTGTCATATGCTCCATATTTGTTTCCCCAAGGTCAGGAATATACGCCAAAGCCATATTGCCATACTATAATGCCAACATTCATAGTATGAGCCATAGTAGTGCCATAGTTATAATTAAGCTCCATAGTAGTGCCCTTGTTAATTGTATAACCTTTAGTAGAACTCTATTTATTTGTATGCCCTAGTCCTTTGTCTACCTCATGGTATTGCCCTAGTTCTTTTTATATACTTAATTAGTTTCCTACTTTAGTGTATGCTCTACAGCAGGCTTGTCCAACCTGCGGCCCTCCAGATGTGCTAAAACTACACATCCCAGCATGCCTTGCCACAATTTGGCTATTAGGGAATGCTAGAATGATGGCAATGCATGCTGGGATGTGTAGTTTTAGCACATCTGGAGGGCCGCAGGTTGGACATGCCTGCTCTACAGTAATGCCCCATATGTATAATATACTCCAGAGTATGCCCATATCATAATAAGCCACATGTTCCTGATGGCAATGCAGTGTACTGCGCCCACTATAGTTGCTCAGCTCCACCCTGGTGACAGGACAGTAGAGAGTAGGAAGGGAAAGTTCCAGACCCATCTGTCATTGGTTACACAGATGGAGCCTTCTTCAGCTAGCTTTCTCTGGATAGCCACGGTGAGTCAAGGCCTATTGTTCTCAGCTGCAATACAAAACCTAGAACAATACAGTAGGGGATTGGCATAGGATTAAGTCAGACAGCTCTGGCTCACTTAATCCCATTGAAAGGCTAGATGAGGATGGATCTATCTGTACCACGTTTATAGCAGATATCATAAATACTGTATATTTTGTTGCCATTGCGTTATTACTGTACTTAGTATGCAAAGTTGCTGTTTTTTTATTATGTTTTTATGTGGTACAACTTAATGATTTACAGAGGGGCCACTGGCATGTCTGTCTATGGGTAAGAGAACAGCAGAGGAAAGAAGAGCATAAGAAATAGAGGAGGGAGGAAATAAGTAGAGGTAGTGGGGAAATATGGGTTTAACTCTGTACCCTATATCCACCAAGTTTGAATTGTAGAATTGCTTCAGCTCTGTCACAAGCAGTTATATCATTGTGAATGCCATAGCTGCATAACTTCTAACATTGGCCTGCTTAAAGCCAGGGCATTGGGGGTGTGGCCATGCCTCCTCAGGGGCTAGACTTGTGCTTCAGGAGCTGTTTGATTGGTTCATACTGGGTTACAGCATACGGTATGTGTACACCTTTGGTGCCTTTTATATTTCTATTGAACCCATTTGTATTTTAGTTTCAGTTAGTACATAGAAAATACAATAAATAAACCTGATGTGCATTGAAACATTAATAGAATTTCAAAGTGCATGTAACAAGAAAATTAACTCATGTAGCCTGAGATGGCCTGAAGTGTGAGTTATGGATGAAAGAAATTGCTTGCAGTCACCATAAACCTGGACTTTGTGATTTTCTAAAAAGCAGTTTAAAACTAGGCAATTACAGAATTTACTAAAATAACATGTATGAGGAAAGTGACTCCACACCCTTCCACTTCTGACAGAATCTGATTATTGTAAATATCAGAAAGACAAATATGGTTCAAGCAGAGCAATGAAGCGAATTCTAAAAAGCAACTTTGTCCCCAACTCATCTCAGTGTAGAAGGAAGTTGGGGGCAAGTTCTAAGTATAACCTTGCTTGAACTGAGCAACTTTCTGTTTTCGTTTTCTTACAACATCCATGGATTCTGATAGGTGAAGTGACTCAGTCAACATGGCCACCTTTTTTGATCTGTCAGCACTTACGCAATAATGGCTGAATGTTTTTTGATTTGCAGACTCGTCTTCTATAGATGCTTATTAAAACTTAATGGAAATAAAAAATATTGATTCATAGCCTATTTGGGGCCATAATTAGTGTCTCTGAAATCTAACGAGGTTCTATCAGTGGTATTTTTTCATGTGTAGTTATGTGGGCACCTTCGGAGGGGGTGTGGCCAAGCACCACATTGGTTTGAGTAACCATTAGAGAGTGCATGGGCTGAAACTTTATCTCAAGAGGAGGGAGTGGACCCTCAGGCAGCTGGGTCTACTGGGGCTTTTGTACTCCTGTGGACCAGTCCAACCCTGGGTTCTATTCTGGCTACAAATATATTGCTTCAAACTTGTAGGGTTTTGGGAGGAGGTGGGGCCAGATGCACTAAGCTTCAAAAGTGATAAAATGGAGAGTGATAAACAGCCAGCCAATCAGCTCCTACCTGCCATGTCACAGACTGTGTTTGAAAAATGTCAGACAGGAGCTGATTGGTTGGTTGATTATCACTCTCCATTTTATCACTTTCGAAGCCTCTGGCCCATTAAGAGGTGACACATTTGTAGAAGTCTGCAAAATTAATACGAACAAATATGTAAGATGTTTTCTATTTTTCTAATTTTAAAATTATGTAAATATAAGAGATAAGACAGTCCTACAAAGTGTTCTGCATCAGGGGGGAAAACCTCAAATTTTGTGTTTTTATTACTCTATCCAAATTGGGACAACTTATATCCCAATCTCTCCAGCACTTGTAGAGGTATTGCACATAGACTTTGTTGTAGATCTACAAACAGGGCCGCCATGTTTTCAGTGGTACGGGATGGTGGTCATAGTCATTCCCCTTTCTTGTGCGCACTTTAAAATTGTTCCGATACCACAACATTAATTGTTAGAAGGTATTCTTGGTGTGCCTTTATCCAATGGAGAGTATTTCATCTTATGACATTTTTTTCACTGCCTTAACTTGGTGTAAATGTCTCTTCGGTAGATTACTGCAATAGGTAACTATGCCGTTTGAAAACACGCTCTTCAGAGAGGTCATTGACTTGGTTTAAGCAATATTTAAAATTAGTTTATTTACATTTTTACAGGGTTACATATATTATTTTGGAATTCCCAATAGATTTTATTTTGCATCATGGATATTGATGTAAGGAAGTAATTTCAGGCATCGTAACCTAGTGGGACCTGGTTCTGTTTATTTAAACCTGCAGTCACTCACTTCTGCTGAGAACTGAATATACGTCTAAGTGCTTAAAGGTGCACACCCTATATTTAAAAAGTGCACGTTAGCACATACTGACTTGTGAAAAACATCTGCATGCTACCTAAGCAGATTTCAACAGAAAAAAACAAGCCATAGTACGCATTATTTTTCTTCCTCCACTACAATGCATACAGAATTTTATTATTTTATATTTTTATGGCAAATCTTTCCTAAATATGGGCTATTATTATTTCTAGTTGTATGTAATATGTCTCTTTTTTATTTTATATTATATCTGTCCAATTGGCTTGGAAAGAAATTGGAGGGAAGAAATATAGGTGTGCTTATAATCTCTGCGTCCTGCATTGGCATTTAAAATAAAGCATTTTGTTGTTTGCCAATTTTGTACAAGTGTAAATAAAGCTAGTTACACACTCAGTGACACTGGCATATGTGGGGCCCAATCCACACACTGCATCCATTTCTTTTATTCCCACCACTATGGAGTTCCTGTCAGTAACAGCAACAGAGCATAGGAAATTGAGCGGTGGACATTTTCTTGATGAATTGTGCATGAACGGTAGAGAAAAGACCAGGAAAATGGCCAGGGTGCAATTTCACTGGAGATCTATGTGCACGCACATTAGAATCTGAGCTCCTAATGCATATTGATAGTTATCCTCCCCAATTTTGGTTCAAATTTTCACTAAATGATAATTTATATCCATTCTTGCCTACACTCTTGGACGTTCTGTGAGATTCCTGAATTTGAGTCAATGTGCTGGACTCCCCAGAGAGTAGACAAGCCTCCCACATCTCGCCTAGTTGCCCAATGTTGTGGACAGTTCAAGAGCTTGATTAGTCGATTTGCCCCCTGCTGTTCAAATGCATAATTTCAACATTATGTATGAAGCAGTGTTAAGGGAGGATAAATGATAAAGTTAACAGTCAGAAGCTGATTGGCCAGTGATAAAGTATGAATCCGCTCCTGACTGTTAAGTTACAGGCTGGGTTTAAGGAACAGTTAGGAGCTGATTGTCCGGTGATAAAGTACCAGGCACTTTATCACTTCTCACCCCTTATCTCTGCTTCATACATTTACCCCTGAGTATCAGATGGCAGGGCCTTCTAAAACACATTTCTGGTGCCATGTACCCTATATGTCCCATTTGTACCTATCACCCAGAGGGCATGCATTAATTATCGTCAGGAATAGTTTTACCCGTCTAGAGCAAGATACACAAAGTACATTTCTGTGCTTTAGTCCAGATTTATATCTGAATGTAATATTGGTAAACAAACCTGATGGTCAAGAAACTTCTCAAGTTCAAAACTCAAACCTGAGACGTGTCCTTTTAAAATTAGGTTGGTGATCATGTTGACAATAAACCCCTTGCTTTCGATAAGTAAAAACACATGCTGGCATTGTAACACCCATCTCCTCTAGGCTTACAAGGCTTTGAAATGACGATCCGGGCATTAAACAGTTGCCAAGCAGCTGACGGAACGGCTGTCTTAGCATATCTACTATATTTACTAATGTACTATAAATGAGATTAGAAATCATAGTATATATATCCTTATGTAAACTGCTTACCTTTTGAAAGTGCATTATGCAGCTGTGATATACTCCACCCAGTGCTGGCTGATACTCGGCACACAGTGCAAGTCACTTCCGTCAGCTGATTCTTTAAAACACCAGAGTACTGTATATCGGTGGCTCAGATATCGGAACCTACTAAACGACATGTTTACAAGGCGGATACTCTTAAGACTATCACTCTTTATTTAACTCGTCTCGCATTGAACAAATGAAGATGAATGAAGTGTTCAATGTATGACTATAGTTTTTATAAAGGGTGCATAATAGATTTTTTCAGTTTAATTATTTTGGGGAAAATGTTGAAAACTTGCAGAACTAGATTAAGCCTTCTTATTCTTATCAGTAGGGAACAGTGCATATTACAGTAAACTTGCCAAAATTCTGGGAGACTTTTTCGGGATCTTATTATGCAATTTGCCCTCCAACTGCAATCTTAAATTGCATAAAAAAAACAACAATTTGCAATGATGATGATATTGAGGAGGAGTTGGAAAAATCATCCGATGTGGCCACCTTGCCATGGGTAGCATTTGTGTCCACTCCTCATCGTATTGTAATGTAACAAATTGTAACTTGTAAATTGTATCAAATTTCCCGTATCTATGTCCCAGTTGTCATTGACCGCATTTGCACCAAGACACACCCACTTTGTAGTTTGGCCACGCCCATTTGTCAACTGGTCCACCTCTTCATTGGTAAGGAGACACAAGCTGTAATAAGCAGAATATGTAACTGATTGAATGCAAAGAAGTAAAATGGTGTTTTATGCCGTAAAATGCATTTTGTGCTGAACTCAACATGACCCCATTATTATGTTCATCTATGATTTAATTAGTGATATCCTTGTAACCTGACATGAGGACATTTCCAAAGTGAAGTATTAGAGAATGTCTTTTATTTTTATTTATTTATTTCAATTTTTTTTACATAAAAAATATTTTTGTGCTCTCTGTAAATTTGCATTTGTGTAGCTCTGTTTATTTAAACTATCTGGATTTTGGTCCTCAGATAAGTACATCTGAAAAAAAAAAACAATAGTGGGTGGTTTTACCAGCAATAGGTCCTGGTATAACTTTTTATTCTATACATCCAATATTTTTCAACCCGCAGCACACCAAACAAGATTCTAAAAATGCCATGGCTTACCATTAAGCCCCAACAGGAAAAAAAAAACATTTTGGATTTGGTATGAAATACTTACTGTTAAAATCCCGTCTGTCATAATACCTACAACCATTGACCGACAGTCAAAATACTGACATTTAAAATACTGTCAAGGTCAAAAAAAAAAATGATTTTATATATATATATACACACACACACACACACACACACACACACGTAGGTACAAAGGTATACACGTTATTCATATTTTGTTGGTCTGTATGTTGACATGCGTGCTCGCCATGCTACGTGCCCGGTGCCTCGCTACGCTCTGCACACTATTTTGTTCTCCCTCCGTGTCCTAGTGGATGGTAGGACATGAAATTCCGCCTGTCTGCACATGTTGGTGAGACATGGACAGTCAAACGTAGTACCGCGTCCCCTCGAATGGCTCACCATGCTTCGGGCACGGTGCCTCGCTGTGCTCGGCACACTATTATATTCCCCCTCTATGTCTACTGGGATGGTAAAGTATGAACAAGTTAAGTGTCGGAATTTTGACCGTCGGTCAATGGTTGTCAGTATTTTGACCGTCGGGATTTTGATTGTAGGTAAATGGACTGCATCCCCCCATTGGCCCCCATATGATAAAAACAATTACACTCGTCCCTACAGAAATAATATACATTGTCCCTCAAATGAAAACAAGAGAGCAGTGAACAGTTGAACTACTAGTGGTGGCAGTAAATGGGTGTGGACGTCTCTAGATCTGTTGGCACACTTGAGAACAACACAAGATACACAAGTGTACCATGGCACAGTGGTTAAAAAATGCTGCATTAAAGGGTTACCTGTCTTTGCAAACATGCGATAACAGAAGATCAATTAGAAAAAAAAAAAAAAAGCTTTATTCTGTGAATACCTCATATACTGTATTCCAATTGGAATGTGGCTTCTGCCAAAGTTCTCATCTGAACAAGCCCCAAGTGATGTTTCTCCTACACACAATGTATTCCTGTGGTTTTATGTACATGCCCCTTTAAAAGACTGCCAAGAAGGCTGAAGGCGGCTTGTAATGAATCACCATAGTTACCTACAAGTTGACATATCAGATTTATAGTTTGACTCCATTGTAAATGTTTTTTCACATAATTGGGAAGATTTGCATTTTCTGGGAATTGTATTAGAATGGTAAGTAAAAGTGAGTTCCATTCATCTTAGTAAGATATTTGGTTCAGGGGATTGTGGCTAGAAAGTCAGTGTGATAAGTAAAGGGACCATTGTACAGTATGCAGAGGACTCGGCAGCTTATGTTTCCTGTTTTTATATTCTTAGTGAATTATGACTATTTGTACTTATGTAAAACATTGAATAAATTGCCAGAAATAAAGAAGCGCCAAGTAGGTTTCCTTTTGTAGCATTGTTTGTAGTGCAATGTGTAATACTTGCACCATGCAAGAGGAACATCAATCAGTTTGTAGAATTGTCAGTGCTACATGTATACAACAGCACTGAGCTAATCTTTACAGTCCTGATTAAAGTCCTGATTTTAGTTCTACCAGCTATACCCCTATTTATGCTGTATTTTATCATCACACCCTGTACGTTCCTTGTAATTTGTTTTTATGTTTGCTATGTATGGCGCTGCAGACATTTTGTGGCGCCTTATAAATAAACAAACTACTACTACAGATGGTCACTACAGTGGAATACCTCCCAACCTTACCACAAAACACTGGACAGTCCCATGAAATCATGATGTGTGTGTGTGTGTGTGTGTGTGTGTGGCAGTAATGAACAGTTGTTTGTTTGTCTGTTATGTTAAGTTTTAGGCTTAGTAGTTGTGCTTTCCATGCAGTAAAGTATGTAGTAAACCAAATGTCCTATGTGGGAAATAGTTAATCCATCTGAACAGGTGGGTTTTGGAATGGAGAGTTGAACACCAAAAATTGGTGTTTATTGGAATATTCTCTAACATTCCATGGTTGTTTTTTTAGGGAGTGGGAGAAGGTGGTTAGGTTTAGGCTGTCGGAGGTGGTGGTTAGATTTAGTGGTAGGAATATGGGTCGGTGTAGGAGTACTGTGATCTGCTCCACAAATGCACGTCGCCTCTACTGCCAACTGGTTACTTGCTCCCATTCCCACCTCAAGGATTTTGGCCATTGTGCACCATACTGTATCTCTGGAATTGTTTCTTTGTATCTCTGGAATGTTCTACCCCTCCCGATCACCTTCTTAAAAAAATTTAAAGGGGCTCTCAAGACTCACTTCTTCATTAAACCTAACCATTTCTCATCCTATGCTCACTTCTATCCCTGCTGTGTCACCCTATTTTATCTTTCCTTTCCCTTTAGAATGTAAGCTCTAACGAGCAGGGCCCTCTCTCCTCATGTGCTCGTCTAAGAATATATCTCTGTTATAATTGCCTCAGTGTCAGCTGCTGTCTTTTATTTACCATGTACTTGTCCTAATTTGCATTTGTACTGTAAATCACTGTTTTCTTGTTCTTTTGATCATCTATGTATTGCCAGGTGCTGCGGAACCCTTGTGGCGCCATATAAATAAACGATAATAATGTTACAGGCTGTATTTGTAAAGTGACAGGAGCTTATTTAATGGTTTTTGAGCTTATTGGGTCCACAGCATATTCACTCCAGGGACCAATGTTCCTGGTCTGTACATGCGTATGGGCAAAAATACACATGTGCAGAGCCGATGTGCGAACGACTTTGGCGAGTATCACACTCGCCGGTCGTTCACACACTAAGGGGAGGGAAGGGGGTGAGGAGCGGGCTGGGGCAGGACAACACCCAGCATTTTATGGGCATCCCATTGGCAGGTGGCTGTCACATGATGTCAGTGCCCACACGCCCACTTTTCAGCCATCTCCGGCCCAGATAACAGTCAGTTCAGACTGATTTTTATCTTCGGCCGCATGCGTATGGATGTATATAGTGCAGGAGCTGACATTCGGTCGGTGAAGGGGGGTGGGCATCCCTCCCCCAGCAGGAGGAGGTTACCTGCTCGCTAGGCAGTGAAAGAAAGATGCTTAGCAAGTGGGTCTGAATCAGGCCCTTTAACTCTATCCAAGGTCTAATCCCCCTACATGTTAAGCAGCATGATAATTTGATTGTGCTGTAGAATTTCATTAGAAAAAAAATGCATTTAAAATCCCTTTTGAATCTGTTTTTGCTCTTTTTGTAAATGCAAATAATGTATAAAAGTATTATTATTACCCGGTTCTTCACCCACTAATGTGTATTTTTTTTTCATGTTTCCAGCTACCAGGAATGCCACTCACTCGGCACGTCCTGTTTATCCTATATACCTTCATAGCATACACAGCAGAATCTTCCGGGGCCTTCATCCTGGCGGAGACACTTTGTGGCGGAGAGTTGGTTGATACACTTCAGTTTGTTTGCGGAGACCGGGGCTTCTACTTCGGTAAGTCGAACTACAGTAAGTACCCCATTCATTCCCAATTCATAAATTACTGTTACTTGTGAAAGCATTTAACAACTATATACATGGTTATACATTTTCATTGCAAACAAAAGCTCCCATGTTTACAATAAGACACATCCAAAATGTCATTAACCGACAACTGCTGTCGGTGTTCTTTTTCCGAGCTTGGCTCCCTATTGGGAAACAAGCCCAAATGTTGCCAGAGGGGATCAGAAACATACTCTAATGCATTGCTGGATAAGTGTTTCCATACTTTCATTCAATACCCTTTAACACTTTCAGTGCTGGTCATAGAGCAGTGGTTTCCAAACGTTTTTGAATCATGGCACCGTTGAGTATCACGGCACCCCTAGGCCAAGAGTTTTCTTATTGAGAAGTTTTGGAAAAAAAAAATTAAATTAAGTCTATTACATTGACCATAATTAATTTGAATTTATCTCGGACCACCAATCCAAATCACCCTACAAGTGTCCTGAGGCACCCTACAGTGTTTGGGAACCTCTGACATAGATGAAAAGTTTGTGCCAGAGTTGTACCATTCGAACTTGTTCAAATGGAATTGACATATCACTATGACAGGACGTCTTATCAATGAGTTTTAGCTATTTTAAACACGTTGTTATAATAAAGGGTGCCCCAGTCAATCGGCTTTCAACTATCAATATCCAAACACGCCAGTTTGCACCGTTTGTCATATGTAACGAGTTTTAAATGGATACAACTCATTGATAAATGGGCAACATTATTAATATTTTAGTATAAATGAGCAGCAGGTTATTGTGTTCGTATACTTATCTTTTATGTTTACCGCATGCCTGCCTAGGAAGTCACACTCCACAGAGAATGGGGCTCTTTGTATGCTGTTATTAGTGCTACTGTATAAAGATGTTGTACACAGAAACCCACACAGTGTCCCTCCAAATGAGTGGGGATCGTCCCAATCGATTTATTCAGTCAAAGTGAAAAGCCTGCACTTTGACTGAATAAATCAATTGGGACAACGATCCCTGGTGACTACATTCAACAAGTCTGGTGAGTGCTGTTTTCCCCACGGGGGAGTTTCTGTATCTATATAGCAGTGTGAGTCCTGGCTACACCGCTATTTATATGGCACCCCAGCGGCTACCTGTTATATGAGGGTGAGAGTGCAGGTCTTGTGTGTGTGTGTGTGTGTGTGTGTGTGTGTGTGTATATGTATGTGTATATATGTGTGTATATATATATATATATATATATATATATATATACTGTGCATAATAATCTAGAGCTTCGTCTATAGCTGTCACTTCTGATGTCATATATTGATGTGTCATTCATTTAATTCTTAGCTTGACAGCTGTCTTTTGTACAGAACAGAGGGATGCAAGAGTGCTTCTCTAGGAACAGCTGATAAGTTTGTTCTGTGTAACTTGTGCTGACTGTGCACATTCCTGCCCTATGTGTCCTTCTCGGTAAAGCTGGCAGGGGAGAAAAGGAAGACCCAAGCGGGAGGCAGAATGGGGGGACAGCGGTTCAGTGAGCCGGGTCCCACAAAGACCTTCTTTGTTGCTTCCTGCATTCCTCCGGGGAAAGTAGGGGGGGGGGGGGGGGGATTGTTTACTTCAAATTCCCCTTTAACTCAGTTTGATTGATTTGGTAAAAGAGGGACAGGGGAAGGATGTTGAAAGGAAATTGCCAGCACATTTACTGCACACATGTCCTGAGAGAGAAAGACCGAACGCAGGAAATCTGTATGGCCTAACAGGCCGGTTTTGTATTGCTGGTTAATGGGCTGTTTTGTGACCCAAAACACAGTTGAACAGTCTTCCTTTGGGAAGTTCCTACAAGTAGTGTTTTGCTGGTTAGTTTCTCAATGTCCTAGTGTTAAACATATCAACATTTTACTTATTTAGAAAAAAAATGTACACACAAATATATTTTATTTATGCATAAAACAAGGTTTCAAAACATGAAACAAAGTTTGTGTACAATCTCAGATACTTAATTTGTTAAGCAATCATTTCTTGCAGATATTTAGTACCAGTTACATATCCTGTCCCCATTAGTGCTGTTCCAGATGTCCCAAGTAGGTTTTTAGCAAAACAATTTTTTTTTGACTTTCTGGAATGTATGGTTTTCGAAATCATTTGGATAAGGGATAGTTAACCTGTAATAGCAATAATATAATTTATAATATCTATAACAATACATCATTAACAGGAACGGGAGAAGAGAGGAGGGAACCAGTGTATGCTCTCCTCTCTGTGGGCCCTCTCCTCTCTGTGGCACCGTAGACTCTGTGCATGCACAGGTCTCTGAAAACATGGCGTCCGTCATGTTTACAGAGACATATCTATACTGATCAAGTGCAAATCGCTGGGAAAATGTTCACTGAGCGATTTATCCGGCATCAGCAGGGTCAACACGGGACTCCGAAGAGCTAAATAATTATCTGTTCAGGTTTGCACTGTTGGCCCCCCGGACCGAGGGGCCCATCTGCACCGCACCCATTATAGAAGGCCCTGGATTGTTAATTGGTTGTTATGCCTGATAAAGTTGCAAACATAATTTCCTCTGGCTTTTCTTATCAAACCCTTTAGTGAATTTACCGAACTCTTCCTTGCTGAGATTGCTCCATCAAAACCATTGGGGTAAATTTATGAAGATGGGAGTTCTATTGAATATGGGGTGTTGTAAAGCAATCCAATCTGATTCTATCTATTATCTTCTAGAAGGGGCTAAATAAATAAGAATATTATCTGAGTTCCACTATAAAAATAATTTGATAATTACAGGGGTGGACAAATTGCATGTACCCGTGTGCCCCCCCCCCCCCCCCCCTAAATCCGCCAATGGATAATTATATAAATTTAAGCGGAGGTGACTTTTTTTTTTTTCCTTAATAAATGTGCTAAGAGGCTGTGTCACAATAGGCTGAATAGTGGTGCAGGATATTGATTGGCTGTCTCTATTACATATAGGAGGAGTGCTGTATATTCTCACCAGTTCATTATTATATGTGGGTTACAAATCCACAGTCTGTGGGCCTTTGTGTCTTTTTATAGGAGTATTCTCAAAAAAAAAACCCCTTCCAGTCTTTGATTTAGATGAACAAGTTGCTGAAAGGTCCAATTTAATTCCAGTTCTCATGTCTGAGTCTGCTTTGTAGAATAGCCAATCTAATCACTGGGAGTTATTGTTTTTGTTTGTGGAGGCAGAATCTTTTCCACAAAAATGTTTTTTTTTTTCTTTTCTTTTTCATTTTAAACTAAGCTGCTAAAGCCTGCGCCATCGATGTTGCCAAAGAACAGCTGAAAAAATGTACATCCAAGTTGTGCTTTTTTTTAATGTTTTTACAGTCAAGTGAAAATTTTATTGCTAACCGGACTTTTGCAACCAACTTAGCTGTCTCCAGATTATCGCGGCACCTACCAGGCTAGTTATATGGTTCTATTATTGTATGTGCTCTCCTGAACAGGATTAATCACATGTGAGAAAAGTATAAAAATATATCATAAAAAAACATCTCCAATCATTGAAATAACTGCGTTATTAGGGCATGCTAGCATTCTACAGTACTACAGGAGCAATTTGGTCATTTTATTAAGTACATCATGCGTGTGGCCAGGCCTTTCCCCCACCTGGTCTTAGTTTTATTCCTATATAAGCGTTCAGGCTCATTGGTAGCATGGACGGTGTATGGCTGGGTCTACACATTGCCTTTTGACAGGACGCAGTTGAACAGGATCCTGTTTAGAGGGATGAAGCTTGATGAACATCCTGTTTAGCAGGATGCAGCAGGCGTTTGTATGTAAGTCTTGAGTCCCTTTTAAAATGGACCTGTCAAAAGACAATGTGTAGACGCAGCCTAATGGTTGGCATTACTGCCTAACCGCACTAAGGTCATGGGTTGAATTCCCACCATGGCTCTATCTGTGTGGTGTTTGTATATTCTCCCCGTGCTTGGGTGGGTTTCCTCCTGGTACTCCGGTTTCCTCCCACAATCCAAAAATATATACTGTATAACACTAGAATGTCTGTGTGCGTGTACATGTGGTAGGGAATATAGATTGTAAGCTCCACTGGGGTAGGGACTGATGCGAATGTTCACATATTCTCTGTAAAGCGCTGCGGAATATGTATGCGCCATATAAGAAACAATAAATACATTTCAGGTTTCATTCACAATTCACTAAACAAAGGCCCTCGTTCTGGTTTAATCGCATGGGGACGAATTCAGCCCCGTTCTGATGTTTGGGGCTCTGCGCATGGCATATTATGGTGCAGGTCGCCTTTGCAAACGCCTTTGGCGACTTGCAGGGTCATGAGCCATTCACAAGGATCGGGGTGGCCTGGGCGTGGAAGGAGGCGGGGACTAGGATCGCCCATGGGAATGGCCAGCGATTATGCGGGTAGACGGATGCCACGCTGGGGCAGGCGGCTGACGTTACAGGATGACAGTCACCAGCCCCATCTTCATCCCAGTGGCCGCAAAGAAAAGTCATTTTACACTGACTTTTATTTGCAAAAGTAGGAAAAATCATTCAATGGTCGCCAACAATCAAATGGCTTCTCCTGCTGCGGAGACATTGGAGGGGAATCGGCGACGGCAGCGGGGGGTGGGCATTCGGACAGGCTGCGGGAGGCGTCTCTGGTACTTGGTAAGCTGCGACCTTCACAGCTTACCCAGCAAACCAGAATGAGGGCCAAAGAGGGGAAGATGTATCTAGCATTGGAGAGATACATTCCCAAAGCACACTGTTAATTCAAAGACTGTGCTAGATAAATGACAGAAGTTAATTGGTTGCTTTGGGCAACTTCTCCACTTTATCTACCTGCAAGGCTTGATACATCTGCCCCCGGAGGGCCTTAAAGGAGAACCCCGCAATTGTTCAGAGTAGATGTATTTAACAGTCTGCTCTTATGCAATGTACCCAAAGCACAGACTCACGTAGTAACTGGGCAAATAGGCGACTTCTCCCTTCGAACCAGATGGGGGAATACAAAAAGGGATGGAAGAAAGGTTGCAGTCGCACAATGCTGCCTGACATGAGTCAGTCCTCTTCAGATGTCACCACATCTTACAATTTGAAACCTATTTAAATGACATTATGTAGTGTAAAATAGGAAAAAAAATTTAAGTAAAAATAACAATAAACAAGGAATATACGTTAAGCGTCAGACTGGTGTAAGAGGGCTCAATAGACTGTATAAAACAATGCATTTCTCTTTCTTGTGTTAATTATATACTTTCCCAGCCTATCCTTTGGCAGTTTGTAATTATAGAGAAAAAAATATGCCTAAAGATATGCACCGTTAACACTATGAAGAGTCTAAACTAAAATGTTATTTGCTAAAAAAAAAATGTCAACATGTATAAATATATCCCTTGATCAAACATAATTTTATGGAACATAAGAACCGCTTTACCCACTTTCTTACTGCCCACATCAAGAGTATGTATCCCAAGTCACTAGGGCAAACGTCACCACTTTAGTAGGGTTACTAACTGTGCAGTTTAGTAACAAGATCCTTTTATTTAACGTTGGTGTGTAAACAGGGAACATGAACAAAAACTCCTATTACAAGTAGTGATACAGAACCTAAAGAGAGCCGGTTCAATTGTTGGTCACCCCAGCTGCCACTAGATGGCGCCCAACAGGGCAGACAATGACAATTGGATAGCTCCAGTGGGTGCCCGCAAAACATTTGAACTGGCCCCAATGAATCAGTGGTGTTCACTATATCAATATGAAGATTGCTGTTGTACATCATAGCCATTGCTTGGCTAAAGAAAGTGGCTCAGTGATTAAGAGCACATACAGCAGAACAATAGCAGTCTGCTGGAAACAACATTTTAAATCTTAAAATTATACTATTTACTGTATCCTTGCCAGCACATACTGCAAACGGGTTATACTCCAAGGGGTATCCATTGCATACATTGTTTATTTTATCATGTCTCCTCTTAGCTCTGTATAGATAAGTGACAAGACTATGCTTATTTTATCAAAGGAAATTACCCTTTATCATTCCCATTCGTACAAAACAAACAATGAAAATAATTATGGTAAGCTCTATAATAAACATGGAGCATAAGCCAAAAGGCATGCCTATATATCAAGCCCAAGGGCGGAACTACCATAGGTGCAGGGGATGCAGCTGCTATAGGGCACATCTGCTGTATGTTACATGTGTTATATACATTTATCCCCATTGGTTAGTATATAGAGGCCCTTAACAACATTTGCTATGGGGCCTAGAACTATCTAGTTACACCCCTGACCAAGCCCCTGTATTATGTATGATTTTACTCCCATTCAGTCGGTTCTGCTGACAACCAAAACATTAGCCACGCGCCTCTACTGCTGTACACAGTCTGCGCAGCCATAGGCCTACCCTTAACCCTTCCCTGTTATTGCACATAGGCTGAGAATGTGTATGCAATTGCGAATTAGTGTGCAATGGGTCGTGGGCATGTCTTTTTGTTCCTGGGTGCAGCTTCACTTGCTAACATTAGCAGTTCTGTAGACTTTAAAATTGCAATTCATAGTTTCCGACTTTCCCAGAGGGGGCAGCCAGATAGGCACAGCAATGGGAGATGGGGGAGTGGCTTTCCATAGTGGGCAGTGAAAGGCATGACACAGTTGGGGAAAGTATGGTTGGCGTGGCTAAAATGATGCCATTCAGCGTGAATTTCGGCATTAGCCAACCCGCTTTACTCGGAAAATGAGCTGCTGGGAGGCGGGATGCGGACTAATCCGGGAGACTTTCCTTCTTTCTGTGTGTGTCCGGGAGAGCCACCTTTTCTTTCACGAGCCTCCATTAGAGTAATTTAGAGTGTAAAACCCAGAGTTTACAAAAGAACACAAAAAAAATGTACATAATAATTTCATGTCCATAAAAAATACAACTGTTTTTAATGTTCACTGAACACAGCACTGTAAATCCATGTTCTAAGTTCTAGATCCTAGAAGGGTTAACAGACTAAAGCATAGTTGATGGAAAAGAGCTGAGTGGGCTTAGTGTGACACCCCCTATCCAAGAGTGAAATCCAAGCCTGTTGTTTACATGGCTTACTCTGCTGGTATTTGTGCTGAGGGACATGAATATTTATCTGAAATCTTCAGGCTAGGAGTAGGAGGATAGGTGTCCCAAGGAGCTAAAACTCCATCAAACATTGCATGTAGTTACAATACCTATTCAGATACTGCTATTCTGCCTGCCAAATGACCTACTGTCATTTGCACAACATAATTTGTATTTATGAACAGGCAGTTATTGCTCACGGGTCAGATGCAAAGACTTTTTTTTTTATTTTTTTTATTTCATGACCTTATTTTATTTTCACTGTTGCCAATAAAAAAACAAATGAAGGTTTACGGTGTACTGGACAGAGACCAAAAACTGTAATTCCAGGAATATTGTTCCTGCAAAAGAAGAAATGTTCCAAATGTCCAGAGCAATCTGGTGTGTGAAGCTTACGCCGTGTACGCACGGTGAGATTTGGCCAGGCGATTATGACTAGATAGCAAGTAAGCCAGAGTTGCACCATGTGTACACTGTGAGCAATAGCGAGTTGCGGCCCCATGGGGCCGCAATCGCCCAGCAGGTTAGGCAGTGCAGGCAAGGCAATTTTGATGAAGCCATTTATTTTGCCCAGGTAAAAATCGGTTTAGTCAAAATCTCCCATGGGCTTAGAGAAAATCGGCTTAGTCTAAATTGCTCGCACCTTTGTCCATGTGTACACCCCCTTAGCTGGTATGACTAAAGGTGTGTACACACGGTGCGATTTTTTTGCTAGATGCCGATTTTGTCTATATTCACTATTGTAGTTTGTAATTGCCTATTTTGCTGAGCGATATTGACTTGGCGAAACACTTGGGGAAACACTGTGCAATTTTGGCTAGTCTAGTCAAAATCGCCTGCCAAAATCTCACCGTGTGTAAGCTTCTTAAGTTAGTTAGCCTATCTAATCAGCAATTTGTTGACCATGCACACAGAAATGCAAGCACCAATATCTGCAATTGGTACAATATTATTACAGTATGTACGAGGTCTACATACCAACTTGGCAAACAACTTGGCTGGCCTCTGTATCTTGTTGTGTGTTGACCGCAATGGCATGCCCCCAAGTAATCTGGCTATTTGGCATGTATTCCAAACGACTAGATTATCACACTGTTCTAGAGAAGTTTCAGACCATATGTTGCCAATTTAAATTAATTAGTTGACAATGGCTTCTGAAGAACAGGAGTTCAGTAGTAGGTAATCAGGACTGCCAGGAGATCTGCTGGGCCCGGTTCTTAGGGAGCATTACCAAGTGTGTGGGGGCCAAACCAGTCCTCTATATCTACCAACAGTCCACGTTTTCCAAATCTCCAAGCTGGTGCACAGCTGTAGTCATTACTAACTGTCACATTTTTAAACCTGCTGCATTCATTCCTACTATATATCCACAGGTTGCCTGAAAAACATGAACTGTTGGTAGATCTTGAAGACAGGTTTGGCCACCACTGTCCCATTGCATAATATATATTCTTTATGCTGTAGGGAGTGTGGCCATACTATTTTGAGGGTGTGGTTGAACCTACTGGGAGGCTTGCCAGAGGACCCACGGGTGCCCCATGGCCCCTTGGAAAGTCCAGGTTACATATAGAGTACATATACCCCCTAGTAATCTAGTGATGATGACATTAGTCCATGTAACAAGGGGTTGTGGGAGGCCCATTGCAGGAATCCTGACAAAAGGAGTAAATATGGAACTGCTTCCTATGATAATGTCCTATCTTTTGATACATTTTTTTTTTGCTCCAAGAAGAATCTAAAATGTCATATAGTATTCAGCATTGTGGGCCAAATTGTAAGTTAGGTACTTAAAAACCAGAGCAGAGTATTGAATGAAAAACAGCTGTCCCCACGATCCCTAACACTGCTAGTAGCGTTACTTACCACTGCTGTGACAGCCAGCTGTGCATGCTGGACTTGATTTCATGCATGCGCATCGGGCACTCACTGTGAAGTCGGTGGAGGATCAGTGCTGATCCCTCTTCACAATTCCTGGCCTCTTTTACATAGGATGGAGCTGGGCTTTAGAGTCTGTGTGTTAAATATGGTTAATAGGCTCACTAAATATGGTTCATAGGCCTCTATAGATCTTATAGTAAAGTATATATGTGCTAGATAGAACATAGCTGAAGTTGAAGGACTTGGCCTTAGTTAAATGAAAGCAGCATAGACTGGTAAAAACAGAAAATCTAGGTCTCAATGGAGTATGTGCGTTATTTAGAACAGAAATTCTGCTCTTATTGTCGGATGTGCAGCACAATATACTGGCAACCACCTATGTCTGGGTCCCATATAGTTGCGGTTCCAGAGGTGGGGTTGCAGCGCATATCACCATCCAAAATTCAAATAGGGGAGCAACACCAACTCCCAGTGAGTCAGTTTGGAATGGCAGTTGGTGACCGTTTTGGTGACTCCCCAATTTGAATTTTGAACTGTGCTGCATCTCACCTCTGGAGCATCCCCTGACCCCATAGAACAGCCGTTTGTGATTTGTAATAAAACGATCAGCAAATAAAATATACCATTTCTAAGAAAATAAGACCAGAATGTTTTTACAATTGTATTTTATGTTCTAATATCTTTAAGAAATATTAACTGAAATGTTTTGGTTCTTTAAAGAAAAGAATACTGGGCGCTCCAATCGCAGACCTGGCAGAGGCATCGTGGAGGAATGCTGTTTCCGCAGTTGTGACTTAGAATTATTGGAGACGTACTGTGCAAAGCCAGTCAAGAACGAGCGGGATCTTTCAACCGTACATTCCACAGTAATGCCACCTCTGAGTAAGGTGAGTGCTATATGCCCGGTTCTTCTAATCGCAATCTCTTTAAGAGATCTACCGAGTCAACAGTAAAATGGCAGCACTTCTACTTAAATTATGTAGGCGATGAAGGCACAAAGATTTGTTAACCTTGTGCCGATACTTTGACTGTTAAACTAAAATGAAAATCTACTGCGACCCTGGCAAAGCAATACGATTTGTAAAACAGATTTTTTTTTTCCCTTTATTTCTTAATATTGTTTTTGTTTTCTGTTACTACTCCGATGTCTGTTTATATCACAGCATGCTTTTTATGGCTTGGGGAGATGTGTATTGACTAATCCAATAACCAGAAATGTTGCACAAGTCTATTAGGCATCTGGCACACAGCATCCATAAATAATGTAGCTGGCCGGGATGTAACTAGGTGTGTGACGGCTGTTCCACCGCCCAATGTGCAATGAGACTGCACAGAAGCTGCCCTGGTACACCTGGAGTGGCACCTTGTGGGACAGACTGACAGCCAGATGTATTAAGCTTCAAAATGTGATAAAATGGAGAGTGATAAACAACCAGCCATTTAGCTCCTACCTGTCTTTTTGTAAGCCTAGCCTGTAACATGGCAGTTAGGAGCTGATTGCAGTGCTTTGTCTGTGTGATGTTTGCACCACAGTTTTCTGCCACATAGATTGATTAAGCTCACAACATGGTAGTCTCCACATTAGAAGTAATGATTGGGGTGGAAGTGGTGAGCGACTCTGTTTAACCGCCCAACCATATAACTGCATAGATATGGCAACTAGCTGCCACAATGTACATATTGGTGGTGCACAAATGCCAATGATGTACAATATTACATTGGTGGTGCACAATTGCCCATGCAGTTCAATAACATATTGGTGGTGCACAATTGCCCTAGAATTTCAATAAGCACATTGGTCGTGCACAACTTGCTCCATGACTTTCAATAACCGATTGGTGGTGCACAATTGCCCATGAATTTCAATGAGCACATTGGTGGTGCACAACTTGTTCCATGAAGTTTACTCCTATGACCCCACTCTTAGTAATCAGGTGCATTCTCTTGTTGGCTTCTTTTTATCATCTCAATAGTTTTTACTACAGGACATTCAATACAGTGGCTTTGTATTATGTAGATAGACCACATTCTTTATTCTTCATTATATTAATTATTTCATGTTTCGTATTGTGTTTTTTTTTTTTTTAGGACATGTACCATAAGCATTCCCACACAAAGTACTCCAAATATGACATTTGGCAAAGAAAGTCCACACAGCGTCTGCGAAGAGGAATCCCTGCCATTGTTCGTGCTCGACATTATCGGTGGCAAGTGCAGCAAGTCGAAGAATCTCAGCAGGCTCTATCACATCGGCCATTAACTACCTTAGCTGTTACGGAGCCTCGCCCTGTTGATCAAGGCTCGGAGTCCATACACAATTGATACAGGAATACCTTTCTAAGCAGCATTCCACTGCCTTCAATTTCTGTTTCTAGACTTTGTTTGCTTCGCTTCTGTTATCTCTGATACCGGGAAAGAACAGGCCAAGCAGCAGGAGTCAAGCAGAAAAAGCTTTGTGTAACACCTCAAGGCAGCCTAAAATTAGCAAAACGAAGAGACGCCAAAGCAGGATCAACGTTGTTTTTGGTGGGAACTATTTCTGTGGATATCTGTATGCCTAACTATGTTCCTTTTTACTGCATTTCAAAGTACAGAACCGTATGTGTGTGAATGTGTATGCAAATACACAAGTGTATTTGTGTATATACATACACTCGCAAATATGCAAATTAGGGCACACGGCCTAACTGTGCCCCTAAGGGAAAACAACGTTTTTCGCCAATGGAAGTGTTGTAAAAGGTCCATCCAAATAATTATTCTGAGGATGGAAAAGGGGACAAGCTCGGCGGAAAGAGAACATTTCCCTCCGTTTTTTTTTACAACTGGTTTTAAATTTTTTTATGTCTTTCTTATTTTCTTACAGCATTTTAATGTCAATGTCCAATAATCTTTGCACCTTTTTTCTGCCTGGAAAGAGTTCTAAAGGCATGTTTTTTTTTTTTTTTTTGGCTCCTTGTGTTACTGAGCCCTGCAATATTTTTGTTGTCAATGTCTTGCAGATATTGGTATTTTGGGGGTCAAGTGCAAGATTCCAAATGTATTTGCACCTTTTTAATCATTGAGAACTAAGAAAGAAAGGAGGGGAAGCAGTTAGAATGCGTTTTTAGTTTGAGTGAGCGTGCTGTCTGCTTTGCACATGCGCCACAGATAACAATGATTTTATATATGTATAATATATATATATATTATATTACTTTTTTTTTTGCAAAAAAAGAAAAAAAAGTCAAGCACTATTTTTATGGGATATGCTTTTTATATAGCAATGAAAGAAGAAGGACCCGATATTCTAAATATTATGTCCTTTGGTGCTAAAGTAGAGGGGAAAGATCTGGTGCGAGATTTTGGATATCGCCTAGGGTTCATAGTACACGAAAATCATTCAGTGTCGGCTGTTATAGAATGAATGAATGAATGATGAATCCTATTTGGCTTCCATGGAATGAAGGAATCCTCACCATAGAATGAATAGATTAATTTTACATTGAACTTGAAAAAAATAATGCTTTTCGTTTTAGGAAAAGTATAACTTTTTTCCCCTCCATTGCAGTACATAGAGGGCGTTACTTAGTCATTAACCTACCTTCACAAGAATATGTCATGTTGTAGTAACAGTCATTCACAGGCTATACTTAGTGAAAAATTGTATGTTAGATGTCCGGTTAGTCACACATATAAACACCTGATTTCACTAGTACACCCTAGAGCAGGCATGTCCAACCGGCGGCACTCCAGCTGTTGTGAAACTACACATCCCATCATGCCTTGCCACAGTTTTGCAATTAGGGAATGCCATAACTCTGGCAAGACATGCTGGGATGTGTAGTTTCACAACAGCTGGAGGGCCTTAGGTGGCACATGCCTGCCCTAGAGACTGTCAACAAGTGGTACCACCTCACCTTACTGAAATAGCCGTATGGACTTTAATTTTTTATTTAAATACAGCACTGAATATTTTTGCAAGCATATTTTGTATGATTAAAACAAATCTTTTTTTTTTTTTTTTTTACACATTTTTATTCTTAATCAAAATCAACCAAATATCCATTTTAGTCTGGAGGGAACATGGCACATAAATGATACAGGCTCTTTTGTCAATTTGCTAGTACAACTTTAAACTGGTCACATTGCTGTATATAAATATGGAGGAAGGTCTAGATCAGTGGTAGCCAACTCCAGTCCTCGAGAGCTACCAACAGTTCGCGTTTTCTAGATCACCTAGCTGGGGCACAGGTGACTGACACATTATTCATGATTCACAGGTGGAGCTCATTACTTCACTTGATATTGTGAGGAGACCTGGAAACGGTTAACTGTTGGTAGCTCTCGAGGACTGGAGTGGGCTATCCCTGGCCTAGATCTTACTTGCCCGTCATTAAAAAAAAAAAAAAAGCCACTAAAAGTAGTGCCTAATGTTCAAATACAATACATGTTTATTTCCTAATGTTTGCACCCTAGTATTAGCGTTACAGTACCACATATAAATCATTTTTCTAAGTTCACTTCTGCAGAAGTCTCATGTGGATGCTGAGCTCGTATATTTTTTTTCTGGGCTTTTCTAGTTGTATAATATGTAGGCTTATAATGCTGTCCCTTTAAACTCGGAGACTCATGAATTATGCTGGTTCTGTGGCTGGCTTAATTGAAGCCTGCATCTCACCTGGTTTTTATCAGCCATAGAACCTGTGGAATTCATGAGTGTCCCTGTGTATCTGGTAAGCCTTATAATACATGAAGGGCACTGTTTTTGCATAGGGGTTTGAGAGAAATGGAGAAGAGAAAATGTGGGAAGGTGGCTTCAGTGCAGAAGTGGATGGGGAGGGGTTTATTTTGTACCCGGTACTGCTTACCAAAGTACCACTGACATACCTGGAAAAATAGTGGTAGTACAGCTTTTAAAGGCTTGATATATACTGTAATGCTGTAGTAAAGACTTTTTTTTTTTTTTTTTACTCTGTGGCTGTAGAGAATAGTTTAACTCATATTTTAAAACTACTAAGCACTTATGTGCAAACTATGGATTTAAATATATTGTTTATCTATAGCACTGCATTGATGGTGGCACTACACATTGTATGTTTTGTTTTGCTTTGACCAGTACAAACACTACATAGACCTTATTAAGATAGAATATCATGGTTGATGTGGAAATCAGTCTGAAACATGATTGAATGTGGCTGATACTTTTTACACTGATTTATCTGCACCTCAGTCTTGTTAGCCATTTTTATAATAATAGCTCAACTAGTGCAGTAGTATCACTGCTAATTGCAGAGCAACCAATTATGCTGTTATTGAGGTGGCTACAGAGGTGGGGCTGCAGCACAGTCTAAAATTCAAATACGGAAGCCACACCCACTGCCGCTACAAACACTTGCAAATGTCACCGGCTGACGGTAGCATTTGGTGTGGCTCACTTATTTGAATTTTGGACCTCTGGAGCCACCACTGGACTTGTGTTCTTGTAACCAACTTGCATTGGGTGCAGCAATCTGAACCAATATTCATGGACCTGCAGTTTATAGATCCACTAAGAAATAACACCACCCCAGAGACACTTTACTAATATCTATGGGCCTGACTAATAGTCACAAACTGATGTTATTAAATGCAAATTAATTGACTGCACTCAGGACTGATGGTTCAGCCCACAAGTTGGATCCTTCCAGGCTTATGCTGGCAACACATCAGACCAACTTTCCTCCAAAAATCCAACTAGTTGCTTGGACGGAATAAAAACCTGGTACTGGACAGAAGCAAATGTGATTTATAATTAAGTCATTTTAGCTCTGGACAAATCCAATTTTGTGTCCTTATGCTGAACCAATTGTGCCATAATGCAGCAGTGGTGCAATAGGAAATACAATAGTTAGCATATCCCATTTCTAACAAGTAAAAGAAAATGATACCCTTTTAGAACCATTCTTCGTTTACTGCATGTTAGTCACCATGGAGTTGGAGGTGTTCTTATAATTGCTTTTTAAGTTTACTAATCCGTGCGTTCTTCTTTTGGGTATCCATAATGTCTGCATGACAGACATACAATACCACCAGCAGAATCCTAAACATGGACAGTTGCTAATGAAGACAATTCTGGGACCACCTTCAAGCACATAGCTTAATTATATTAGTGTAAATGGTTAGTCTGCCTACAAGGAATACCATTTTCTTTCTACAATATTAAAAAAAATTTAAATTTCCCGCAATGTACTAAGCATTAGAAAGTAATGTGGACAGATATAAAGTACCAGCCAATCAGCTCCTAACTGGCATGTTGCTCCTAACTGCCTGACTAGTACTTCATCTCTCTCCACTCTATCATGAACCAAGGCCTAGTACATCTGCTCCTTTTGAATGATACAGGGATACTTTGTGCAACTAAACCATTAACTATGGGTAATATAGAAACTAAAAAAACATTTTTAGAGACTCCTTCTACCAATAGGGGAAACTGCTGGTCATACTCTACTTTCCGCCTTTAGAATTGGCTAAATAGTTACCGGCAGGCGGGTTCAGCCTTGGGGAAAGATAAACTACCAATCAATCCGCTCCTAAATGTAATTGGTCAAACACTGTCACATGACAGTTAGGACCTGCATGGATGGTATTTTTACGTCTCTCTCCACTTTATCTCTCTCCAAGACTTAGTACACACCTCCCTTTCCTAGAGAATGACCAACACGGTATACAGTAGACCAGGTCTGGGCAACATTTGTCACTCCAGCTTCTGTCGAACTACATATCCCAGCATGCTCTATTACAATTTTGCTGTTGGTGCATGATAAACCTGTGGCAGGGCATGCTGGGATGTGTTGTTTCATAGCAGCTGGAATGACACAGGATGCCTACCCCTGGATTAGACCACTACACCTTCTAAAATGTTATTATAGGTGACTATACACCTGCAGGCAAATATAATCTATTTCTATGGCTAAGAGCACCTTTTACAAAATAAGTTGTTTTATCCTACTTTTGTGAATACACTTTAGATTAACAACAAGGCCAGATGTTTAATAGTGTTTCTTTCTGATTGTAAGAGAGCTCATTAAGCAGACAAATCTCAATTTAATATAAAACCCCTGAAAAGATGGTATGATCGTTAGTTGCGGCTCCACAGGGGAGCCACACCAACTGCTATCCTTGAACGCTGCTAAACATGGCCGGCTGGGACTCAATGACAGTTGGTATTTCTCCCCTGTGTTTGAAATTTTGCCCCACCTCTGGAGACACCACTGATTTACCGTGATGAAAAACGCTGTAGGGGAGGCAAAGTTGCAGGAGTGCCCGTGCCTACAAATAAAGTGGTCTGGATTTTAGCCCCTCCCCTTTAATATGCTGTGAATGTACTGAAACTATAATCGAAGGATGGTCACATTCTATTAGGGAACTATCTGCTTTCTTCCATTATTGTAGAACTTTGTTTACCTTCACATGACATCTTCTGGTATGAGCAGCAATGTAGAGAATGTTGTAGGTTATTGGCTGAGTCTGCAAAACATTGATGTCAACTATACAATTATCAAAGCAGCTAAATAGGTGGTACTGCCGCTATAATGGTTGTTTTTTATTTTTTTTTGCTTTGCTGCCTTATCTTTACCATATAAAGAAAAAAAAATGGGAAGACTACTTGAATTGTACAATATTTCATATCACAGATGAGCAATGGGTCTTAAGATGGTAGGGCTCCAAAACTGGAGATGGGAGGATGTAATTAAGTATTTTTTATTGTGTAATCTTTTTTTTTTATATGATATTAATATTATTTCCTTGCAATGTTGAGCCATGATACATTTTTATAAAAAAAAAAAAAATACAAAACCGTAAAAAAAAAAAAAAGAGGAAAGGTAAAACTTACATTGCAATATGATGGAGGTGATGAAAAAAAACATTATTTATTGATGTTACAAAGCATGGAGGGGTTTTATGGAAGGAAAATGGTGTTTAGCTAATGTGCATGAAATTGAAGACAGAGAAGCAGCATTTTAATGAATTATTTTGTACTTTTAGTTGCTAGAACTTTATAAATGCTTTTTACC
Organism: Crinia signifera; assembly: GCF_055691185.1. NCBI lineage: Eukaryota > Metazoa > Chordata > Amphibia > Anura > Myobatrachidae > Crinia > Crinia signifera. The sequence continues at coordinate 87,708,004 of NC_139227.1, read as the reverse complement.
AAAAAAAAAGGGGTGAAAAATCATTGAGGAAAAAAAAAACAAAAACAGCAAAAATCACACTGAACAATTTTGCTGGCTACCTTTCACAAAAAAATGAATAAATAAAAAATAAAATATTTCTTGCATAACAACTAGTATATAAACACAAACAAACAGATAAAAAATATGGGTAGCAGGTCTGAGCCATTTCAAATTAAGAACTCTGCTATTTCTTTGATGTATATGTTTGTTTTAATTTGTAAACGGCAATGCAAATCTTGTCTCTTCTTCAGGTTCGGTATTAATATGCATTCACTGTTGGAGGCACTGCTGAGCACATGATGTGGCAGTGCCTTATTGCAGGGACTGTTGCAAATACGTGGTCTTGGTTTTTTAAACACGCTATCTCCGATATTGTGTGATGCACTAGCAGATTTTTTTTTTCTAAGCAGGTTTAGGAAGTTGGATGGAACCCTCTGACTTCATAATTCTGCATTCAAATCATTATAAAGCATCTATCTTCACTTTGTACCATATTCTACACATTGTTTTACGAAACAGTTAAAGGACTTTCATATAATTCATGCGCAAAAAAAAACAGCATCTGTCAGGTTATTTTTTACTGAAGTCATTTATATTTTCATTTTCTTAGATTCTGCTAAATCTTACTGAACATTGTTATGTCACTATATTGTATCATACACCGTCTGCCTTATTGGAGGAATAAAAGCAAAACAATTATGAATGCAAGCAATTGTAAAGGGTTTATATGTTCCAGTGCCAAAGTGCAGCAATGTTATCATCAATAATAGAGGCTTCTATAGAACTGGAACAGCCACTATCACTTGGATGGATCTAGTGGCCTCTGCACTATATGAAGGAAACGTTCTCTTGCTGTTACTGGACTGTTGGCTTTTTGTGTCCCTAAAGGATTTTTTAATGACAACGCTATGGTTTTTTGATGTTATAGCTTGTCCAAACTCTGTGCACTAGTATGCAACTTCACAACCGCCCAGATTCTGCACCTATTTTACCTATTTTGTAATATCATATCAATAAAGCCAATCTTCCATATCATGACGAACAGTCTTTGTGTGTTTTATTATATTCACTCTTTACAAAATGTATGTAACAATTTGTACCTCCCTTCTTAGCACCTCTGTTCTTTAGTATAAAATAAAATGTATTGCAGGCCATTAGTAAATTATCTACTGTGGTTATACAGAGTCTGTACTACCATTCATACACTTAGCTTTGTAGCTCCAAATCAACTCATAAATAATTTCTTATAGGCTCTTCACTGGAAATGAAAGTGAATCTGGATTTAGGGAGATTTTCTGGTTTGTTTGCTCAGATACAAATTTGCATGACCCACCTTGTGAAAGGTGGTACGCTGGCCCACCATTTGCAAGGCGTGTACGTTCGCACTGGCTGCGAAAAATATGTTTTCTATAAATATCCATTCGCATGCCACTGGGACCCTCCCACATATTTTGATGGTTAGCTATCATCGAAAGATGTAGAGGGTGCACGCATATGTAAGTTTGCTTGGGGTGGGGGGTAGTGGGGGGGCAGCTGATATCCGGTGAGGTCACTGTCAGCTGCCCGCCCCCTGCATATACGCCACGGCTCCATTAGCATAAGAACACCTAGCGTTCTCATTGGAACGCCCAATAAATGCTGACTGTTTCATGGGAACGCCCATGAGATGCCCTTTGTTTCCAATCATGGGTGTGTGCACCCAGCGACCAGTTTGGTTGCCATGGACACACGCACCAAGTACATGCACAGAAATGTGCATGCGCAATGCAAAAACATCGGCCCTGTGTTAATGCACGTGGGCCTGCGAACGTACCAGAATAAGGTCCTTAAGGTGTACATTGTATGCCTGTATATACATTACGAAGTCCTGTCGATGCCCAAAGGTATTCACTGCATAGCCAAATTTTGTCAACTCCAGTGTGTGGCTAGCTTAGCTACTAGATAATCATTCAACTCTATTTCCAGTCAGTAGAAAGAGGGGGGTTTTGAGCAGCGCTGGGTTTCACTGAAAGAATCACTGATATCCAAATAAAATTAAACAATTTATTAAATGTACAGTAATTGCGTTGAGGCACCTTTTCCACCACCTGTTCCGAACCAGCATCCCAAAAGACAGTACAGGACCCTGCCATCTCCACCATTGCCCGCAAAGTGCTACTCGCCCATTGTGGATTATTCAAGATGGACTGCTCATCTGCCTTACAAGGGTAACCAATATTCTCATCTGGGTATTATTCCGGAACTATACTAATTTAAAGGCTAAAAACCTAAGTTGCCCAACCTATACCAATGGGGATTGGAGAATCCAGAGGCCTCAATAGAGACCAGATCTTTAGTGGAGAATTTTGCCTCCTCCTCACAAAATATGCAGGACTGATTCATTTCAGCATTGATCATTGCTTTTATTACTATTGCTTTATTTTTAATATCACAATATTAAGTATTGTACATTTAATCATTTGTTTCATTTTATTTGGATATCAGTGGTTCTTTCAGTGAAACCCAGTGCTGCTCAAAACTCCCCTTTTTCTACTACTTTGATATTTATAGAGGGCTTCCACAATTCCCTCCTGAGCAACAGCTAAGCCTGCGCCTATAGATACGCATTGTATCCTTTTTCTGGATTTATTTCCAGTCACCACACAGCATGTTATGTAGTACAAAAATGCTATAATACTGTATTAGAAAGTATGTTTACAATACAGAGTCATCTAAGGACGGTAACCAATTGGTCGCTGTAAATTACTGTGGCTACCAGTGGTGTAGCTAGGTGCCACGGTGCCTGGAGCAAGGGCATGTTTCACAACCCCCCCCCAGCTAACTAGACCTTGTTGCAGACCCACAATGACACAGTAAAACACCAAACAATACAACCGCAAACCACACACAAAAAGTAATAAAGACAGGAACTCACCCCTCAGGGGTAAATGGAACCCCACGGTGAACTCAGAACCAGCCAAGGCCTGAACAAGAAAACTACATAGGGTAAAGAAATTCTGTAATGCAAATTGCAGATAAAAATATATATATATTTTTTAAGATAACACCAGGGCTCCGACTTGGAGCACTTATGGTTACAGGAACTGAGACCGGAAACCGCAGAAGCCTCCTCGAAAGAGAGGCCAGGCCAGGAACAGCGGATAGTAAAGAAGACCGGCAGGACCTGCAAGGGAGCAAGAACTATCACTGGCAGAGGCTGGCCAGGCCTGAATCCCTTAAAGGGATTTAGTGACCAATAGTCAGTGGCCAGGCTGACCAGCCCCTAATGGTGCATGTGAGTAATGGCGCACCGGCCCGGCGTCCCTGTTGCCTTGGCAACAGCCTGGAGGAAGAACCGCCGGCCGGAAGCGCCTGAGCGTCTCTGGTTGGCAAGCGACCGGCACCAGAGACTCAGGGCCAGATGTACTAAGCTTGAAAAGTGATAAAATGGAGCAATCAGCTCCTACATGCCATGCCACAGGCTGAGTTTGAAAAATGACAAGTAGAAGCTGATTGGCTGGTGGTTTATCACTCTCCATTTTCTCACTTTTCAAGGCTTAGTACATCTCACCCACTATCCCCTCCGGAGGCAGAAGGAGAACTAGCATCTCTGATTGCCCGGCAACCAGAGATGCGGCGCGTGCTGACAGGAGCGCCGGAGCTCTCTGAAAGAGCCTGTGCCACTGCCTGCGGCTGACACAGCGGGAGATTTTAATTGAATATGGTGCAGCAGTGAGCGGTCCAGCTGGGTGAGCGGGCGAACAGGGTGGGGGAGCCACCGGCAGAGCTTGAGTTGCAGGGCTCCGGTGCCCTGTAATATTTTGGCGCCCAGAGCTCGTGCTCCGCCCTCCCTACGCCCCTGGTGGCTACAGTACCTGCTTTTACAAGTTAAGGGAATCACCTGACTCAGGCTGACTGATTGGTTACCATATCAAATGGTTTCAGTAGCTTGCAGAAACCAGAGGGTATTCTCCATGTGCTGGACTAAGGAATCATGCTCCCCCTTTACCATCTCATCTCATGCCATGATATGTATGCTGTAGGTTTGTTGCTGCTTGTCAGTTGCTGTTGCACACATTGGGGCAGATGTATTAAGCTTTAACAAGAGATAAATCCAAGGGTGATAAGGAGAGATAAACGTCCAGCCAATCACATCCAAACTGCCATGTTACAGCCTGTGTTTAAAAAAAGTCAGTAAGGAGCTGATTGGCTGGATGTTTATCTCTCCTTATCACCCTTGCATTTATCTCTTGTTAAGGCTTAATACATCTGCCCCAGAGGGTGAAATTCCTCCGACCTGATTACTACCTATTGCTTTAGTTGATGGCATTGAACATTTACATTTTCTTTCAGCTGCTGCTATCTTCTACCTACGGTTGTTGAATGCCAAAAATGTCCAGAAATCTTTTGTCCCACAGACATGCTGTCTGTAGGGCAACATATTACTGGACATTTTTGCAGCTGTTATTTTTGTAGGAAACTCTGAATCACCAAGTATATTCTGTGTGTTGAAATTCACTAACGCTAATCGTAATGCTTGTGCAAAGTACAGTAACTTATATTATCACATATTACATATCCTGAGGTGAGTCTTAGGCTGGTTTCACACACTCCGGCTCCTGCCGGACGGTGAAATCCCGCACGGCCAGGGAGCCGTGCCGCACACACTAGTTTATCATGGAAGGGATGGCCACAGCCCGGCAGCCGTCCCTTCCAGTGGCGGGATCCGGCTGCAACCGTGCGGCCGGGTCGTGGCCGTCCCGTGTGAATGGACACAATAGTGTCCATTCACAACTAATGTGTGCGGCACGGCTCCCTGGCCGTGCGGGATTTCACCGTCCGGCAGGAGCCGGAGTGTGTGAAACCAGCCTTAGGGTATGCCATTTTGCTATCAGATCCTTTTTTTCAAACAAATTGGCACCTGTATGCCTCTTAGTGATACAGAGAGTAGCCTGCCAGTGAATGAGCTTGCATTGGGGCCCTTATTCTGGTTGACTCACTCGGGCCTGAATTCCCATCCCAACCAAAACCCGTCCTGCAAATGGTGGTACGCCCTCCTCCCCTATTTTACATAAACATCCATTCGCATGCCAGTGGGAACCTCCCCCATCTTTCGATGGTCGCCGGTCATCGAATGATGCTTTAAGCGTACGAATATTTAAGGGTGGTCTTGACCACTCGTATATATATATGCATGTAGATTTCCAGGGAATCGCGCGTGCAGTTGACATTTGGTTATGTCAGCTGTCCGCCCCCCTCACGTATGCCACGAACGCATTAGCATGTGTATGTCCAGCGTTTTCATGGGAACGTCCATGAAACGCCGGGCGTTCACATATGCTAATGGTCCCCCTCTACACCCCCGCTTAAAAGGCGATTTTTAGCTGAGTTCACATGCACCCAGTGTATACACATGCGCAGAAATGATGCTGCGCATACGCAAAACATTGGTTCCCCGTACGAATTCACGCCCAAGCAAGTCAACCAGAATAAGGGCCTATGTGTTAGCTACTGCTGCTTAAGTAAAAAAACACCCACCCAGTTTGCTGTCATAGTCATCTAATCATTAGTTTGACAGGTATCACCTGTCCACATGTCTGTAGTTGATTGGGTAGTTTGTACTGAGATGGAATTTGGTAGCAGAGACAAATTACCTCAACTTATTGTCTAAAAACAAAACTTATTGATGTCAGATACTGGATGCACATATAACGCTAACCTAGCCATCATGGCCGTGTAAGAGAATGGTGGATGCCATACTGTGTTTTTCTTGCTGTTCATATCTACGTCTTCTTGGTTCCCTTTTTAAATGAAGAGTTGCCCCCAAAAGCAGCATTAGCCTTAGCATGGAAGGACTCTTCTCCAAGATTCTGTTTAGGGGAGGAATCGATAGCCTTTCCAAGTTGGATGCAGCAGGACTACATCTGATCATTAATGAGGAGGTTGATGATAAGGGTGTTTGGTGGTGGAGCTTATATCTGCTGGTCCAAACTTGTTATTTTACAGGATTTTTCAGATTTTTGCATAAACCCACTCCACATTGTCGGATTTGAGAAAAAAATATTCCACATAAAAAAAAGGTGGATTTGTTGGTCCACACCAGTTGTTCTCAAACTCGGTCCTCAGGACCCCACACAGTTCGCATTTTCCAGGTCACCCAACAGGTGCTCTCATTACTGACTGACACATTTTAAAAGGTCCACAGGTAGAGCTAATTATTTCAATTGATTCTGTGAGCAGGACAGCCGAGAGGTATGGCGGGCTCCGGTAAAACTTTTTGGGGGTGTCCTAATTGTGCCATCTCCCACAATTAGGCCACGCCCCAAAAATGTAGTCAAGGGGGGAGGGGGTGTTATTGTGTCCCCCCCTCAGCAGCAGCACACACCTACAGCATGTGCTGTGCTCACAGCAGGCTCAGCATGAGCTCTCACACTGCCAGTGAGACACTTATGCTGAGCTTGCTGTCAGCACACCACATGCTGTAGAGGTGTGTGCAGCTGATGCTGCATGGGAGGGAAGGGGTTTGGACCAGGGCCCCTACCGGGCCCCTCCAGCAAGTCTGGGTAATTAGTACCTACTCCCCCCCCTCTCGGCGGCCCTGTCTGTGAGGAGACCTGCAATACATGCACTGTATGGGGTCCTGAGGACCGACTTTGAGAACCTGTGGTCTATACCAAGGCAAGACAATGTCCTTTTTCTTATCATCACTGGAAGAACTGCTGACACTGGACGCTAACTTACTTTGACACTAACAAAATCCAAGGTACTTGTTTCCTAGCACGGCCACACCGATTTCCATTGGGGTGGTCGTGTCGGAAAAATCGCGTCGATTGCATCGCATGCGATGCGACCGACCCGATTTTTTAATTGAATCAAATGTGAATAGGGTCCCTGGGACCCGATTTTACATTGGATTCAATGTAAAATATTCCCTAGACCCCCAAATTTTACAACGTAAACCCCACCCCACGATAGACGCCAACCCGAAGTGTGGCGAGCACAGCGAGCCCGCGAGGGGCGGCGGTGCACGTCCTCCGACCTTTTCATTCCCCTACTATCCACGTCGGCGGGGAGTTGAGAATATATAGTGTGGCGAGCGCAGCGAGCCACCGAGCCCGAAGCGTGGCGAGCGTAGCGAGCCCCACGAGGGGACGCGTATAACTTCACAGGTATACGCGTCCCCTCGCCACGCTTCGGGCTCGGGACTATATATTCTCAACTCCACGCCGACGTGGATAGTAGGGGAATGAAAAGGTCGGAGGACGCGCACCGCCGCCCCTCGCGGGCTCGCTGCGCTCGCCACGCTTCGGGTTGGCGTCTATCGTGGGGTGACGACGGGGCCATATATAATGTGAAATTGGTCATATTGGCCCATTTCACATTTTTTACTATGTGAGATGGACTTAATCAAGTCCATCTAATCTTGTGCCATTATAATGGCACAAGACCGACGCGATGCTCCCGATTTCAATGTTAAAAAATATTTTAACATTGAAGCCTATGGCAAAATCGGGGGCATCGCGTCGGTCGCGTCGGGACCAATGTTAATGGTCCCGACCGACGCGATGCCCCCGATTTTTCCTTTGCCGGCAAAATGGACCTGATTTCAAAGGAAATCAGGTCCATCGCGGGGATCGTGTACCTTAACTTAAAGGTACACGATCCCAAAGATTGTGGCCGTGCTAGGAAACAAGTACCAAATCCAATTCTTGAACATGATCAAGTTCTTCTTGGCTAACACATCCATGAAGAACACACAAGTTTCCCACCGCATCCTGTTGCACTTTCACAGTAGCATCCTCAATTCTGTGACAGATTCTAAACTATCACCAGCCTTATATTTCACAGCTATTTATCTTAGCATTTGTATAGGATGCAGAATGGTGGAAGGAGCCTTCGCTATGAATAAAGTGTCAAAATCAGAAATGTCAGACTCTGACAAAGCACTAGTGGACACATATGAACTCCTTTTACTATTTTAAAGGTGAAACATTTAGTAATGATAGTAAGGGCCCGATTCAGACCTGCTCGCAGGGCTGCGAATGAATGTGTACAGGTACACATCCATTCGCAAGCGCCCACTCAGAGGAAAAATCATTTGATGTTTACTTACCATTGAATGATTTCACCTCCTCTCCCTGTCGCTCACAGCCTCCGTGTAGGAAAACAGGGGCTTGTGGGCGGGCACCAATGTTATGCACCCACCAATAGCAGGCATAAGCACACCTATGTTTTGCCTCGCACTCCCAGCATTTCCTTGTGCGCGCCAATAATTTTTTGCATTTTTTGCAGGAACGCCCATGATACACCAGGGATTTACCCCGGCATGCTCAACGTTGGACAGTGGACGAATTCGGACCCGTAAGAACAGGTTTAAATAGGCCCTTGAATGTGAGGTTAAAGAAGATAATGGCCAAGATGTAATAGGGTGCAATTTTTTTAAACAGCTGAAAATCGCATCATATGGCACATGTGACGTGTGATTTTTGGCCAAAATCAAACATGTAATAGGGTGACATTTTTTAGAACATCTAAGAAATTACCTGCGATTTCTGTTGATATTTTAGTAATGGAAATGTGCAATGTTTTTAGAAAAGGTGCGGATTTTGTTGCAACGGGAGTGTGGTTCCCCCTCCTAGCATAACCAGCCCCAGGCTCTTTGGACCAGTTCTGGTTTCTCAAATACAGGGGAACAGAGTGTTGAGGTCCCCCGCATATAAGAAACCAGCATTGGGCTCTTGGGTTGGTCCTGGTTCCACAAATACAGGGGACAACAGACAAGGGGTCCCTTGTGTTTTGGCACCGGCACTGGACTACAACAGCCAGGGTTCATTCATCCAGGTCTGAAGCCCAGCGCTGTCCATTCTCAATCAAAAAAGTAAGAGCCTTGGGGATATGTTGCTAGAAATATGATATACTGTAGTATACAGCCAGGGCCATTTCTTGCAGGAAAGACCGCCTTACACTATACTTGCCTATCCTCCCAGAAAGGCCGGGAGGCTCCCGAAAATCCTGTCTCCACTCCCTGCCCTATGGAAAGATGTGCAAGTCTGCCTTCTGTCTCTGGCATCTCTCCACACGCATTACCCTCCTCCGCTGGTTAAATACCGGTATTTGTGGCTTAAGGGGGTGGGGCTAAAATGAGGCAAATTACATACTTTTAGCCCCGCCCCGTCCATGTAGACCCATGAATTGCAGCATTTACAGTAATGGGGCAGGGACTAAAGTATTATTATTATTTATTATTATTTATTAAAAGTTTCTTATATAGCGCAGCACTTTACAGAGTATATTTGAACATTCATATCAGTCCCTGCCCCAGTGGAGCTTACAATCTATATTCCCTACCACATCTATACGGACACACAGACAATCTAGGGATGATTTTGTTGGAAGCCAATTATCCTACCTGTATATTTTTGGATTGTGGGAGAAAATCGCACTACCCGGAGTAAACCCACGCAAGTACGGGGAGAATATACAATATAAAAATTCCGTACAGTAAGGGCCATGGTGGGGATCGAACCCATGAATTCTGCGCTATGAGGCAGTAATGCTAACCATTACATCATCCAAGTTACATTTCATTTTTATAGTAATGCCAATTACACATTATGCCATATTAAAACCCCTTAAACATTAACATAGAAACATAGAATTTGACGGCAGATAAGAACCACTTTGCCCAACTAGTCTGCCCATTTTTTAAACCTGTTACCTCAAACCATATTTGATCCTTATTCCTTTTTAAGGATATCAATATGCCTATCCCAAGCATGTTTAAATTGTTCTTCTATATCTGCCTCTACCACCTCTGATGGGAGGCTATTCCACTTATCTACTACTCTTCTGTGAAGTTATTATTCCTCAAATTTCCCCTGAATCTTCCTCCCTCTAGTTTCAGTGCATGTCCTCGTGTTCTGCTGCTCCTCTTCCTGTGAAGAATGTCTTCCACCTGTACCTTGTTAAAACCCTTGATATATTTGAAAGTTTCTATCATGTCCCCCTTTCCCTTCTCTGCTCTAAAGTATACATATTAAGATCTTTTAGTCTTTCCTGGTACGTTTTGTGATGTAGGCCATGCACCATTTTAGTTGCCCTTCTTTGTACAGTCTCTAATGTATTTATATCCTTCTGGAGATATGGCCTCCAGAACTGAACACAATACTCTAGGTGAGGTCGTACCAATGACCTATACAGTGGCATTATTACTTCTTTCTTTCTACTGCTGATACCTCTCCCTATGCAACCAAGCATCTGACTTGCCTTCTTTATTGCTTTGTCACATTGCCTACCTGCCTTTAAGTCCCCTGAAATAGTGACACCTAGATTCCTCTCCTCCTCAGTAGTTTCCATTATATTGCCATTTAGTTTATATTTAGTCTTTGGATTTTTGAGAACCAAGTGCATAATTTTGCATTTTGTTACATTAAACTGTAGTTGCCATGCTTTTAACCATTCCTCTAATCTACTGTAATTCCCTTTATACCATTAAGTGTTCCCTGCACCCTAATATGCCCCACACAGTAATGCCCCTGACACTATATTATGCCCCATACAGTAATGCCCCTGACACCTAATTATGCCCCACACAGTTATGCCCCTGATACCCTCTGCGGGTGCCCCTTTACAAGGCATTGGTGAGACCACACTTGGAATACTGTGTTCAGTTCTAGGCAACGCACCTTAAAAAGGACATAAATGAATTGGAACAGGTATTCAGGTCATTTATTTATTTATTATTTATTTATTAGCAGTTTCTTATATAGCGCACACAGATTCCAGGTCATTCCAAATGCCCTTGCCCTTGTTTTTCCTTTGTATAAATTACCCTGTAATCATTTGACATATATAATTACACCTTCGCCATGGTCAAAAATAACTCTAGTGTACAATTTCCCTCTTCAGTATACCCTCAGTATACCCTCAAGTAGAGTATTAGCACCGAGTGATGCACGCTGTCTATGCTTACAGTTTGTTCACATTGACCTTACAGTATTTTCTACATTCCTATCAGTAGCTATCAGTGACCATGAGCTGAATGTTAAAGATATTCTTGATGGAGTCTGTTTATTTGTTTCACAGTTGCTGCATAACTCTGCAGGGAGTGAGGTGATTAAATGCGGAACAGGCTGATACCTTATCCCTAGTGATTCGTGTGCCTGTGTAGCCACACCCTGGGCATGCCATCCTGGGTGGAAAATAAAATGCCACAATTCTTTCAAGGCCTTCAATGTCGTCATCGGGCAGCACTTTTATTTATGCTACTTTTGCAAACAGAGCAGATGGCAAGTGCCTCTTGCCAGCTCTGAGAAGCAGATGACTTGGTGTTTTATCACACACTCAGAAATCAAGGAGAATCCAATAACGAAAAACTTCACGATGAGAAATGTGTCACACAAAACTAGGGTAAAGGTGACGCAAATTCGCATGAGAAAAAAGCACTCTCCTAATATTGCAGATCTTCAATATCAATGGGCTGGTTCTGAGTTAAATGCATCTGCACCATTCTGTACCCATGGCTGTTATATCATGTTAATGCAAATATCCTTCCATCTACACCAGTGTTTTTCAATCACTGTGCCGTGGCACCCTAGTGTGCCCCCAGATCTGGAGATGCCCAAACCAGTTTACAGCCACCACCAATTCAACTGTTATTTACTGGTCTCTTCTTTTCATGTAAAGGGCCAATGTATTTTATTTATGTTCCCTGTGGGGACCAGTGTGACTGTTTTTTTTTTTTTTATATGGTGGCCAATAGGTATGTTTTTTTTCCTGTGGGGGCCAATGTGTTTTGCCCTGTGAGGATCTCATGGTGTGCCTTGGAAATTTTATAATCTTATTTAGTGTGCCGCAAGTTAAGAAGGTTGAAAATTACTGATCTACACTCTCTAAGGAGCGCCTCCACCAGAGTAACTGATACGTCCGTATCATACATTAACATTGTGGATTTGTGATATATTTGCTGTTTATACATCATCATCAGATTTAGGAGCAGACTCTGGTTTACTCGCAGTGAACTGACTTCCCCCCATTCCCCGATGGTCGGGGTTTGCGCATGTACATGCGCATTTGTGCGGATGTGCAAACCCCCGACTATGAGAAGGGAGTGGGGCGGATGGGGCGGTGGGACATGGCTGTGCCCAGCATTTCATGAAAACGCTGAGCATTCCCAATCAATTGCGCCCACTGACGTATATTTGCGAGCGCAGGAGAAATTATTCAATGGTTGTCTAACATCTAATGACTTCTCCTGCTGTGGGCACATGCGGGGGTGTGTTTTCATAACAAGGCATGGTTGGTGATATGGGTGGCGCGGGCGGGTTTCAGGGGGGGGACTCGGTAAGCTGCCCTCTTCGCAGGTTACCGAGTCAAACAGAATCAGGTAATTAAGGTATTTCATTAAGTGCAGCCTGTGCATAGGCAATTCCCAACCCCCTTTCTTTTTGGATATCCTTCCATCTACAGTATGCCAACTGTGCGTCTTAATGTGGCTGTCCGGTTAGTTTTCAATGGTTGCTATTTTGCCCAGTCGGTATATGCAAAACCATTTGTGCTTTACTTTTGGGCTCAGTCTTTGATATTATACTATTGGTGGCTGTCCATCGATGGTTAAAAAAACTCAATATTAGCTTCTATCCATTATTGATTGATAAAAATCAATGGCCAATGGCCGAGTTGTCCATTATACACAGGGCGACCCAGGTTCATCCCTTTTTATACAGCGGGTAGAATTGCTGGGTGGGTCGACCCGGAATATTAAGTTTGGTGCTGTGAAAGAGGTATCATACTGTTAATCTTTAGTTAGTTAATAATTGATTGATGTCAGCTCCTCTGCCCAGGAATATATGAATCGCATGAGAGTGAGGAATGATAAGCGGCACCCTGGGAAAAAATGGCCCGCTCTTAGGCTCACCTTCTGATGGCATGCTTTGATATGGCACCACCACGTGCTTTCTTTACCGTCAAGCACATGGGGTGCCCGTTGGTGCACGTCTGCGTCCGCGGCAGCAGATGATGGTCCTGAAAGAATTGGACAGCCTCCTCTGTCTTAGGCAGGCTGAACATATTAGTCACAGGTTCAGCCATTTGGGATACTTCTGCTGCAGGTCTAAGTGATGCTGCCATTCCTGTCGCGAATTCACCTCAGGCTGATTCTGACAGGGAGCGGGAACACTACCTCTGACTGACTACGCAATTTACGTTACCTACGCTAATTCTGAAACCACAGTTACGCATACACCACTATAGAATTACCGTTTTAACTACTAAAATCACATTGCACGCATTGCATGGCACTATAACGTGACATGCGATGCAATTTCACTACGGTAGTGTATGTATGATAATTGGGCGCCGTGATAATACACAAGTACCCACTCATGATAGTATACTTGTTCACTGAGAATTCAGGGGTTAATTGTAGACCAGGACCCAGGATTTCTTGCAGCAGGATGAAGAGTGGGCTAAATCAGCAGATGATGGAAATAGTGTGCAAATACGCATATTCGCTTACTTTGGTAGGTAGACGCATAGGGGACATGGTGGGCTGTCTGGGGGTGTGGCTTCATGAGCAGAGCAGCAGTGATCACTGGCTCTGTCAACTACAGTACCTCCCAGCCCGTGGGACACTGCAATTAGCCGGACGGTCACACTGCACTGCAATTAGCCGGACGGTCCCACTGTAATCGGAACAGTTGAGCGGTTGAGTGCCACAGGTGGGTGATGAGCCCAGCAAATTGATAAACTGAAACAGGCACAAGCTGTGGATTACAGCAGACTTTTAACAACTATATTGTAGCTTGTTTAACAGGAAACTTGGCTCAATGGAACTCAGGAGTCAGTGATGGGAAGGCTTCCCAGGCAAGGATTCCAGTAATGCAGGAACAATTGAACTGAAGTATACTATAGGCAGGAGCCAGAATAAGTAGAATAACTGACTACAAGCTGGAGTTTAATAGCCAGATTGTGACTTATTGCTCTGGCGTGGGATGGCTGTCAGCCCAGTCCTTTCAAATAATTGCAGGCCACTGCATGGTTGATAATGTCAACTGGGGCAAGAAGCACTGGAGGAATGCAGTCAGTCAGTTAAGATGCTCTGAGATTGTAATCTCTGTGCATCAGACTCACAAACAGGAATAAGCAGAAATCCTGACTTGCAGGATGAGTGGAGATAAATTATACCTCACAATTCATTTGACATTCTAATTTTTTCAGGACTGTCCCGCTGTCCCACCTGTGGCAGTGGGTAGTAGGGCATTTGGGAGGCCCCCTGTCATTTGCTGCTCAGAGGCCTGCTGGCCGTTTGCAAGGTGATTGACATGAAGGCGGTGTTTGGGGGCGGTAACCGGCTGTTTTCTGGTAGTGTCATGGGAAATGCAGGCGTGCCCAGGCATTTGAGGGGAAGATGTGTGACATCAGCTCCAGCCTTGATCAGCCTGCTTCTATTGGAGCTGCCATGTAAGTCCTGGGTTATGCGCAGACTGCACACACAGGAAAAATCATTCGTGGTGGGCGACTTGGGAATGAATTTACAGCTATTCGCAGGCCTGCAATACTTTTAATGTGTTGTGCAGCTGACTCGTTGACACTACTGTGCAGTGTAATGTACATAAGTTGTTTGTACATTACACAGGGTAACTCCCAGGGTAACACTGTAATACTATCTATGCTGTGTAATGTGGGTAACAGACACTACTGTGCGGCGCAATGTTTATAAGGGGTACTACTATGATGTGTAATGTGGGTAACAGACACTACTGTGGGGCGCAATGTTTATAAGGGGTACTACTATGATGTGTAATGTGGATAATGGACACTACTGTGTGGCGCAATGTTTATAAGGGGTACTACTATGATGTGTAATGTGGATAATGGACACTACTGTGTGGCGCAATGTTTATAAGGGGTACTACTATGATGTGTAATGTTGATAATGGACACTACTGTACAGTATAATATGTATAAGGGGTACTAATACTGGGGCAGATGTATCAATCTGCCTTTAACGTTTGTAATATAACGTTTCCCACTTCTTCTGGCATAACGCTCAGAAGCAGGGACAGTTTTCACCCTAATGTATTATGTTTAAGTTAGTGAGTAACGATAATCGTTAACTCACCACTTTTCTGTATTTTTTTTTTTTTGCGACTTCAAGATAACGCCTCTCTCTGGACATGTGCCCTCTAGCCGCATATCCCCCTGCCCGCAGCAGCTGCCCCCACCCCCCTGGTAGGCGGCATTTTAATCATTAATTAAAAAGAAAAAAAACTTAAAGTTAAAAATCACCCCACCAGCTATTGGAGCTGGCAGGGAATCCGTGCGGCAATGTGTGGAAGCCGCGGTCAGAGAAGGGTCCCTGCGGTGATGTGTACTAACTCGGCGGGGTCCCTGCACTGCATTGGAAATAACTAGTGCTATCCCCCGGGCGGTGGCGCGGGAAGCGCAGCTGGTTTTGAAACCACTTGCCGCAAGATGATTGGCTGAATCTCAAGCCAATTATCTTGCCGCAAGTGGTTTCAAACCCAGCTGCGCTTCCCGCGCCGCCGCCCGGGGGATAGCACTAGTTATTTTCAATGCAGTGCAGGGACCCCGCCGAGTTAATACACATCACCGCAGGGACGTCTCTTCTGCTATCAGCTTCCGGAGCTCCCTGGTCGCTGCTGCTGCATCTCCTCCCCCCCTTGCCCGCAGCAAGGCAAGTAACACCACCATCTATAGAATCTTGTCCTACACTTTCCCCCCGACACGGTAGCTAACACGGCAGCCGGCCGTCCCCCTGCTCACAGCAACCTGCCTGTTCCCCTGCCCACGGCAACCGCCCCCGTTTCCCTGCCCCCAGCAGCCGCCCCCGTTCCCCTGCCCACGGCAGCCTCCCCCATACCCCTGCCCATGGCAGCCGCCCCCACCCCACTTAGCTCTTTAATTAAAAAAAATAAAAAAATCTAAATCGACAGAGTGGGCTTTACATCTGGGAAGGCAATAATACATTGCCTGAGACGTAAAAAGCAATAACTAAAAGCCAGAGGACAGCGCCTGAATGTTAAGTTCAGGGCTGCCTCAGGGGGACGTTAAAAGCCCCTTTCATACATTGATCCAAAACGTAAAAAAGTCCTTTTACTAGCATTAAGTGCTACTCAAGCACTTAACGCTGGTTAGTACATCTGCCCCATTGTGTGTAATGTGGATAACTGAAGACTACTGTGTGGTGTAATGTGTATAAGGTCAGTAGTGTATTTCCCACTAGTCACTTGAGGCACAGCAAGTGATTTATTATTTTCATTATTTTGCCATCATTGCTTACTATTTTTTGCAACTGGGAGTTGACAAAGGACAGCAAATTGTGTTGCAGGTGAAATTGAAGGGTGAGGTTAGTTCTACTTTGGCAATTTAGAGGAATTATTAGGGCGAAACCTACGATGTTGTGCTGTTGACCCCTAAGTTTGCCCAAGTACAAGTTCTACTTCAATGTGAGGTAATTTTCGATAATGAACACTGCGGTGTAATGTGACTAGCAGACACTACTATGCTGTGGGGGGAGGGGGGGGGCACCGATTCTCTTATGCTCTTTCTGATACTCAGGGGCACCGTTATCCCAAAAAGTTTCGGAACCACTGCACTAATACAAACATTATATTTGTAAGTTCTAAATATCTTTTTTGTTTTATTCTAATTAATATATAGTCAAAACTAAAGTATATTGGACTCGAGTATGACGGGTGTGGTTCTGTCTACCCTGCCACCCCTGACCACCCATCACTGTTGTACGCTGTCCCTTTCTCATTCAATATTCAATACTGTGTCACATGTTCGGCACTAATGCCTGTGTGTGCTGAATAACGGGAAGGAGAGCCACATAGGTAGGCCCCCTAAATCCATGGGCCCCAAAGTAACACCCTTGGTATACAGTTTTTAAGTACTCAAAATGGAAACCTGGCTAAAATGTAAACTAAGCTCTGTGATTAATGCATATAGTATTTCATGCTTTGCTGTAGTTGGAGCATAGTCTAATGCAGGATCAACTTAGGCAAGAAGTTCTCTTTAAAGGGCCTCTTTAAAGGGAACATCCAAGAAATCCACGCCAATAAGAAAGGGAAAGACGGAACAAGAAGTAATATTGAGTTAAGAATAACTGCCGCTGCCTTGCCAACATTTGTATATGGAATAGAATATGTACTGTGGCTGAGGTTTCTGGAGTGAACCCCCACCCCCCCACCGACCAAAAAATAAAAATAAAGTAAAAAAAGAAAAAGACATAAAATAAATTGGTCGGATTAGATAAACCAGATATTGTATTTAAAGTACTGTCATTTATTTTCTACAATGCTCTATTTTCCTGGGGTCGCTAATTAATAAGATGGGATTCTGTGTACTCAACTTCAGCCTGATTCAGACCTGTTCGCTAAGCTGTGTATGTTCGCAGCCTACTAAAACATCTGAGCATGCTCATAAACCACTGGGTGTTCCCCTGCCGCCGCTCCCTGCCCGCCCACTTTCCGCCCCCTCCTGGAGCGAACGGCCCGCGAGTGTGAAACTCGCCGAAGCTGTTCGCTCCCGGGTTTGCACATGCACATAGGGTCGGGGACAAATTCAGCCTGTTATGAACAATTTGGCCCGTTACGAATGGGTCTGAATCGGCACCTTTTGTTTCTAAGATGATTTTTTTTAAAGAATGTGTTTTCATGTCTAGGTGTCAGCTGGGATCCGTTCACTGTTTACCTTCAATTTGAGGCATTTAAACAATGCTCCATATATCTGCTTACCAGGCCGGCCAACTGGGGTTATATAATTAGACAGCTTTTACTGCCAAGTGCCAGAGAACTGGTGCCAGGGCTCAGGGAAGACAGCACAGAGGAAAAGACGGACTATTAGATCGTATCTATGGGGTTGCAAGGGGACAACAATGTAGTGTTTGTGCCATTGTACATGGTCAAGAATGTGGCAGTTACTGGCATGATTTGAAATGGTTATAATATCAGCGATTACTGAGTTGTAACCCGTTCTCCGCTGTGCCTGTACAGAATCCTTTGCCTCAGATCTATTGCTTAATGGGAAACAATTGTAAAAGCCGTCATCCTGTCTGGCAAATGTTTTTTTTTAGTTTTGAACCATTTCCCCATCGTTCGCTTTGTTTTGATTGTTTTCTAATTCGGCAGAATAAAATAGGATTTAAAAAAGAACCAGTCATAGGCGCAAGACCAAACACGGACATTTGTTCTTGATGGTGTTGCTTGAATCTCGCTTTCTTACCAACTTTCACACCTGTACCTCATCAAACACTGGCACTGACACTTGATGGATGGCAATTGATGATAGCAATTATTGAGAACACAGAGAAAGTAGATAGCTTTACATATTTTACATTGTATACTAGTTAAAAGACGCAGGGTTACAGCCATGGTGAATACTGGAGGACTGTGCAATACTCAGCAATACTCAGTGCTGTGAACATGGGGAAATCCATTCAATGATTTGAGTTCTCCCATTGTGCAATGAATTTGCAGCCGTGCACATGGGCAGGAAATAGCATGTGCGGGGCAGCAGGGGGCGGCGTTTACCTGATAGATGGGCTTCGAAAATTCACAGCCCAGCAATCAGGTCTGAATCAGGCCCCCAGTCCCTATGTGCTCCTACTTCCAATCTCACCTCTCCCCTCTCAACACCAGCAAGTTTGAAACAGATCATTTGGCTTTCACTTTCTGTTAAGTCGTAATTTGGTCCATCGGGTACTTCACTTCAATTGTGAGGAGTATTTAGCCTTATATATATATATATATATATATATATATATATATATATAGATGAATACATATGAACAGGGGAGTCTTAAGAGAGGAGGAGGCCTGGAAGCAGTTTCCATCTGCGTCACCTCCTCTATAGCTGGCAGTGCTGTAGGGTTACTAGCAGGACCCAGTGCACATTCTCAGGTCTCTGGGAAAATGGGCACTTTCCTGGTGATTGCGCATGAGCGAAACACTGGGAGAATAGCCGCTGCGCCATTTCCTTGTGATTTGTTCAGCACTGCGGCTGCAGGACTCCGTAAGGGTATTCAATAAATGGGTGCAGGGTGTGCGGCGTGGGGCACCTGGAACTGGGGCCTTTGTGCACCAACAGACTGATCCCATTAAAGATATGACAGTGTATATGGACCTGATTCAAAATTAGGAGTGAATTAAAAAAAAAAATAGGTGTAATTTTTCACTGGGGCAAACGTGTTGCGATTCAAGGGTGTTCACAGCACATGCTTTCTATTTTTTGTTGTTGCGAAGTATTGGCTACTTCAGGATGTAGTGAACAGCTTGGTTTTCACACTGTAGTCTATGCACAATTTGGGGTCTGGTTATGATTTGGTGCGATAGATCTCATTCTTGGAACCTACAATAATTTTCCCTACTGTGCATGCTTCTTTGCATGAAATTATGTGCATGTGTCAGATTGGTAATCTGAGGTCACATGCATCTCTATTTGTGCGAGCTGTAACCGGTTAGAAGGAAATGGGTGACAACAGGGCAGGGATTACTGAGTCACACGTCAGTAAATATATGTATTATATACTATATACATAGTAATTAAGGTTGAAAAAAGATGTTAGTCCATCGAGTTCAACCTATTTGACTTGTAACTACTGAGTTGAGTAAGTCGTATCTATAGGATTCCCTTAGTGGCCAAAAATGTATCCAGTTTTGATTTAAATTCATTAACAATAATTGCTGTAACCACCCCCACCGGCAATGAGTTCCAGAATTTTACTGAAGTTTACTGCTCTAATGGTGAAGGATCCTCTTCTTAACTCAGTACGGAATTTATTTTCCTTGAACTTCCGTTTCTCCAGTGAAAACATGTTCAGCCTGGTTAACCTATCTTTGTATTCTAGTAATTAGAGACCTTTTACTAGCTTAGTCGCCCTTCTCTGTACCTTTTCCGATTTATTTATGTCCTTAAGGTGTGGTGCCCAGAACTGAACATGGTATTCCAAGTGTGGTCTCACCAATGCCTTGCAAAGAGGCACTATCACATTGGCATCCCTTGAATCTATTCCCCTTTTAATGCATGCCAGTGTCCTGTTTGCTTTTGCTGCTGCACTTGAGAAGTGTGCACTATTGCCCAATATTTCATCTATGATGACCCACAAATCCTTCTCTACAGCAGAATTCCTTATAATAACTCCATTTACCCTATACGTAGGTTGTTCACTTTTGTTCCCATAATGAATTACTTTACAGTTATCAACGTTAAACTGCATTTTCCACCTTTCTACCCCCCTTTACAGTTTAATGAAGTCACTTTGTAGTGCATCCACATATTTTCATGACGTAATTTCCTTACTTAATTCCGTGTCGTCCGCAAATATTGCAATTTCACTCACTATGGCCCTCATTCAGATTGACACGCTTGCATGCGAATTCGCATTTATCTACAGAATGAAAACATTGCGCATGCACAACATATGCAATGCGCATGTGCAAGGTGCCACCAACCTATTCGCAATCACCCTACCGAGCAGCTTTAGCATTTGTGTAGGGATGTGCGTGCGAACTGTTTACTGTGCGTGCACTGTCAGTCCACTCCCCTTTTGTTGTATTTGCGAACGAATGATTTTGCAACCACAATAGGCGTGATTATGCCGGATGCGTGCATGTGTATTAATCTTGTAAGGATGCTTGTGAATGTGCATGCGAGCGACTGAATCTGAATGAGGGCCTATGTCACTTCCTACACTTCCTCCACTTTGGACCTTACCCCAGCTGGAATGTATGTAATTTACCACCACTCTCTGGCCCGTATTCTAGTTCACTTGCAAAGGCAAATTCCTTCTCAAATGGACAAAACCATGGCCCTTATTCTGATTGACGCGGACTTTACCGCATACTTTCGGATCGCGTCTTTTCGGCGTCTGCGCATGCGTGGAGAACGCAACGCGCATGTGCCACGCCTTGACTCCGTACCAGTTCGGCCAAATCCCGTACAAAACTGTTCCCCGCAATCAGTCGGGAAATATGGGCGTATTATGGGCGTCATGCGGAATGTCACATGGGCGTAGTTTCAAAGTGGGCAAAACGGGGCGGAAACATGGGCGGACACGGGGGAGTACACTTATGTTGGGGGGCGTACATTCGGATAGCACTCCGAATGCACGCGATCAAAAAGGGAAGAAATGTGCGGTGTCCACAAGTGTACTATTGCTTTGCGGACACCACTCGTTCATGCGGTAGGCGAACGTACGCCTAATGACTACAAGCATTAACACCTGAACCCAATAGAATCTACTCCTTTACTCATTACTCACTAATAGGCCGCTTGTCAGTGCTTTAATTGAAACCATTGCTGCTTCAAGGAACCCTTACTAAACACCCACATATCCTGTACTTGTCAGACACTTTAAAACTGCTAACAATGGACATGACAGAATATTAATACTAGCAATACACATGTGTATTCGACATGTACTCATGAAACCACACATTTTTGGGTAAAGTAAAAAAATTTATTTCTATACATGTCACAGTCAATGCCACTGTGATGCAATGACCAAAAAATACAAAATCCAAAAAATAAACAACATGGCAGGAATGTAGCAAAATAAATAATAATACAAAACAAATATAATTGCACACAGATGGACTCCAGCACCTCCTATGTGCCACTGCACATGCAGCCAGTGGGAAATGAGGATGCTGCTGGCCCTTCTACAGCAGGGCAACCTGCACCTGACCATTCTACAGCAGGGCAACCTACACCTGGCCCTTCTGCAGCAGGCCAACCTGCAGCTGGCTCATATGCACCATCAGCAGAATCATTTGGAACACAACCGGGGACTTCACAAGATAGTACCATGGCCATCACTTCAAGTACAGCTGACAGTAATGGCAGGCAAAAGAGGGCAACAGGGGAACCAAAAAGGACATATGAAGCAAGGGCTCATCTGGTTACCCTCAGCACGTGATTGGACACAAGAAGCTGACACACACAGCACAATGGAAGATTTGGGACCACATAACGGTGGAGATTAATGCAGCCACAAGTTCATTTGCGACCACGTTTGGCCTTGGTAGGCTCCTTGGCCTGTGCAGCAGCTCTTCGGGGACGGCCAGATGCTGGGGCAGGTGGAGCAGATGATGTTGAGGGGTTGGCTGGTCTACCCCTCCTGCCAGCAGGGAGTGTTGCCGGTGGTAATGCACCAGAAACGGATGACATTAGGACCCTGTTGCTGGTAACCAGCTCCACCATAAGCTCATTATGGTGGAGGAGGAGATCATTTTGGCGGGTGGCTTGCTCGGCCAGCACCTGAGCACTTGCAGCCATGGCCTGATGTGACTCAGCCATGGCCTGCATGCTCGCAGCGATGGCCTGCTGGGTGCTGACCAAGCTCGCCAGGATCTCCTCGGTCCTATGCATCCGTTCTGATGCCAAGTCTCCCTGCTGGTTGATGTCCCCAAGCATCTGTGCCAAGGCGGCCAAATCGGCTTGGGCCGATGGCTGCTGCTGCACAGGCCTACCACTGGGGCCAGGTGGCACGGACTCCTCCACCTCCTGAGCAGAGTCGGCACCAAGCGGTGGGGTGTCTGTGGAAAAAGATAAACACAATTAGGAGACATTCTAAGATAATTACTTGCACAAGTTTATGGCATGACCAATATTTACCTTCCAGCAAAGACGCAAACACTTCAGCTGGGGCCTCGCTATCCATCGTGCTCACCCCCCTGATCTCCTCAACTGATATACAGCTCTCGGCCATCAACTCCAGGGGGGTGAGCTCTAGCCCTGATGGCATGGGCCCGGCCCCAGATGTCTGGCTGTGTTCCCACCGCTTGGTCATCTTCCTCTTCAGGTTGGTTTTGAAGTCCTGCCACCTGCAATGTAAGTTGACATATTAATACATGTCACTCCAGATGTTAGCTGTTGCAGCCATTGCTCTGTGCTACATATTACGACATGTGATTAATGTCCAAAAGATAATATTACATGCAACTATGATATCCACCGTTACAATACACATTCACAATCACCCTACTCTAACTCTCACCGAAATAACATGGCAATAATGTATGTGTATCGTAACAACCTCACGGGCCATTTGCTAAATCCATCTGAGCATCAATTCAATCATTACTTGGCTATTACTGGGCACATGTATCACAAAACAACTTGCCTCTTCTTCACATGGTCCGTCTCACGAACTTGTGGCGCTACTTCATTAATCTCTGCCGTTATCTGTTCCCAAATCTTCCATCTGCGTGTGTGTGTCAGCTTCTCCGATGGACACTCAATCCAATCACGTGCTCGGGGAACCAGGATGGCAAGCTCCTGTGCTTCATATGCCTTATTTTTTTTGGGTGGTTCCTCTGTTGCCCTGGCTCTCCCCTTGCCACGTCCTTGGCCACGCCCCCTGTCACGTGTCGCTGCACTTGAAGTGCTGGCCATGGTACTACCTTGTGAAGTCCCCGGTTGTGTTCCAATCAATTCTGCTGATGGTGCATATGAGCCAGCTGCAGGTTGGCCTGCTGCAGAAGGGCCAGGTGTAGGTTGCCCTGCTGTAGAATGGTCAGGTGCAGGTTGCCCTGCTGTAGAAGGTCCAGCAGCCTCCTCATTACCCACTGGCCGCATGTGCAGTGGCACATAGGTGGTGCTGGAGTCCATCTGGTCAAATAGTTGCTGCAGATCTGGGTCCACCTCTGGTTGTGATCCAGACATGTTAGCAACAACATGGTCACCTTCTAATACACCTTTATATACTGTTTGTGTATCCTGTTTGGCGGACATCAGCGGCAGCTGCGTTCCGTGCGTGAGCGTACGTCGCTGTTTTTTCGCGCCGCATACGGTGGCGGAAATTCCATTGTGTAAAACCTGGCGAAAGTTCTACATGAAATACTGGGCACCAATGCTAACATTGCATAGAATCTTCTGATACACCTGTGACTATTGCACAATACACATGCTATTTGCTAGCATGACATGACATTTGATTCATGACTACTGTGGTATTGTGGCGTTTGATTGCAAGCTAAAAGTAGCCCAATCCCTTAGATAATCCAGGCCACAAGTCATGCAATACTCATCTCTACTGTTATAGACCACACATGTGAGAGCCCTATAAATAGTGACTTGCTGCTAGAATCATTTGTCTCCAGATCTGGACTTGTCAGGGTCTAAGGTAAGCTCTTCCATGCTCCTTGTAGATATGATATCCATTAACAATGTAAGTGTATGAATGTATGCACCATTGCCTCACTGACTACAGATTGTTGGGCCAGCAAAGTGCGTGTAGCATTATTGCAACATGTCACATGTTCACTATTTCACTCACAGGTCTTAAACCTGTGTGGGTTCATCTATTGCAGGACAACATGTCCCAGCAATAGATGAAATGTCTCATAGTACATGATGTCGGCAAAAAATGCTGACACCTTTATCTGAGTGTTTTGGACGGTGTGTATTGAGTTCATATTATTGTGTCATCATTATAGAGTCAAATGGATCTGAGGGATTTCACGGGGCGGCCATCTATTGTACGTATTGAAGGCTACAAATCTATTTGTAGTGGGATATGGCCATTATGTGCATAGGTGCATCAGTATTTATGTTCATTTCTTTATAGGTTGCTGAAGCAATGATGCGCTACATGGAGAGGAGGCTAAGGGCACTTGCGGCTCTCCCCACTCGTCGGCCAAGGAGGCCAGGACGTGCTAGAATCTATCGCACACGGGTGACTCTGTTTGCTATGCCCGATGATGAGGTACTTACTAGGTACCGGTTACCGCCACATGTCATTCTGGATCTGCTCACCTTAATTCAGAGCGATCTGGAACCTCTACACGGGATCACGACAGCAATTCCGCCTCACACACAGCTGCTGGCGGTGTTGCATTTCTGCGCCTCAGGATCATTCCAACAAGTAGTGGCAGTACTTGCTGGAATATCTCAGCCGGCCTTCTGCCGAATCCTGAGGCGTGTGACGTCGGCCATGTTCAGGCGCAAGGGGCACTTCATGGCCATGACATTTGCCACCGAGACCCTGCGCAGAAGCCAGCAGGCCTTCCATCAAATTGCTGGCTTCCCTAATGTGATAGGGGCTGTGGATGGCACCCATGTACCATTTGTGCCTCCATCTCGAAGTGAGAAGATATATAGGAACCGCAAATTGTTCCACTCACTGAACGTGATGGTGGTATGTGGCCCATCCATGGAAATTCTCGCCTTCAACTCGAAGTTTCCCGGAAGTGCCCATGACTCTCATGTCATCCGACAAACCGGGATATGGCAAAGACTCCAAGAGCTGGAAGGCCGTGATGCGTGGGTTCTGGGTGACTCCGGTTACCCATGTACGCCCTGGCTACTTACGCCGTACAGCTACCCAGCACCGGGCCCACAGGAGGCATTCAATCGGGCGCATGTTGCCACCAGGCAAGTGGTGGAGCGCTCAATTGGCCTTTTAAAAGGTCGATTTAGAGTGCTCCACCGCACTGGTGGTGACTTACAATATGCGCCTCAAATGGTGTCGAGGATCGTGGGCCTGTGTATATTTTTCCACAACATTGCTGTGCGGCGTGAGATACCCTTTGATGAGTGGGAGGTACCATCTGAGCCGCAAGATCCGCCCATGCGCCCATCCCGCGCCCCTGAATGCCGGAGGGGATACCAGCTGCGGGACTCTGTGGCGCAAAGATACTTCAGGTACATGTTATCGAGTTGACAGAACACACCAATTTTAGTCAAAATCAGCCCTTCAAATAAGTACAGTGTGTTAGTTGTCAGTGTTACAAAACTAAAATTAGCCAGCCTGCCCTCCTAATGGCAAAGAAATAGGAGATATTTATCATATGTGCTTAGTTTTGGGGGAAGTTCAATATAGGTGCTAATTATTATACCTTGTACAAGGGATCTTATGTGTTTGTTATATCTTCATTATTGTAGTTGATACTATCCCTGATGACTGGTGAGTACATTGATTTATTCTCTAATGTGTTGGGGATTTTTTCCTGTGTTGATGTATGATTTGTTTGCAGATATATATATATATATATATATATATATATATATATATATATGATATTTGAATTTATTCACATGTTTCAACATTTCAAGGAGCAGGCACCCAGGCAGGCAGGCAGGCAGGCAGGCAGGCAGGGCTGGTGTATAATGCTGGTCTCAGGATACCTGCAAGTATGTGTATGTGTCTTTTACACATAAATGTACGCATACACATAGATGCATAGAGTAAGTAATGCTAACTACAGCTATGCGTTGCTAAGCTATAGCACGCGTTGCTTGGCGGAGCGAGGCGTCATTGGATTTGCTAAGTGCATACACACTGTGTTTTATATATATATCAGATTTGTTCATTGCCATACATCAGCACTACTGTTTTGAAGGCATGCGAATTTGTCACCATTTGTGTTGGCGCAGAGACGCTGTTCATGTAAAGATGAACAATAAAGTTATTAACACAAATAACTGTGATCAACCAATGCCACCACCTGATTGGTTGATAGATGCCATTGTTAACATGGCGGAGACACGAAGGGCAGACCCCTTTACACATGCGGAGCTGAGGGTTCTGGTCTCCGTCATGGAGACAAGGCTGGGCCGTGCGGGGCCCTTTATCACTAACCGCCATAAGCAGAGGGCCTATGCTGCGGCAGGGCGCCGTATTTACGCCCGCACTCGGGTGCGGAGGTCCCTCGGGCAGCTCGAGAGGCGGTGGTCGGACCTCCGCAGGCGCCAGCCCCAGCTCTTGCAGCAAATCAGGGGCGAAATTGCTGATTGTGAGTATTTTAGCTATGAAATTTCGCACTTACAACATAGCATATATAAACAATAACATGTGTCTCATGATAAGTGGGTGTCCATGGGTTTAAAAGTCCATAGACTGTTATGTGTGCTTCTTCCTGGTTAACATGCAGTCATGTGGCTTTTATATGTAATGACATAGCATTGAGGATTCTGATGCATACAATGTGCCAGATCTAATATGTGTTACACATTGATAAATGCCAGGGTTGTAATGTTTGAACAAATTACTAACAATCACATAATAATTTAAATGTCACATTTTTGAGTCCATTAACAGTAAGGAGCTACTTGCCTGCATCGTTTGCCATCATTATCACCCTTCCATGTATGTCTTGTTATGGATTAATACATGTGCCCCAATGACCCGACATTGACCATGATTTTTTTTTCTACCACACAGCACGAGCCCGAGCCCGACAGGCCCGTGAAGAGGCCGAGGCAGACCTGGCCCAGGAGGAGGCCCAAGACCCTGAGGAGGAGGTGGCGGCAAGGGTGGAGGAGGAGGAGGAAGTGGAGGAGGAGGAAATGTTGGAGGAGATGGTGGAGGAGGTGGTGGAGGAGGAGGAGGTGCCTGAGGAGGTGGTGGTGGAGGAGGTGGAAGAGGAGTTGGTGGCAGAGGAGGAGGTGTTGGTGGCGGAGGAGGAGGTGGAGGTGGAGGTGGTGGTGGTGGAGGAGGAGGTGGAGGAGGAGGAGGAGGTGGAGGAGGAGGTGCTTGTGGCGGAGGAGGTGGACGTGGTCATGGTGGCAGAGGAGCTGGCGGAGGAGGGGGCTGAGGAGGCCACGGTTGCCCCAGAGGATTCCAATTCCGAGGGGGAGGAGGCGTGCCAAGCCCCGGAGTCCCAGCAGATCGGTATGTTTACATAATGCATCATTCATGAAGTAGTTGTACTGGTATTTGTTATGTAGCACTGGTGATTAAAAATTTTGTTCCAATACTATTCATATAGACCCCAAAGTGGGTAGCTACAGATACAGGTACGGGTTAGATGGGGTGTCCAAGGCATCCCTTTCATCCAGGACACCTCTCAATTACACAGGTTTGTGGGATGGGTTGGAGCTCCATTTTGACTGCCACATAACCGTTGTAGTTAAACAGGATCCTGGAGTAAAGGGATGAGTGGATCATTTGTGGATTAAATTCACCTGCTGCAATCGTAGATTATGACCCATCAAATAGTGGAATCTATATTGTTGGTGAATGTTATTTATAAACTCTAGGATGTATGCTATAAATGGAGTATGGCCCGGCCTACCTTGGAATGGAGTCAGAAGTTGCCAGTGTCCCAGGAGCCTCCTCTACCTAAACACCCCCTGTAGTTCAGATTGTTTTTTTGCCCTCACAGAATTGTAGGTTGGTTTAGACAGAATTATGATTTTGAGGATGTGTACTGTGCATTCCTGACATTTGCATAACTCCCATGCCACGAACCATCACTGAACTTAGACTGAGCAGATTGTGACAAGTTCTTATTGACGGAGGCCATGACATGCTTGTCATTGGTTAGTCATGGGTGGGTTGTGACTGAGAAGAAACACTATGACTGTTATGTCTTCTGCAGAGTAAAGGGTAGAGGCAAAAAAAGACAGTATGTAGTAAATAAGTTTGCATGTATGTATTATGTATGTGTCATATCTATTTATCTATGTGTGTCTCTATCTCTCTACATAGATATATATATATATATATATATATATATATATATATACACACACATGTCACCTAGCATTTGTGCAATTTATGTCGCAGTATGTGAAATGTATGCATGAATAACATGACTAATTTTTGCCCCTTTGACATGCCCACAGATGACACCACACCGGCAGATGAGGGGGTGCGTGGGGCCCTCCTGCGGGCGGAGCACCACTTGAGGCTCCTGCTAGCCGACCTGCAGGACCTCAGAGATCTGCTGATTTAATTTATTATTTTATATTTTTTTATTTATATGTTCATTGTGTTTTCTAATAAATTGTTTATGCAAGTTCACAGTTGTTGGTTTTCTTTGCACATTAAACAGTATATGTGTAGATTGTTTATAATCTTTTACACAGGGTGTAATACAAACCATTGCACTTAAATTGCTGTAAGGGTTAATGTGTGCAATGCATGTGTTAGGCATGCTTGTAAGGATATATTGGCATTTAATTGATTCCAATTCCAAATAAGCAGTTTTTTATGAGGATAGGTAATTGAATAAGTGGGTCATGTGATGTCTTGCAGAAGATACTTAATAGTGGGTTGTTTGGCGTAAATACTCCGCTTACGGGCGGTAGCACCGCTTGGCTCCCGGTCGGATGCGGTATTTCCGAGCATACTCTGTAATACTCTGTAATACCGTGCATAATCGGAGTGTTTCTCCCGCACACGCATGGTTTGTATGTCGTCCGTAAACACGCCCTGTTCTTAAAGAGTGAGTCCGTCCGAATGCGGAGGACACGTGGGCGTTTCTACGGACGATGGCCGCATGCGGCAAAACACCGTAGCGTGCGGACCGCTCCGTAAGAATGCGGGAATATCCGCACCGATCAGAATAAGGGCCCATGTGCACTGCGGGAAGGGGGGGGGGGGGGGGGCAGATGTTACATGTTCAGAGACAATTAGATTTGGGTGGGGTTTTACTACAAAGTGGGATCTATATTACAGTGTAAAAATAAAGTAGTCAGTATTTTCCCTGCACAGAAACGAAATAACTCACCCAAATCTTATTCTCTCTGCACAAGTTACATCTGCAGGGCACATGGTTTTGTCCATTTGAGAAGGTTTTTGCCTTTGCGAGTGAACCAGAATAAGGGCCTCTGTCTCTGATTGTGCAACCAGATTAATTAAATTACAAATTTTATCTCCTAACCCTAAATTACCTAGTATCATTAATAACCTTTTATGAGGCACAGTATCAAAAGCTTTAGAGAAATCAAGAAGTGTTACATCAAAACATTTCCCTAAGTCCAGCCCCCTACTGACTTCCTCATAGAAGCTAATTAAATTAGTCTGACATGGTCTCTATTTATGGAAACCATGCTGAGCCTTACTTATCACCTTCTCCTGTTCTAAGAAATTTTGGATACTATCTCTTATTATTCCTTCTAATATTTTCCCCACAATGGATGTAAGGCTGACCGGTCTATAGTTTTCAGGGTAAGTTTTGCTACCTTTCTTCTACTGTATATCGGTACTACTTTAGCTATGCCCAGTCCGTTGGTACCGTCCCTGAGTATATTGATTCCTCGAATATCAGATATAATGGTAGTGCGATCACAGAAATAATTTTTTTTTTGTATCCTAGGGTGTATTTAGTCTGGGCCAGGAGATTTGTTGCTATTTAGGTTCTGTAATCTATTTTTGACTATTTTCTCACTCAAACATACAGTTTAGGAGCAATGATGAGCCGAGCATTTAATCTGTGGGAGATCTTCTGAAGATTCTTCCCTTGTGAATACTGAAGCAAAAAATTAATTGAAAAATTCAGTTTTCTCTTTTCCTTCCATTACCAGGGTACCCGGCTTATTTTTTAATGGGCCAATATTTTCCTTCCTTAACCGTTTCCCGTTTAGATTTGCTGTCTGCCGCTATTTTACGTTCAGTCTCTAATTTCGCCACCTTGATTGTATTTTTACATTTCTTATTACATTCCTAATATGCAGCAAATGATTTGGGTGTCCCATCTTGTTTAAACGCTTTGAATGCCCTGCGTTTTTTAGCTATTTAAAATTTGACTTTGCTGTTAAGCCATCGGTTTCCTTTTGACATTTGTTCTTTTATTTACCCTAGGAATAAATTTATCAGTGCCCTCCTGCAGTATTTTTATTAAATTTTGCCACCTTTTAGTAGTATCCATAACTCTAAATAATTCCTTCCAGTTTATATCTTTTAAGGACTCCTCAAACTTACCAAAGATTGCTTTTCTGAAATTTAAGGACCCAGTTGCTTCCAAAATAATTATATTTGTTAAAATTGAAATAAAATGTGATCATATTGTGATCATTATTCCCCAATGTCTCCCTTATGGTTATGCTAGTAAGAATGGGTTCTTCTAATACCCCTTTCACACCAGAAAATGCAGGGACATACCCAGAAATTCGATATAGGGACCATGCCACATGTGAATGGGTCACCATTCACACCAGCACTAGACCAAGGTCAACCCAGGAATCTAGGCTGTTGTGAAAGGGCCCTACCCGGGAATGCCTGGCATGATCCCAGGACCAAATTCCCAGGTAGGTTCCTGCATTTTCTGGTGTGAAAGGGCTATAAGAAATCTTGCCCTCTCTTTGTCGCCCTAAATTTCAAACTGGCTCAATTTACCCATCTGCCAGTGATGAAAAGCTGCAAATGGTTTGCTGATTATGTCAAATTTGAATAGCGGATACTGAGCTCTGTTACTGGATAAGCCGAAATTGTAGATTCCTTGTAGATTCCAGCTTAGGAACACCAGACATTGGGGGGAAATTTACTAAGCCAAATACGGCTATAAAAATCGTATTTGTATTGTAAAGGGTCACTCGTCCTGCCCATCTCCCTGAAGTGGAGACGAGCAAGGAATCCACTCCCTGCCACCGTTCTGATGGGGACACACAGGCTGTCAGATGTAGCTCCTGCCCACCAGCCTGCGCCAGATCAGGACATCTGGTGATCCTGCAGGCTGGCTGACAAGCGCTCCATCAGTAGGTAGTGCTAACCCACTAGATTAGCACCTACTTATTGGAAAGGCTGTGACTGAACCTACCTCACATTGTATTTTGGTTGTGTAAAGTCTGGTTGGCAGAAATGTTATAGCAATAACCAGGATAACAGCCTTTTTCAGTGGCAATGGCAGTAATACAATGTAATACACAGTAAGTAAGTAGAGGCGATAACCGCGGTACTACCTCCCCAAAGAACATGTGTTACACATCTATACAAAACACTAAGCATTATCCATCTCTAAGATAGGCCATGGGGATACACATGAGCATTAAAAGGTTGTGACAGCCATTTTTCATAATGGTGGCTGCCTGGCTTTAATATAGGAGCAAGAGATAAAACTCTCCAATCCACTCTAACATCTCTAAGTGACATGGTAAATAGAATATTTATGCCCGGAAAGTCCCCCTGTGGGCAGTTAAGAACAGTTTATAACATTAAATATACATATTATACATACACTAATGAAAAGGCGTGGACTTTCCTAGGAGACCCGGACCCTACTCTCGCTAGTGTCACAACTGAAGGGCTGGATGAAGTCGTGTGGTGTGTAGCAACCGGAGGCGGACCATAGGAGGAAGGATTAAATCGTGCAGGTTTAATAATAGAATTCATAAATGGAAAACAATACACACTTGAATACTTTCTTTAAGTGGCAGTTAGGGGTAATAATATTTGAGCCAGCACGGCACTTTGGAAGAAGAAAGTTCATTTAAATAATGACAGTTCAAGGCACTGAGGACGGCAGGCTTGGTTCTTGAAGAATGTGAGGATCCGGAAAGAGAATGTACTTGATGGTAAATGAAGGATCCTTGAAGACTGAAAGAAGGTGAATGATGACTGGAGAATGAAGAATTGCTTGGAAGCAGAAGACTTGAAGAGCTAGGCCAGGAAGCTCAGGGATACAGGCAGAGACCAGGCTGTGGAGAGGACTGGCAGCGATGGGGTTAAGCAGTAACCTAGACCAGCCACAGAGCACAGGAAGCAAGGCACCAAGTCAGGAGAGGTGAGTCAGAGAGCCGGAGTCAGAGCGGAGCTGTGAACGCCTCTGGAGACTCTTTGTACTGACACTGAACAGGCCTAGGCAGATCCCCTATATCCCTAGAGGGCGGCTGCCATTGGCTGTCAGGTCAGTATGGGCGGAAACCTCAGACATGGGCCAATCTGCTATTTGCCCTTAACCAAGATGGGGGTCGCCGGCCTCCCGGTGCCACTACAGCACACACTGCTACACCTGCCGGCGTCCCATGCTGCCTGCTGCCCACCAGACTGCCGCTGCCTGCTGCCGCTGACCCGGAGACCACTACACGCTAGCCGACGGCGGGCGCGAACGGGTGAGTAATATGCCCGCCGCACACCGCCGCGGCTGCGTGTGACAGCTAGACTTTTCACTCTGGAGCCTCCATACACAGATAGCTTTAAGCAATTGTCCCAAACAACATAATAAAGTACAGTTTGATGGTAAAACCATACTTTTTTAATTACACATTCCCATTCCTTTGTTTAAGTGCAGCTTTCAGACAAAAGCAGAGAATATTTTGTTCTGCGGTAATCAGCGCACAGAAAAAAAAAGAAGAAAAAAAATGACCCAAAGTATAAGCAGATCCTTGTCTGTTCCTTTCTCATTACTCAGGTTACCAGCAGAGAAAGACATAAAACCCCAGTCTAATCATTTCATAAAACAAAAAGAACTCTTCTGGACACAGAGAACCTTCTCACGGTGCACAGGGATCCTTCCAAAATCTAAACAACAAGTCCATCAATGAGTAGTTCAGGTTCAAACTAAAGCAGCAACAAATCCCAAAATGTTAAAGGTAAGCTAGGAACCACCATAGATACAACATTGCTCAGTGCTCCGCTGGCATGCCACTCTCTACCCATACATATATAAGTTGTCACTAGCTCTTTAAGTATGAGACCTTACAGCCTCCCAAAAGTGAGAGAGGTCATGCCAAGGGTGCCAGATTTTTAAACTATTTTGAAACACTTCCAGATATTGCTGGACGGCCAAAAATCTAATATCCAGGAAGCAATGAACCAGACGTAGCTAATAACAGCAAATAGCTCACCACATGTGATTAAATCTTAACAATATAATTACAAAGAAATGTTTTACAAGTTAGAAAAGAATGATGTTAAACATCAGCTGTATTTTTCCATCATGCGCCACGACAGCTCACTGTCGTCTTGCACTATTACCCAGATAAATGTGATTTGATTCAGGTATAAGAGCAATTTAAACCGACTCGTCAAGCTAATTGAGCTCCCAAACCGTCTTAGTCATCATCACCATTACCTAATCTCCGACAGGGCTTTTCTGTCTCATACTCATTGTATAAACAGATAGTGACTACATCTTTAGACAGTGATATCAGAATTACTAGACAAGACTTGGCTGTTTAAAGGTTTTCCCCCGGCCATTATTGAGCAATGGGGAAGCTATGCAATAGTTGAGACACTAATACAGATGGAGGATTAAAACGGAAAATCCCTCGTCTTGTAGGTGTCTGACTTTTGGTTTACCATGGAAAGGTTACACTTGCTGAACAGTAATTTAGGAATAATGTGTTATATTCATTACTTCATTACAGTCATTTTACTGAATTAAATCAGACATTTGCTAAAGGAAAACTGTACGGACAGATGGGATTATCTTGCATGTGAGGATCAATCTAAGGATAATATCAAACAGTTGTCACATTGTATAATGCTACATAAACAGAAATATAATTTTACGGCATATTCTTTATTATTGCTTTTACTGTCTCCTCTCCAGTATAATTTGCCTATAGGTTGTAAGGTTGTGAGCAGCAGTGCCAGATTAAGGTCTAAATGGGCCTGGAGCTGAAAATGATCAAGGGCCTATTATGCACAATAATAGGGGTTGCGGCCAGCACCTAATAATGTGTGGCGGGACCAGTGTTCTGGTTGGATGGTCTGCTCATGGGTGTGTCTCTATTTGTGTAAATATTTTCAACTAATTATATATGTCTGGAAAAGGCAGGGGGCTGGCATAGGAAAAATGCAGGGAGATATATTGGCGGGTACCCTCCAAAGGTGCACCCGCAGGATGCCGATATCCTAAGATACTTGCAGGGTGAGGCGGCACTCCAGCCACTGCCGGGAAGAAATGACAGCCATTGACAGCTGGGCAGAGAGCAGGGGGCTGCCCGGCTGTATTCAGAGCACTGCAGGTCCCGGCTATTTGAAATAATACCCCTTTCACACCAGAAAATGCAGGGATTTACACGGGAATATGGTCCCAGGATCATGCAGGGACATTCCTGGGCTGGCCCCTTTTACACCAGCCTAGTCCCTGCATTTTCTGGTGTGAGGGGGAGAGAAAACAACCCTCCCTCTCCTTTAAACAACCAGCTATATTTTCGGAACCAACTGACCCATTTACATGTGGGCTTCGAATGATTTTGGTCCCGTGAAACTGGGCCGTTTGGTTCCAGAGAAATCTGTCCTCAAACAACATGAACAGCCATGAAATTACATTTCAGAAATTAAAAAATCAGTTTACCCGCAATATCTCTAGAACAATGAACCCATATGGACCAGCCTGGTATCAGATTGAAGGCCCAGCGATTTGGGCTAGAAGGAGATCAACCTGGAGCTTCTGTGATGCCAGAGGGGGAACTGGCAGCCGTGGAATTAGCGGGTCCCATGTTATCTTGTGGGGAAAATGTTCCAGCTTTGCCTGGTGGTATCTCCGGTTCCCGGGGGGCTAGCGATGCAGGGCTGGGCTTATTGGAAAGCCCTGGCCCTCAGCTACAAAATGGGCATACTTGGAGGGTGGGCCTGGAGCTGTAGCTCCATCAGGTCCATTGTTAATCCGGCCCTGGCGAGCAGGGAGGGTTATCCAGTTATGGACAAGGGCTTGGCCACAAAAAAACTTGCGGGCTTAATGCCCAATTTATGATTACTGCATTTATGCCCACTCCCAATATCCCATAATAATAAAAAAACGGTCACATTTTTTTTGCTGGCCAAACCACACGAGGCAAGAAAAAAAAAAATGGTTTTACCACTGTCTATTCTGGTTTCAGTGGCTCCAGGTCTTTTCCCCTCCATCTTTTTACTGCAGAGAAGGATGCTGGGACTGCTAGGAGAGGAGGGGGCTGCTGGGAGAAGAGGTGGCTGCTGCAGCAGCACTATAATGAACATTGGATTCAAGGGATGCCAATGTGATAGTGCCTCTTTAGAAGGCATTGGTGAGACCACACTTGGAATATTGTGTTCAGTTCTGGGCACCGCACCTTAACAAGGACATAAAGGAATTGGGACAGGTACAGAGAAGGGCGACTAAGCTAGTAAAAGGTCTTGAATCCATAGAATACAAAGATAGGTTAACCAGGCTGAATATGTTTTCGCTGGAGAAACGGAGGTTGAGAGGTGATATGATTAGTAAGTTCAAATATAGGATTGGGAATCATATGGAACTGGGAGATGATTGGTCACTAACAGGCCTATACTTAGGACACGTGGGCATGTACCGAGTTTGGAGGAAAATAAATTCCTTTCTGAATTAAGAAGAGGATTATTCACCATTAGAGCAGTAACATTCTGGGACTCATTGCCGGTGGGGGTGATTACAGCAACTACTGTTAATGAATTTAAATCAAAACTGGAGGCATTTTTGGCCACTAAGGGAATCCTATAGATATGACTTGCTCAAGTCAGTAGTTACAAGTTAGATAGGTTTAACTCGATGGACTAACATCTTTTTTCAGCCTTAATTACTATATTACTATGTATGTTACTCCCTATGTCCTGTGCTGGCAGCTGCCTACTTTGTAAGTGATGTCATGCCCAGGCGGCGGGGTTGCCGGCACCCAGAAATTACAGCAGTCTCTGGAGTGCAGGCAGCTGTAAGGGGCATTACTGCAGTGATACTGGCTGCAGGGTGCCTTTCCATGAACCCTGCACGCCGCAACAGTGCACCCACTGAACCTCTGCTCTCGGTGCAGTACACCTAGTTATGGCACTGGGCTGCTGGGTAATGAAGTTCTCCCTGTTGCTGCCTCTGAACACACATAAATGGTCTCACACACATGCACATATGAGGGGGGGAGGGTAACAAAAACACACACATAAGGGGATGAGGTCACACACATTTACCGGGTATCACACACTTGACAGACGATCACAGCGGTCTTGCATGCACACGCACACTCACACATACACAATGCTTCTGCAGAAGACCAGCCCTTCGGGACATGGAGGAAGAAGACACCGGTTCAGAAGGTGAGTAATTAAGGACTAATTAAGCTAATTGGAAACCTGCAATTTCTAAATTAGTCATGGAGGGGCAGACTTGTTCTGGGGTTGTGAGAAACAACATCAGTGATTTATATAGAAATCCCCATAGCTAATTTTCTCACCCTCAATTCAATAGATAAAACCCTGCAGAGTCTTTAAAAAATCTGAACGCAATAGAATAGACCAGACATGTCCAACGTTGGCCCTCCAGATGTTGTGAAACTACACATCCCAGCATGCTTTGCCACAGTTTTGCTATCAGAGAATGCTAAAACTATTGCAAAGCATGCTGGGATGTGTAGTTTCACAACATCTGGAGGGCCAACGTTGGACATGCCTGGAATAGACTATTACCCTGTTTCCCCGATAATAAGACCTACCCCGATAATAAGCCCTACCTATATTTCTGGACAACGGTCCAAAATAAGCCCTACCTCGAAAATAAGCCCTAGCTATATCCCCATTTTTTACAGAATAGATCTCAAACCAGTATATCGTACGCTAATGAGCAGCCTCAGTCACAAATCCCAAAAATTGAAGAACCACTTCAAATACACATACAATCCCACAAAGATATTGGATAGTTCCCAGGGAGCTGGATGTTACTCTTTTGTGTGTAGTTCCGGAGAGATAACCCCAGAAAAAAAAGAAAAATACACAATAGTGCAACACTGTATCATACAGTGAAAATAGTAAAATGTAATGATGTTTGACTTGTACCAGAAGGGGTAGACAAACAGGGACTTAGAATGTCACCAATAGGATCCTCCTCTTTAACCATAAAATGGAGTAGAAACGGATAGAAACACCCTATGGTGTTTTTTGGACAGGGAAACACGGTAGGCTTTCTAACTGTTTTGTTCATAATTGTAAAGTGCTAATTAATATGCTGTCCTTACTGTATTACTGGGCCCATTTATTAATTATCGCATTTACAATGCGATCTGGGCGGAATATCACCGCCCAGGATCGCATTGTAATTGTCGGGAACCCCGGTTCTCAAACCGCTCGCGTGCGCCCCTTACCGGCACGCTGGGGTAATATACTCCGCAGATCAGCTGCCGGTACAGTCTGTAGTCCCTGGCGTGATGTCTCCTGCTTCCAAGTCATCCCCTGCGTCACTTAGAGCTCCAGGTGTATTCCCTGATCAGATTGCGGGTCACATGATCCAGGTAAGCTCCAACTGACTTCCTGGTCTGTGTGCTGCTGCTGCTGTGGCTGATTCCCTCACCTGCGGCTGATTTCCTCATTACTTGGAGGGATAAAAGCCTGTCTCACAGTCTCCTCCCCGTCTTGAACAACTCGTCGGTTTCCCCTGAGAGTTCTCCAGCGTCAGCTCCTGTCAAGACTCCCCACTTGCTCCAGAGGTCTGGTTTCCTGAGTCCGCTGTTTCCTGTGTCATTCTCAGCATCCCTGGTCATTCCACTCCTGCCAGAAGCTTCCACGAGTTCCATCTGCCGTGTGATCCTGTCTTTTCTGTGCAGCCCAGGTTGTCTCCTCAGCGTCCGGATACCAGTGGGTTCCCATGCCCGTCTCCTCTCGGCTCCCAGGCCGCTCCAGCGATCCCTAGTGATCTCCAGTATTCCCCAGTGATCTCCAGTGTTCCCCAGTGATCTCCAGCGATCCCCAGTGATCACCATCGAGTTCCCTCCGGCTCCCAGGCCGCATCTCACGGTACTCATTCCCCTTCACTGTGTACATCCTGCTATACATATTCCTCTGTGCCCTCCGTGTTGCTACCAAGCATTCAGTGCCATGGTTTAAGTACCCCTCAAACATCTTTGCTCTAGAGACTCCAGAGTATCAAACCCTGCTAAAGCCACAGAGGAACCTGGGCAGAGGGCCACGACCTGGTCGGCAGTTGCAGCAAAGTCCATATCCCCTTGCGGGGGTCCCTGGTGAATACCGCTGTCGGCTTAGACCCCGCACCTCTGCTTTAGGTCTCAGCCAATCCTCTGTGTCCCCGGCAGGTTATCCTCATCTATACTCTGTGCATGAGCTCCAGCTACCCCAAGCCTCCCCGCTTCCGGTTCCCTGCGCCCTCCACTGGCGCACCCAGGTCAGTGCCGGGAACACAGCTAGTCCAGGCCGTGACAGTAATATGCAATCACATTGGATGTATGTATTATACCTGAGGGCATAGGGACAAGGCTCCGAAAAGAGCCCATCCCTGCGATGTCCGGAGCCGGAGGCCGGGGGGATGTGCGCATGCCCGGTTAACACTGACCCCCCGCCGACCACACTGCCCAGGCAGCAGTGCAATCCCATAGCCCAATCCTCTACAATGGGCTGTTGCCATATCAGAATGGCGATAGGCCAGGGATGCAAAGCCAGACTGCTTGTATTGATTTATTGATACATCAGGCAGCTTCGCATCCCCAATCAAAACCTATGGGGGAGGCGGTCGGCGCCGATGCAGGGGGGATCGCAGCAGGTATTGGAGATTCCTGCAGCGGTCCCCTTTGGTACATTCGTGGGATACTTAATATATGCGGCTAACCCCCGAAAACGGGAGTCACACACACTCTACTTTTTACAGGAACAGGGGGCATTGCCGTCTATAACATTTAAACTTTAGTAGACTTTTTCTTCTGGAAGAAAAAAACAAAGATTGGAATGC
Organism: Crinia signifera; assembly: GCF_055691185.1. Taxonomy (NCBI): domain Eukaryota; kingdom Metazoa; phylum Chordata; class Amphibia; order Anura; family Myobatrachidae; genus Crinia; species Crinia signifera. Next base: position 87,668,651 of record NC_139227.1, on the reverse strand, counting down.
TGTGGTACACAATCAAGAATTCTGAGTTTGGACATAACAAATAACTGCATTGTCTGCATGAGCAAATCATTAAAGTTTTGTGGGTATAGAATTCACAAAGTCCAAACAAATCCTGGTGTTTTTTTTTTTTTTTTTTTTTATAAACTATGAAGGACCCCAGCTTGGACGGCGAGAAGCATGTTTTTCCTCCACCATCTGGTTAGTGTTTGCAGGGCGCTGCTTTGGGGAGCTATCCCGATGCTCTGTATAAACTGATGACAACAGACTCCAGGAACAATGCTCCTTTTTGTTCCCCAACCTTTGACACAAATAATTTAAGTCCGTATTACGCAATATTTTGTAACAGGAAATATTTTCGGGCTGTTTCTGCCAGCTTATTGCATAGATCTAATTTGTTATTTCTGCAGGTCTTCTTGGACATGAGCTACATTTCACTTACTCCTGCCTTCTTAACTTTCCAGTTCACGTCTCGGGAGAGAACGTTCAGTGTAATCACGGTGGTGGATTCTGCAGGATAGTATTCTGGTGCCCTTATTAGTCATGGAGAAAACTGGATCCTTTACAGACTGTGATTCTTTTATTGGGCCAACAAAACAAATTATACATAGATATTGTTGTACAAGAACAGTCACGACCACACATGACTTTTCTGTAGCTGAATTGTGCATTGAGTACAATGTTGACCTTAACTTAACAAGGTAATTACATTATTTCTGAGAAATCCCATTTTACCGTTGTTTTTCCAAATCAGAAAAACTCATTGTAATAACAATGTATCTTAGTTTCTTGTTCTGAATATGTTTTTTTTTCCTATTTGCTACCCCTGTGGGGTTGTGAAATCTCAATTAATTTTTTTATCTATCTATCTATCTATCTATCTATCTATCTATCTAGTAGATTCGAGGAACCGCACTCCATCCATTTTCTGCAGACGACTTTGCGGTGCTCCGCTCTAAAGGAAAGTGTCCCAAATATAGCAATTTTTGTGGAAGCAGGCACTCACCATAGACACCAAAGTAGTTGAAACAAGGATTTATTTCATAGTATTGGTCGACGTTTCGGTCCTCACAGGGACCTTTGTCAAGACACGAATCTGTCACATCAAGGACCAGGAACACCAGGCAGTGTACTAGTGCAGTAGCTGAGACAACTATTTATGGCATCACACATGTAATGAATAGCGACACCCACTTCCTGTTCCACAAAAAACCGGAAGTGTGCCCAAAGTGGTATATAGACCTAATTTATAAACTCACTGACCAACTTAATATGTTGTGCCCATAGCGTTATAGTCATAGAAAAATCGGCATACCAAAAAAATAAAAATAAAGTCAAGAATTATACCAAGAAACTGAGTTCCGTTAAACCGGAAGTTGCATGCGTTCCAGCACTGTGGAACGCACACCAAGACCGGAAGTAGGCGCCGTTTGGCGCACAAAAGCAACAAGGAAGCAAAAGCCAATACAGGATGTACTCTGCGTTCCAGCTATATGGCTCACTGGAACGCAAGCCAAAAAAGCGGAAGTGACATTCCGTTTTATGCTCCAATTGCATGGAAGTTGTTCATAAGCACATGAAATGCTCAAAAAATATAGAATTTTTTTTTTTTTATATATATATGCAATTAGTACAGACTAAATAACGCTATTGGGATACTAACAATGTGAACCTAATATGTTATGAATGTAAGAAGGTGCGCCATAAATACTTTGTCTCAGAATACTGCCTGATGCATCACAATATTGTACAGTACCTAAATCAACTCTATGCACATAAAAACAGGAAAAAGGAAGAAAAAGTTAGTGAAAACGTAGTGATATACACTAACATATTATATAAAATAAAAAATAAAAAATAAAAAATATATAGTAGTGAATGCTGCAAAGTCCCACAAACATATAGGCATTTATCAAAGAAAGATATTATATGCGATATATTCATTGAGGCCTCTTGGAGCCAATGTCCCTAGGTCATAAATCCAACGTGCCTCCCTCTGATGAAGTTTTTTACTTCTATCTCCGCCATGTGGTAGGGGTGGTATACAATCGATCAACATACATCTCAGGCTAGCCACAGAATGTCCGAGTGTCAGAAAATGTTTTGCCACAGGTTTGTCAGATTTTTTCTGCTCGAGAGCTTGGCGGATGGAGAGGCGGTGATTCGCCATACGCTCTCTAAAGCATTGTGTGGTTAATCCAACATAATACAGTCCACAAGGACACGTTAAAATATAGATCACAAATGATGCCATGCAGGACAGTCTATAACGGATCTTGATTTTTTTGCCAGTGTGTGGATGAGGAAATGTCTGACCAACCAACATCGATCTACACGTTGTGCAATCTGTGCACCGCACACAGCCAAGACGTTGTGTAGAAAGCCAGGTAGAGTTACTGGATACAGGTTGTACGTGTGGTCTCATCAGCAGTTGCTTGAGATTGGGTCCTCGACGAAAGGATTGCATAGGCGGCCTTTTGCTTAGATGACCCAGCTTTGTATCTGTTGATTGCATCTATCTATCTATCTATATCACTTTTTGAAGCTTGAAACATCTGTCCCTTTATCTCTCTCTATCCATATGGCTTTCTACCTGTACTGTATATCTATCTGAGAAAATAGGATCAGTGGGGAAGGATGAATTAAACATTGCTGTTTAATTCATCCTGAAACTAACCCTGAGGGTACCAGTGATCCACCTCCATGTATGAAAATACTCTAGCAATAGTGGTGCCTCTAGCACTCACTAAGGGCGGGATGTACTAAGGGGAAAATGCGGTAAAACCCCAGTTCTACTGCATTTTCCTATGTATTAAAACCCCGCCGCCACGATACTGCATAGTAGGGTAACGCCAGCTTTGGGTGGTGATACCCTATTGAAGCCTATGGGCTTCTTTTCGACACTCGAAGCCTCCGCTGCAAACCTGCCGACCCCCCTGTCCCCCTCCCACTGGCTTACCTTAGACCAGGTCCTCCTGGACCCGGAAGGTAAGCCCTTCCTCCCCCTAGTAAAGCAGCCCTGGGAGGAAGGACGTCTGGCTGTAGGGGGGAGGAGGAGGCGCCGGGGACAGCCTGCTTAGCTGTCCCCAGCATGAGGGAAGAACCAGGTGGCAGGGAGATGATGGAGATGATGGAGACCCCCGCACACCGCAGTACAGGTATCGCGGGGGGTGCTCCGTCACCACACCGTGATGCCAGCCGCACATGTTAGTACATATGCGCTGGCATCGCGGCAGGGCGGGCGGCAATGTATTTTAATACATCCCGCCCTAACACCTTATTTATACAATATTAGAAACTTATTCTCATTCAACATAGATTTATTAATATAAATACATCAGTTCATCGTAGAAAAAAATCATTGAATAAGCTAATCCATGTATCCACAAATAAATCAACATAGACAAATAAAACCAATAACAAGAATGCAATCCCTTTTTCTTATCTGGTATTTTGGGGGATACACTAGTAAGCAGTTTATGTACACACCCCACAACGAGTTAATCAGTGCTGCACAAAATTTCCATAGGTTGAATGTTAAGTTCAGTTCTACCAAAGTCCAAGTTCAGTTGATCATTTCTGCAATTGGTTACTCAGCCGTCCTGTGGGAACTGATTAGCACATAGTCCACAGAGGCGTAACTACTTTTTTTGCACCCCCCCCCCGGACATTTCGGGCGCCCCCCCCCGAAATTTTAACCCCCTCCTTACCCGTCCCCATTGCCGCCGGCGCTTCTGCCTCTAACCCGACACGCAGATCTGTGTCGGGTGACGGGCGGTCCCCGGCTCCGGCTGCAGTGCTAATATAATAACAGACACTCGGAAAATGGCTGCCCCCATACAGCATTATGGGGGCAGCCATTTTCCGAGTGTCTCTTATTATATTAGCACTGCAGCCGGAGCCGGGGACCGCCCGTCACCCGACACAGATCTGCGTGTCGGGTTAGAGGCAGCGGCGCCGGCGGCAATGGGGTAAGGAGGGGGAGGGCAGGAGTCGGGAGCCGGGACCAGGTGGTAACTATAGTCCCGCAGAACCCCCAGGCGTCCACACCTGCCTAGCGCCTCCCCGCCACCGCGGGGGCTGCGGGACTATAGTTACGCCACTGATAGTCCAATAAAAGTGTAATCCACAAGGGGCCATAATGTGGAAGGAAATGTCAACTTCTCCCTACTGTACCTCATATAGTTTATAAATACATGAATAAAATCTCATGTATGGTGCTCAACTGCATGAGAATGTTATAACAAAAGGTTGATAAAATTCATAGGACCGCATTCTGATCCATTCACTCTCGTGCACATTCGCACAAGGGAGCGATGGTCAGCAACTGCGTATGCACATAAAGTTTTCTGAGAATGTGCAGCTGCTTTGTGCAAGCGGAGGCGGTGAATTGCTTATTCCCAGGCCCCTCCGCACCTAACAGATGGGCAGAGTAGAAGGGCTGCACCCATGGGAACACCCATGAAATGCTGGGCGTTCCCATGTAAATGCGCCGGGTGTGGGCAGCTGACGTCAGCAAGCGAGCGAGGGTGGACGTTCATGGCGCATAGATTACACGCAAAGCTGTGATTTTCGCAGCTTTGCGTGTCAACCAGAATCCGCCACATATAACATAGCATGTATTTGTATGTATGTACCTTGCTTTACTACAGAAACTTTTTTATATATTTAAATTATAACAGGTGTCTAATATTGTCTAACTAAGGTCTTAAGGAGTAGCTTGTAAAAATTACTAGTACACATGTGAGTAAGGTACGCGCCTGTTACAAACCCATTTCCTACACGGAGGTGCTCTGTTGAAATCAAAGATACCTTGATGTGGATGTTCACGCATTTCTTTGTTTGAGTGCGGGTACGATATTCCCCTGGGAGTTCTTTTTGTATACAGACCCCTCTTTTATCACTATCCAGTACACTTTTATATATCCATATTGAGAGAGAATTCTGTTTTCTTTCCTACCACATACTGAGAAAATTGGAGGTAATCATTGAAAATCCTATTAACCAACTGGGACCCAAAGATACCTTGATAGGAGTACCATCACCTGTATACATGTGAGTACGGTACGCACCTGTTTCGAATTCATCCCCACACACAGAGGTGTTCTCTCTGAAAAACCTTAAAGATACCTTGATGTGGATGTACACGCACTGTTTCGTGTGAGTGAGGGTACGATACCCCCTTGGGAGCCTTTTCTACTGTGCCCCTTAAAACCTTCTGTCTATTACCCATACATAGACCCCTATTGATTGCTGTCATTCTTTGTTTGTTTTTTCCTCATAAATCTGTATGAGCCATTGGACAGCTACCACATTGGGTCAACAAGAATCCAGCGCCCTCTATACACTGATTCCTTCTCTACCATTAGGCCTTAGTTTGTGTGTATTCTTACTGCATTATTTACATGTTGTTGCTAGGCAACCCAGGGTCACAGGTGTGCACTGACTGGCAACTGATGCACGGCACCAGTCAGTGACATCACCCCACCAATGAGGCTGCCTGGTTTGTAACAGACTTTGGTGCTGCTGAAACTCTATAAAGGTAATTCTGTTTATATCTCTCATTGGGCGGGATGTATTAAAATACATCGCCGCCCTTCGCGGCCCCCCCGCCGCGATGCCGCCGCAATATGTACTAATATATGCGGCTGGCATCGCGATGCGGTGACGGAGGCCCCCCGCGATACCTAGAATGTGGTGTGCAGGGGGTCTCCGTCACCTCCCAGCCGGCTCCTGCATCCCTCATGCCGGGGACAGCTAAGCAAGCTGTCCCTGGCGCCTCCTCCTCCCCCTGCAGCCGGACGGACGTCCGGCTGCGTCACTAGGGGGAGGAGGGGTTTACCTTCCAGGGTCCAGGAGGACCCTTCAGGAAGGTAAGCCAGAGGGGGGGGGGGGGGGTCGGTGAGGCGGCGGGTTGGCGTTGGCGTCGGCGGGCGGCGAAAAGAAGCCCATAGGGTATCGCCACCCAAAGGTGGCGATACCCTTCAGTGCGGTATCATTTTTGATACATTGGAAAATGCGGTAAAACCAGGGTTTTACCGCATTTTCCATTTGATACATCTCGCCCATTGTCCTGACAAAAGATTTTCAAATAAAACTGAAACGTTGTCTTAAGATGGTGCTTGTCGCCTTTCAATATTAGTCCAAGATCACAGTCCCTACACACGTAGACCATGTCAATGGTCATATGACATATATAATGTCAAGGTTTCTGGAGACAGATGTATGTGGTGAACTACAGTATTAAACCAAGTAGCTGGGTGTGAATCAAAGTTCACGTTACTTTCACAATTTCTCAAACAAGAAAATGAGTTTAAAAATATATTCTCTTGTTATTTGTACTATCAGAACTAGAGTGACTGTCTATTACTTCACTTTGCTGTAAGGTCCTATTAAGTTTGATTTGTTCGTAGTTCAAGTTGCGTTCTATAACATGGTTGGAGCCTTGCCTGACTACTGAAAGAAAGCAATGCGTCATTGAAAGCAAGGAGAGGAATGTTGTTTAGGGGCCAAATGGGACTTGGCTACTTCATACTGAATGGCACTGGTTTGCAGGGTTCAGTGTTCGGAATAAAACAGCGTCCAAGACCATTTAGAATTTGTCTAATAGAGACTGTGTTTCTCAAGGTCTTCACATCAACTTCATTTATTTAGGCATAGAAAAGGTAGTGTAAATTATGACTTCTAACCTATATTCACCATGGGAAGTCATCTTATTATACGGGCTTGTGTTCAGCATCCTGGCGGTCAGGATGCGGAATTCACTATACGGATGCCAGCATATCACCAGGAGACCGAGGCTGGAATCCCAACATGGGTCGGAGGGTTAGAGTTAGGCTGGGAGAGTGTTATTACCTGTCCACCGTCTGGATTCCCTCAATCTGGAAGCTGATGTCGTCATTCTGACAGTATACGTTCACTAGGTCGACCACAGGAATGTCGACATTTATTAGGTCAACCACTGAAGTTCGACAGGCCTTAAGTCGACACCCTCAAAAGGTCGATATGGGTGTAGGTCGACAGGGTCATTAGGTTGACACATAAATTGGGTCAACATGGGGAAGGTCGACAGTCAAAAGGTTGACATGGGTTTTTCACGTTTTCTTAGCCGACATGTGCTGACAGGCGGTATTTCATGCCATACCATCCACTAGGGTGTGGAGGGAGAATAAAATAGAATGCCGAGTGTTGCGAGGCACCGTGCCCGAAGCATGGCAAGGGCAGCAGGGAAGCAGTGCACCACATCGGACATTCGGGACAAAAAAACGTGAAAACCGCATGTTGACCTTTTGGCTGTTGACCATCCCCATGTCGACCGAATGCTTGTTTCGACCTAATTACCCTGTCGACCTAGACCCATATGGTCTTTTTGAGGGTGTCAACTAAAGGCCTGTAGAACTTCAGTGGTCAACCTAATGAATGTTGGCCGTACTGTGGTCAACCTAATGAACCCAACCCATTCTGACTGACGGTCATCCGTATGTATTGCCAGACAGGATCGGTAGTAGTGACAAGTGGGTGCTACTCACTAATGGAGTGTCAGGATTATGGACAGAAGCTGAGATAGAACCAATGGCAGAGACTCGGGTGTACCACTGTAACACAGTTCTTTTTACAATGCAGTTCCTAAGCACTAATGATCAGCCATGTAAATGCTGCGCCAATAGTTTTGTCAGGCTGTCAGCACCATTCACTTGCTGCCTGCAATTGCAATACTGTAGGTTACTTAGGTATTAATGCTCTATATTGCTTTAACCCCTTGAGTGGTGGGTTTTACTGGGGCAGGAGAAACCTACCAGGGCAGGTTTGTTCTTCCCCAGCAAAACCCACTAGAGAGCTGTGAGCCATTCCCCCATCCCGTCGCTCCCCCCTCCTGTGGCTCCCCCTCATCTCTGCTCCGGCGATCGTACGCCGGAGCTGCTGAGCCCTGTTGCTGCCCCAGCCACCATTCATAACAGGTGGCAGGCTTGGGGATGTTCGGGGCGGCTCGGGAGGTCTCGGGCGCCTGAAATCCTGAGTCCCCCCAAGCCGCCCCGAACATCTCCGAGCTTGCCACCTGCTTACTAGAACTAATGGGCAGAGGAGCTCAGGTGTATGATCGCCGGAGCAGAGAGGTAAGGGGGAGTGATGGAAGTGGAGAGGAGAAGAGAAAGGCCACTGGGGGGGTGCCCGAACATGTGATGTGCCAGTGGTGCACAGCTGCAGGCACCCTTGGCGCACGCCTTCATCTTAGTGGAATGCCCGGAAATTTTTCCCGGTACACCCTGCTGCGGCAGGTTAAATTCTGCTGGTTATTGAATCGGTTATGTCTAGATCCACTTCTGTTTTTTTGACCAGGATGTGACATTAGGGGAGGGCGGAAGTTGTTAGATGCCCTCACAGAATTTGTTATTTTATCTGTAATTAATTACATAAGTACAGTATAGGTTATTTTCTTTTATTTCAGCTGGATTGTACCCCTGTGGGCTCGCTTCACTCGCCATGCTTCAGGCACGGTGGCTCATTTCGCTCACCACAGATTTATATTTCCCTATTATGTATACGTGGACCCAGTGCATGATGGGAAAAGTAAAAAAAAAAAAAAAACAGAAGTGGTTATAGCCACAACCTTATTGAATCAGATACTTTTAGCTACTGTTCCCTGCAGACTTGCCTCGATCTCTGCTTATTATCATTATTCCTTGTCGACCATCCTTTCTGACTATATTCTCGATTACTCTTGTCTGCTTGCCCAGCCTGTCCTTTGTGATCCCTATAATTCTGTTAGCTGCCTGCCTCATTTTTAGACTGTAGGTCATAGGAAAGGGGCATACTTTGCAGATATAAATACTGTATATGCTTGAATTTAAATATAACTGTTATTGATCACAATAAAAAAACAATTGGGTCCGAAAAAATAAATACAAACATATAAATGCACTGAAGGAAACTGAATATGGGGTCTTGAAAATGGCCCAGAAGGTGACAGAAATGTCGACCTGACCCACTTTATTATGGCTGGTTTTTAATTAAACTTTTAAGCCAGACTGATGAGTGCTTCCTGCATTTATTCAAAATACATATGAGTTCACTCGAACTGGAGGATCCTGTGATATGGCACCCCAGCACTCGATAATTATAGGAGGAGAGTGCTGTCCATTAGACTGGATTGTACATATAAATCAATATATGATCTGGGGAAAATATCTTAAGCCCTGTACACACACATCGATTTGCTTTTGATTCGATGTTAGATTCGATTTTCTATTAGATCTGGCATTAGATCTTTCCATTCAATTTGGCATTAGATCTGTACTTTTGCATTAGATATCGAATTCGATATACATTCATGGTACATTGTACACATTTGATTTACTAGATCGAATTCGATATTTCCTTGGCTGCATAGTAGATTTTTCTGTTCGATTTTGTGAAAACGGGAGCATGCATCGAATCGAATGTAGATTGAAAGTGACACAAAAACCATTCGATTTCGTTTAGGAATCGATTGTGCTTCTATAAGCAAAAAAGAATCAAAAATCGGGAAAAATCTATGCATGTGTACAGGGCTTCTAAAGGACAAACATTGTCTACAATTTCTGCCTATATAAGATTAATTCCAAATATTTCCTAAATTATATTAAGACTCCAGTATACATGCTAAATTGTTAGCTGATATGAGTAGTGTCCCCCGGGTACACCTTCAATATATACGGTTTCCATTTTCATCATCCAAAGTTGGGGTCTATCTTCTTGAAGGTGCTAAGTAAATAAGAAGTCGGTTCTGATTGGTTGCCCATTGCAACATCACATTTGAAATAGAACTCCCGTCTTAGTAAATCCCCCCGTCTCTGTTGAAATGTTAAGACTCTGTTCTGGTACACATAGAATGAACCGTTTACCCACAATTCTGCACTACTGCATAAACAAAGACAAAACCATCATTTAAACCTGTAATGAATCACAGGACACCCTTCAGAAAAATCTGACATTCCTCCATTAGGATTTCTTTGATGTTCTGGGTGACGGAATTCAGGTCACCTATAGAAAAAAAAACTTTAGTGAAAAATGATTCTAAAGGAATTGACAGGTAATGTGTGCCATATGTGGTCAAGAATGACAGGTATAGCCAACACACACACACACACACACACACACACACACACACACACACACACACACACAGTAAATTTGTCAGGTCATTCTTTAGATTTATGACCTGTTGACGCAATATCATAAGAGTGTGTGCACACCTTCAATCATGTTCTATCTGTAGACAACAGGTCACATGTGAAGATCACATGTTATGTCATAGGCATTTCTATAATGGGTACCAGGTGTGCCATGCACACGAGCCCCACACTGCACACACTGTGCCCATGTTTTAAATACTCACCTCTCTGGAGTCCCGAGAGCTGGGCGCTGCATTCGGGGCAACAATCGCCACCAAAATAGCTGCCGCACATGTCTAATTTAGTCTCCGAAACATGAGGGGCACCATGTTTCTGGAGACTTGCACATGCGCAGTAGAATCTGGCACAATGCCAGAGTCTATGGCGGGCACACCTGGAATCTGCAGACGGGGGCCTCTCCTGTGTTAACGCGCCCTTGTGTTATATCAGTTTCATTTTTATTAAATTCGTTGGCACAATATCAGACAAAGGGGCTTATTCTGGTCTGTTCGCAGTTTTGCCTGTGTTTGGACAGGGACCGATGTTTTGTTAGTGCGCATGTGCATATGCAGAATGTTCGCCGAGGGTGCATACACCTAACACAGGGGGCGGAGAGGGGTGTTGGGTGCCGGCCAGCCCCATTAGCATATGGGAACGCCCATCGCTTCATGGGCGTTCCCTTGCGAACGCTGGGCGTTCTTATGCTAATGCGGCATGATGGACAGGCAGGGGCGGGCAGCTGACATCACCGGATATCATCTGCCCGCTCACTTCCCCCTGAACATGCACACATATGTAATGTTGCTCAGAGCAACCTTACAGATGCGTGCTCCTTCCACATCTTTTGATGGTCAGCAACCATCAAAAGATGTGGAAGGTCGCCCCTGGCCTGCAAATCGATGTTACTGTGTTAGATATATTTGCATGTCCTGTGTTGGAATTGCGCTTGAGAATGGGTGGCGTCCATTTGCAAGGTGGCGTTTGGTGGACTCGCAACGCTGCGAATTCGCAGCCTTGTGAATCAACCAAAATAACCCTCAAAAACTATCTATGGGCGTTCAACCGTTCTGTTTGAGGCACCGATTCTATGCCAGCCGCAACACCACCGTTCTGGGCGTATGTAATTAAATCTGTCTTGTGGCTTGCTAAGTACCCTCGTTACAATGTACCAACATCAGCTTGTGAAATACAGCCTGTGTTTGTAAAGAATCCCCTTGTATCCTTCTTTACATGTGTACAGTATATGGCATTGTGACACGGTATATTCTTTTCAATGTAATGTCACTTGTTTCCATGCATATGTGCAAATGTAATGCAAAAATAGCCTTACAGGTGCCCATACACGTTACAATTATTGCATACAATATTGTATACAATATCGCATCTCATCAATTTTCGGGTTTGCGATGAAAAGAGATCTAGTACAAAAAGTATGTGCTGCACATACTTTTGGAGTAGATCTCATCTCATCGCAAAACCGAGATGCGATGAGATGCGATATTGTATTCAATATTGTATGCAATAATTGTAACGTGTATGGCATAGTCTAAATTGTACAAGTGTGTACACACCTTTACAGTATACGGTCTAGACATTTATTACATTTTATCATCTATTTTCACAAAAAAAAAACAACAACCCATAACATGTTTAATGTTTATGGTGCAGGCTACAGTATGTATAGATTAAAAGATGTTTGGAATTTTGTATGCATAGAGATAGGTATGCATGGAATCAGCAGCACGTTGATTGGAATTTCCGACCATAAGTGAAATCGAAAGTAAAATTGCATCGAAAGTATGATTGTACACAGCGGCGTAACTATAGCACCGCAGCCCCCGCAAACGCGGGGGGCGCTGTGCATGTGGGGGCGCCGGGGGCTGCGGTGCTATAGTTACACCCCCCCCCCAATCCTCCGCAGACTTACCTATCTCGCTAGTCCCGGCGGCTCCGTTCTTCTGCTGAGGACCACCACAAAATGGCCGCCCCCATATAGCACACAGTTCTCTGAAACTGTCTGCTGTATGGGGCGGCCATTTTGTGGTGGTCCTCAGCAGAAGAAGAACGGAGCCGCCGTGACCAGCGCTATAGGTAAGGCTGCAGGGGATGGGGGGGGGGGGTTTGCATGGGCGGCGGGGGATTGGGGGGGGGGGTTGCATGGGCGGCGGGGGATTGGGGGTGCTTGGCGGGGCGGCGGCGGGGGGGCGCCCCCCCTAACGGCGGGGGGGCGCCCCCCCTAACGGCGGGGGGGCGCCCCCCCTAACGGCGGGGGGGCGCCCAAAACTTAGTTACGCCACTGATTGTACAAGTGTGTAACCAGGTGTACAGTAGGCCTTGGCCAAAGCAAAGGCCCCTGCCCACCCATTCACAGAAATCAATTAAAAATAAATCATACCATGCCGCTCCAGTGACCCTGTGATGTCTCACCACATGCTTCCCTACAGTAAATGGCTGTCCGCACTCTGATTGGTGGATAGCTCCAGCCATCCAGCAATCAGCATGGTCTGTACCTAGCTATATAGCTTAATACTAAGGGCCAGATTCAGAACTGCTCACTAGGTTGCGTATATATATTCGCAACCTAGCAACCAGGTCAGTGCTGTCCTTACCTGCCGAACGCCTACCCCCGACCAAGCCGCCCGCATTCCCTCGCTAACATGCATGGGGATGTGTACGAGAACGCACCCCCTCGCATGCGGCCGAAGGGGAGAGAAATAATTTGATGGTTGCTGACCATCGAATGAGTTTTTTCCCCTCCGGTAATAAAAGTTAGCCTAAACTGACTTTTATTTCCGCCGCAGATCGTCAAAAAGGGGGCAGGTGCTGATGTCATCTGATGTCATCCGTGTGACCAGACCAGGCATTGACCCACTGGTTCCCATGGGAATGCCCAGTGTTTTCATGGGGATGCCCATACAACGCTGGGCGTTCCCCTTCTGCCGGCCCCTGCCCACCCCCTTCGAAGGCGAAGGCTTTCACACAGGGGGTCTGCACATGCACATATTTGCGTATGTGCAGACCCCCCACCATCAAAATCGGGGCTGAATTTGGACCCATACGAACGTGTCTGAATTGGCCCATAAGTTCCCTAGAGTTTCTATGCTACCGTGTCCCACAGCAGTTCAATGGGTTCAGAGGTGGATTTTCCACAAGGCAACCTAGGTGCCTGCCTAGTGCCCAGCAAGTTCCAAGGGGCCCCATAAAGATATCCTAGCCGTTCCCAGAGGAGCATTGCGTAACATGTGTTATGTTCTTTGATAGGATAAAATAAAAAAAAGTTTGGACACACAAAATGGTGCCACCCACTGTATGTGGGCAGGTCACTTAAATGTGACACAGGTAGTGAGCTACTTCCAAAAGACCTAGATCCCTATTCAGGTTTGTACGCAATGCCGATGTTCACGCAGCTGAGCATTTATTTGCAGACTGTGGAAGCGCCAAGGTGCTCTATCCATGCTGCCTGCAATCAGCGGCAATAATATAGTGCTATGGATTGTTTTAGGGAGGAGGGCCCCAAAAAAGTATCTTGCCTAGGGCCATATAAGATCTAAATCTGCATCACAATGGGTCACCATGCTTATGGCCATGTCTTAAGGTACACCTTGTTCCACATAGTTATCACACTATGATCAGGGCTGGATTAAGCCTTCGGGGGTCCCGGGTCACTTTAGAGAGGGGGGCCCTCTCCCTCTTGTCATTACTGGCCGCAAACTGCATGAGAGAATATTACACTGTCAAAACAGTGTAAAGGCAGTGTAAAAACAGAGTAAAGACAATATAAACTTACATTCCAGAGAGTCGCTAAAATAGCAGATAAAGCAACTGGCAATATTAGCAGCAAATCCTTGTAGGTAGATCATACATACATATAATGTTACTGATTAGTTCATACAAACTAGGAGACCTCAGGCTCAGTGCTGCCTCTAATAAAAACCCTCCCATGACGAGGCTGCTGCTGCTGTCCTCCAAAGGCCTGAAAAGCATGTGATGAGCTCCACCAATCAGAGCTCAGCACAAGAATCTAACTTCTTGTGCAAAGGCTCATGGGACTCAATCAACACAAAGTAATACACTGCACACTTGTGCAGTCAGTGTGCCTCAGCTCCCGATGCTTAGGACCATTAATCATGGTCACATCAGCAGATAGGAGAAGCTGCAACACTACCCCATTTCCATGCACAAAACCTTTAAAAATACCAACCACAGGGGTATAGATAGAGGGGGCTCGGGGGTACTGACCCCATAAGCCCCCCCCCCCCCTTAATCCGGCTCTGACTAAAATAAATTGCTACTCCAATTGCAAAAATCCATAATAAACACAGTATTCATTATAATAAGAAGCAACATGTATTCCTTCACCAGTAAAGGATTTATACTGTACATTCCTACATTTGTTGAAATGGCAAACATTAAATAGGACAGGATTGTTTTTACAGATATGTTATCATTTCCTATATAGCCTTTTCTTAGATCTGCAATGGTGCTGCATTCAAATGAGACTTTCAAAATGTACTATATAATGCCTGCCTTCAGGTGGGGTTAGAATTCTTGGATTCCTTTTCACAATAATTTCATTCTAAACCAAAAGTGACAGCCTGAACTAAAGTTATTTATCCTCCTGCTTGGACCGATGTCACATTTTTCCTAAGTGCCCCTTTTTGTTATTGCAGACATACGCTCTTGGTGTGTGTCTGCAGGCGTCCGGGCATACAGAACAGCATGCATTCAAATTAAGCACAATTTGCAATTCAATAGCACCCCACTCTTCCTCGTCTTTTGATAGAGAGCTCAGAGCTCTTTCTCCTTAAACGTATTCTTAGAAAGTATTAGGCAGGAAACTGATGCCAATTAAATAGCTAAATAAGGACTCAGCACTGTGTTAAAGATGCGTTTTCACAAGCAAAAAATGCACATGCACAATGCATAGTATATGAGCTCGGCCAATCTGCATAAAACATTGTTAGGATTTCAATATACATATACTGTAATAAATACAATTGTGTCAATCTTTAAGCAGAAGTTCTAGAAGTTACAAAGTTGCTAAACTACAGTAAGTAGTTGCTGTTACAGATTAAATTGGTATAAATGCTTAAAGCATCTCTGATTGATGTTAAAGGTAACAGTTTCCATTTACACTTTCATTTTTACATAAAAGTAGTTGTATTGCAAGAATAAAAATAAATATCAGTACTTTAAAATGGCGGCACTCCGGACCAAATAAAAAGCAGGAGACTAATTCATAATCCACGTTTCGATGACTTTATTGCACCTTTTTCAAGACACACCCACATTAATAATTACAGTACAGGTTGAGTATCCCTTATCTGAAATGCTTGGGACCACGAGCATTTTGGATAAGGGATTTTTTCACATTTTGGAATACATTTTCTTTTTCATACTTACCTGGTCCCCTTATGGTGCCCCTATGGTCCCCAGATGAACACGGTGTCCCCCGGTGTCCACAGTGGCCTCCTGGATCCTCTTCAGCGACATCTCCGGTCCCAGGGGTGCATTGCGCGAGTGCATGTGCGCACCGTGACATCACCCGTGCACTCGTGCAATGCACCCCTGGGACCGACGATGCCGCTGAAGAGGATCCGGGAGGCCGCTGTGGACACCGGGGTAAGGTAAGTATGAAAAAACGGGGCAGGGGGTAAAAAAAGCTAAATTCCAATAAGGGAGATCTACAGTGCACAATTTTCTACCACCCACAACTTCAGGTATAGCTGTGTTGTGTATATACACTTGGCAAATGAATTGTTCAAAAGTCCTCCAATGCTATCTGTTCCCAGTCTGTAAACACACTACATTAAATCAATACAGTGGCAGCAGTCTTTTGATCTGATTGGCATCCAGGTGACAAAATCTGTATGGGTATTAAAAGACATGCAGCTTCTAGTTTGGTAATTACTAGTAATGGTAAAAGTATAATTTATATAATAAATATCAGTGGCGTAACTAGAAATTTTGCTCCCCCCTGCCAAAAAATAAGAGGCGCCCCCCACCCCTCTCCCATTTTTGGTAAAAAAAAAACAGGCATCAGTGTAGCAATAGAAAGGCGTCACTCTGGGTCTTGATAAGAAACATGAAATTCAAGTGTTTATTGTCAGTGGTGTTTCGGGCCTGCGTACGTCTTCAGAACACACAACTTGTCCTGAAGAGCCGCTGTTTGCCGACAGGAACATGCAGAGGTTAGACGCAGGTGTGAGTGTGGCAATTTGACGTCACCCTGCTGAGGTGACACCTGAGTGCAGGCCGCATCCCCCGCGTGATGCCGCTGACAGTGGCGTAAGTTCATCCCAGTTGCCTGGAGGCAAGGTAAGTACTGGTGCCTCCCCCCCCCCAATAGCTCATACAGTAAAGTGTATGTCTCCAGTAAGGTCATGGGTCTAATACAGGGTGTAACACTTGCAAAAATTATTTTAGAAGGGGGAGTAAGCCACATTAGCAATATCAACTTCTTTCAATTAACTGATTCAAACTCAAAGGTAAGGAGAGGTGCCCCCTTGGGAGCAGGAGCCCGGCGGCAGATGACTCCATTGCCTCCCAGAGTTCTGCCTCTGGCCGCTGATCTGGCAGCAGCAGGGGAGAGACAGCCGGGCACACTACATGTGGCGAGGATCTGGCAGCAGGGGGGAGACCTGATAGCAAATTACTCCATTGCATTTCCATATGGAAAATCATATTATACCACCTGGATGGAGCAAACATTTACACTTAGGTGCCAATACATGGATTTTGAACTAGATGTGATGTGATCTAGTTAAAAAAGTACGTGCAGCACATGCTTTTCATGCCACCCAGACTGAGCCAAAACTCACATCAAGCCACACTGAAAGACCAAAAATTCACAATATGCCACCCGGACTGAGCCAAAATTCACATTATGCCACCCAGACTGAGCCAAAACTCAAGTTATGCCACAAAGATTGAGCCAAAATTTGGGGAGGCAGGGACCAGTGGGTCGCAGGGACTGGGACCGTGGGGACACAGGGATGTAGACCTACCAGGGGTCCAGTGGTGATGCCCGGCAGGTCTCCAGTGGCGGCGAGGATGAGAACTGGGTGCACCCTACTTGCGCACCTGACACAGGGGCTCCAGCAGCGGCATTACTGGGAGCCGGACGCTCTCCATGTCACCGCCCGGTGGAAGGGTCCAGCAGAGGCATAGATGGACGTATAGGGGTGGACATAAATGGATGGGCGGGAGGGGGCATAGATGGACAGACATATGTACTATTGTGAAGGGACATAGACATATGCTGTATTATAAACTCATATGTACCCCTAATATACTTCATATAATCAGCATACTATCAGCCCACCCCTTATATGCTTGTTGCTTTCACCCATCCACTCCACTTTCCAAAATTCTCCCCCGTTTACAGTATTTACAGGATGCCAGACACACCCACATCACACCCCCCCCCAACCCCACACATTATCATCCATTATTATAACTTACAGTTGTTGGTTGTTAATCCAGGATTACATGGGAAACAGCACTGTTCTTCCCATGCAGAACAGAAGTCTTGCTGCCTTGGGGTCAGGGAGAGTTAAGGGAGTTGGGGGCAGCGGTGACCTCTCCTCCCTATAAAGTACCACGCTGCTATGTACAATCACCAGCTGCGGGCATATGAAGGGAGGAGGAGGAGCATGAAAGAGGCACCCCGGGATGTGGAGGGACAGACCAGCCCCTGAAGACAGAAGCAGCTCCGGCCGGAGCTGTCAGTGAGGGCAGGGCAGAGCTGTGCAGCGGGCGGGAGCCGGAGGCAAGATGGCTGGGGGAGTCTCTCTACTTCATCTCCTCACGTGGCCAGGCTTCCCCTGACACAGCGCCCGTAGTCCAGCAGTCAGCGGGCGCTAAGTGACAGGGAGGGAGCAGGGGGCGGCTCGATGTGCTGCAGCGGCAGACGGCAGACCAGCAGCCGCATATGTATGTTTTGGAATGTGACTCCTCTCACAATACTGATTTTCTTTGTCACTCAGTGCGCCGGGCGGGTGCCGGCGCCCACGTAGCCCCCGCTCCCCCAAGCAGCAGCGGGGGCTGCCTTACACTGGCTACGCCACTGATAAATATGCATAACATAAGTGCGAGAAATTAGGTGTATCTGTAGATACATTGAATACAGGGATTGGGTCAGGATATGATCCTACAGTTTGTCAAACCCTAACAGCTCTAACAAGCAGATAAAGTAATACTGCTTTCACATTGCAGAAATGGGTAATGACACGGTATTCTTAAATGGGACTTTAAAACGGGTCTGAGCCTTGAGACCTTTCACATTGCAGGTGAAAACCGTTTTAAAAATCATTTAATACCATTCAAACATTCAACCCGTTTAACCCCAAGGGACACGTTTCAAGCCATTGAAATAGAGCTGTTCAAACTGCCAAAAAAATGACTTTGAACCGTGTAGGACTCTGCTTTTTAACCGTGTTAAAATACCGGTTATCTTTAACCGGTAAATCAACTCTGGCACTTTCACATTGCAGCCTTAAACGTTTTAAAATGGAAAAAAAACGGCAATATACCGTTTTAAAAATGCGATGTGAAAGGGGTATAATATTGTAAGATGTGGATCTCTTTTATAAATAATCTTGTGGTGAATACCCTCAAGTAACCATTCCGATGCATCAGGGTAATTCTAATGTAACCTCTGGTAAGAATAATTCCCCAACAATAATGTTAGTAGACATAGGTTTCTTAATTAAAACATGTACAAGAAGCCCACTAAACGTGAAGCAAATAAAAAAACAGGCTTATCTCAAGTTAGTGGTCAGCAGTCTGCGGGTCTAGGAGTTTCATTCAGAAGAAACCATGACCCACAAATGTTTCATCTATAGAGACTTCCTCAGGGGTGTGAGGGTCCAACCGGATTAGATTAGATGTGCAGGGAGGAAAGTAGAAGGCAAAAAGGGTAAAGTGGAAGTCCTTAGGACAAGACTGGAGTAGTGGTGGTTCTAGGAGTGTCTGACAGTTCAGGCATCTGGCTGGCTGTTACTGGGCAATGGGTGGTGAGGGAAATAAACCCCCAGGAGCAGCAGTAGGGCAGGGACTAAGCTGGCAGCCCTTATATGGGGATGGTCGTAACAAAGTACAAAAATATCGAAAGGGCGTGGGGTGTCGGGCAGGGGCATTAGCATATGTGAACGCCTGACCTAAGGTATGTCGACCATTCCTAGGTGTCGACCTAGTCAGAGGTGCCAATTTCTGTTTTTGCTGGTGGGTGCTCAAGCCTGTTGAAAGGCTCAACAAGCAAATACAGTGGCCCGGCATTGGGACTCTAGAGTTACGGGTACGTGGGTGCTCATTAATTCCTGTTAGTGCTCGGGCCCTTGAGCACCCACAGAATCGGCACTTAAGGACCTAGTTACTGTCAACCAATAGTGGTCGACCTAGACAATGTCAACCCAGGGACCGTATACCATTTAAATTGTGTCCTCTTCATAAAATACTAAATGTTGCCCCTGACATTAATACAAAGTATTTTTAACACCCATTAAGGATTCATTTTTCTTCTTTGATATAGTTATTATATCATATTTTTATAAGTGAGCATTAATTAAACATACATTTTGCAGTTAAGGTATAATGGGTCACCAGTGTCTAGGTCGATATGCACAGGATTGACATAGAAAAAAGGTAGACATGAGTTTTTCATGTATTTTGGTGTCAATGTAGATTTTATCATGTGATGCTTAAGGGCCATACACACTGGGAGATTTTGAGCTGAAGGCCGCAGTGTGTATGGGCCTTGATGTGCGCTCCCGCATCATAGCCGGTAAAGCCGCTCATCTGCTGGTATTACCAAGCAGATGAGCAGCTTCGTGGACGGTTCTCCACAGCGCTGCACTATGGAAAGCCGTTCGCTCCCTGCTGACAGCGCCGGGCAGAGAGGAAAGCGACTCAGTGTGTATGCACTGAGCGGCTTTCCCCCAAGTGATGACAGTGATCATTGCTGTCCATACACGCTGGGCAAAATCGCCCACTCTGTATGGACCTTTACTTCTCTACGCTGTGCTTAGGCATCCATGTGGACTATGATTCGGAACAGTAAAGTATGAAACCCCACCCCAAAAAAAGAAAACTGCAAGTTTAATTTTTCATGCCTCGACCATTGCCACATTGACCTTTTGCTTGTGGGGAGCTTTTTGTCTATGTTGACCTTATGTGGCGTCGACCTATGCACTGGATACCGAAAATGAATAAAAATGATATCGCCTCCCAAAATAATATGTTATTTGCCTACATGTTTGTCCTTATTATGTGTATTTTGATAGCTTACCAACTCAATCAACAGAATGCTCCATAAGCTACTGTATTGTATATTGGGGGTTATAACGCCTGATCGCTGCTCAGCTAAATTGCAGAGTCATGCAATCAGTTATACGCTACCCCAGCCAAAGTGAAGTCCCGCCCCGTGCAAGCCTGCGAATTGCTTAACAAGTTAGCTGGATCGGTGTTGAGCTGCAGATTAATGCGCAAGCTGCTCACCAATGAATGATTCTTCCACTGTGTGCAATCTGTGCGTAGTCGTAGCTGACGTCACGCTTTCCAGGGACTACTTCCCATAGGAAGAAGTGGGGCTCTGAAAACAAGCGCCATCTGAAGATAAATATTATTATTATTACGTTATTTATAAGGAACCAAAAGTGGTTTGCATTGCCTTACATAGGGCACACATCAGAACATACTGTAGGTAACAATTAGTGGCACAATTCTTAGCACAAATCCCTGACAAATCCCTGGTCACTGTACAGCTGCACAAGGAGCATAACTGACAGTTTAAATCAGTGGTTCCCGACCTGGGGTACTCTGCAGACTGGTTGGGGGTACTTGAAAATATTATTCATAATGGAGGAAGAAGAAGAAGTCTCCCAATGGTGGAAGAAGTCTCCTTTTTCCTGGAGGTGAACCGTTGTGTCACTTCCGGTTCTGTCTGCAACATAATCAGCGTCTCCTTATGCTTTTGCCCGACCAGCAGTACACTGCGGCTACCCGTGCGGCCCTTTGACTTCAGCGTTCATCTGCCCCGTGCTGACAAGGGTGGTGGAAGAGGGAACCCCGGAGACAGTTCGTAGCCAGTGGCCAGACACAGAGGGACCCAATTCCTGACCACACACTACTCCTGTTTCTTAATATAAGGACACGCATATCACTCAATTCCACTCCACTCATAAGTACTGTGGATAGTTCAAAATTAGATGAGGGGGTATTCTTAAATGAAAGTCCTAATCAAAGGGTACAGGAGAGAAAAAGGTTGGGAACCACTGGTTTACATGAATGGGAAAAGGCCACCACTTTCTCCCAGAGACCAAGATGTGTCCTAATGGTCATCCAATTGATAATTTCGATATTATTGTACGTTGCTTTCTTCTTGTTATTATTATTAACTAAAATCCAGTTACCAGTTAACACATGTCGTCATTACTGTCTCAGGTGTATGATATGGCAGGTGTGAATGTGTTCCTGAAACACCCCCACTATCCACACCAGCCCGAAGCGTGGCGAGCGCAGCCTCCCGACCTTTTCATACCCCCACTATACACGTCGGCGTGGAGTTGATCTTGTAAAGTGTGTCGAGCGCAGCGAGCCACTGAGCCTGAAGCGTGGCGAGTGCAGGGAGCCCGTGAGGGGATGTGGATTACTTTACATGTACCGTGTCCCCTCGCAGGGCTTGCTATGCTTGCCACGATTCGGGATCAGTTATAAAATCAACTCCACACCAACGTGAATAGTGGGGGTATGAAAAGGTTGGGAGGACGCATAATGCATCTCCTCGCAGGGATCGCTGTGCTTGCCACGCTTTGGTCTGGCGTGGATAGTGTTGGTTTCAAATGGAGGCATTTGCCAGTATGTAACATGGAGAACTCCTTTTTTTGGGCATGAGACGCACTTGCGTCCGCATCCCCTCCTTGTGCAGGAGACGCACGCGTGACCGAACCCCTAACCCTGTCGGCAGGGTTGCTGTACCCTGCCGCAATAGTTACTCAGATGCAGAAGCATATCAGATGCTTCTGCATCTCAGATGCTCCTGCGTCTCAGACAGATGGAGCGCCTCTCCGCCAGTGCCCGCATGATCCCCTCTCCGCCGGCTGCTGCAGAGTGGGCGGTACTCCCACAGGATGCAGCCTCTCTCTGTCCAAGCTCTTCCCGGCACCCAGGGACGGCCTGCACAAAGTATTCTCCTGTTGCCGGAGAGCGGAACATTGCTCCGAAGGACCTCTGTGATGCTGCCGCCCCAGCACCATGGCTAAACAGCTGACTCCAGTGCTCTCAGACCCGGCGCCCCTGCCACCAAAAAAAACTGTGTGTGCGTCCAGACCCGGGCCCCCTGACAAGTCTGGGCCCGGAAAAACTGGACCCACCCCCTCACCCCTCTCGGTGGCCTTGAATGTGTATGTAATATAACATTTCTATACTGAAAAGACCATCTAGGGTCATCTCGGTCCACCTCCGGCTCTGCCAATTTGGAGAGGTGTTTTCAGCACTGGCGCGCACCTACATACTGTACCTCCCCATCTCACCTGTCCCCCCCCTCCCCCAGGCACTCCCTGCCACAGATCATCACTGGACTCCCCTCTGCCATCAATCATCACTGGACTCCACTCCGCCGCCACCGAGCACCAATCCCCCAGACGTTCGGGTTCTCTTGGGAGTAGTTGGGCCTTCGTGTGTTTGCCGTCTGAACACACGAGTGCCTGAACACCCAAGTGAAATTCCCCACCCTTCCCGAGCGGCCCCCGAACTTTCCTGAGTGGCCACTTGGGGCCACTGCTGCTGCAGCTTCTGCCCACAGTGCCACTATCTGCAGAATGTGGATCCATCTTTGGCAGGACAAACCTGCCCTGATAAGTTTGTCCTGCCCCAGGAAAACCCACCACTCAGGGGGTTAAATGCAGGAGGGGAATTTGCATAAACACTACTGCAATATACAGTACTGTGGGCCTAATTCACAGTTGATCGCTGTCGTGCGAATTCGCAATCTGTTCGATTATCAAATGTCTGCACATGCGCGTGCATGCATGAGCTGAAAAAGCAACAAAAATTGTGAAAATATCTAATAGTAATCCCCTCACCACCCTAGTGCAGCGGCTAACCACCAATCAGTTCTGAGCTAAGGCCAGAATCTGCAATTAGAATTGCACACTACCGGTATTTTTCTAAATAGGTCATTGTCATGGAAAAAAATACAACCATCTTATGTGAAAGTCATAATGCTATTATCGGATGAGTGCATCATATTTTATTATGTTTGACCCCTTCTATCAGTTTAAACTAGAGATGAGCGGGTCCGGTTCTCTGAGATCCGAACCCACCCGAACATTGCGATCCGAGGCGGGATCCGAGCGGACTCGGGAGTTCCCGCCTAATTCCGGACCAAAAACGAGGAAAAACGTCATCATCGCGCTGTCGGATTCTCGCAAGACACACGCGCGCCCCGCCATCTTTACACCAGCATAGGAGAAGGAAGAGTCCAGTGTACAGGGGCTGTGTACAGGGCTTGCGTCAAGTGTGACAGGGCCTGTGTCCAGTGTGACAGGGCCTGTGTCCAGTGTGACAGGGGCTGTGTCCAGTGTGACAGGGGCTATGTCCATTGTACAGGGGTTGTGTCCAGTGTACAGGGGCTGTGTACAGGGGTTGTGTCCAGTGTACAGGGGCTGTGTCCAGTGTACAGGGGCTGTGTACAGGGGTTGTGTCCAGTGTACAGGGGCTGTGTCCTCTTTGTATTTTTTGCTCTTTGGAGCATTTCTCTTTTTTTGGGGTAGTTTATTAAACTGCCACCCTGTCTGCCCCTGCAGTGCCGCTCTGCTTCCAAGATGTGCCAGGTTGGAAGTGTAAGGTCGACATGTATGTGATGCCCACTGCTGTCACTTAGCTTAGTCATCCAGCTACCTCGGTATAACCTTTTGGCCCAACTACAGTAAATGAAAACAATTTTGTGAGCTGTGAAGTGATCAAAATTGACTAGAAATGAGTGGAAACTAATGTTATTGAGGCTAATAATACCAAACAGGCCCAAATTCTGTTATTTTAGCCATTTTTAGCATTTTAAAAAAAAAATCCAGATCCAAAACCAAAACCCGCAAGGGTGGTTTTGCCAAAACCAATCCAGATTCAAAACACGAAGGGAGATCCAGATCCAAAACCAAAACCTGAAAAAGTGGCCGCCGCACATCTCTAGTTTAAACACTGTATTTTTCTTACTTTTTTTTGTCCTGTGCACTGAGGTCATCTGGATTTCTGCTGTGAAAGCTTCATTCACCATGGCAACGATATTTAGGAATTTCTAACAGAAACGCTTTTCACAGTACTCTGGATATTTGTCAATCTCATCCCCTGGTGCTGATCCAATACAGTATTCTTAACTATAAAACAAAGGTTGCAACATTGTTTCTGTCATCATCAAAGATAAATCTGTTCCATATCATTATCTTGTCTTTTTTCTTTTTGCAAGTGTGGGTGTATCTAGTATAAATTATATTAAGATATCAGTCTGGAGATCTATTGTGGTTAAGTTTGCTCTTCCAATGAATGGGTTTGTTTTGGAGGTAGCTGTCACTGGATAGTGAAGTTGTTTGGTATCTCTACAGAGATGTTGAACTTTAACCCATAGGTCATATGAGGGCAAATGCTTTGTTTTGTGGGACATCAAACCTTATTTACTCTCCATGAAACCGATTTGCATGGTTCCTGGGAGGTTTTGCCAGCCTGGAGGAAGTGCTGAAATGCTCTTTTTATTTGAGCAAATCTGCACCATTTCCTTTAAGATAACAGTTGTGATAGTTGGTGTAAACCTAGACATAGTATGAAACCAAATACATGGGTGTCTAAAGAATTGTAAGAAAAACAAATTTGGTTACAATTTTGTGAATAAGTGCTCCTGTTTACACACACACACACACACACACACACACACACACACACACACACACACACAAAACATACTCTCCTACCTTAATTGTTTCCTCTCCAGGAGAAGTCCGGAGAGAAGACTCTTTGCAGCTTTTCCTAGGGCTTGGCTTGCTGTCATTAAGCCCTGCCCCCATTGCTGTAAATGCCATGATTCGTGGGTCTTCATGGAGGGGGTGGTATTAAATGATGCAATTTGCTTTATTTTAGCCCCTCCCCTCCACAAAGAAGGAGGGGGTTTGGAGGCTGGTTCGGGGGCCTCGCTAAATGCAGGAGGCATGACCACCCTTCCGGGGTGCCAGGAGGGGGACATGATTTTCCCTATTGCGAGACGGTAGGTAAGTATGACACACACACTCCTGGGGCACTTAAGACTGGGGGACCAGCATTTGAGATACAGGGATGAGCCCTCATTTATATGTGGTTGGTGTAACTACAGCCACTTCTTACATGGAAGCAGCAGCAATAGCATTAATATGGTAATGCAGAGGGAAGCATTACTCTTCCTGCTGCACCACTGATTCGATCTGCTTCCAACGATGCAGTTTCAGATCTTTCCCAGCACCACCAGCAGGCTGTGTGACCCACTAGGTCCTGCACGCTGGGTGCCACAATACCTACCAAAAGGCCAGGAAATCTCTACCCCCTGACAAATTTATTGGCCTCTTCCTCCCCTGCAGTTACAGAGACAAGCCTCTTTTAGAGAAACAGAAGAAATGCTTGAACATAGTGTAATAATCTTGGTTTTGTTCAGAATACATAAACTATGAAATACTGTTGTTTAGTAAAGATAAAAAAAGAACATGTAGCCATGAGGGAATCAAAAGAATGCTTTATGGGAAGAAGACGGTAAGAAGAGACAGGAAGATGAAGTAACATTCTGAATCAACTTATACAGGAATTGTTAGATCATCAATGAGTATTCTGATTTTGGAGGAAAAAACCTGAGGGTTTCCGTTTGAGCTCTCCCAGAGTGGAAACCTGTTTTAACTTTTCTTTTGTTTGGTGCTTGGAAACCTCTGAGTAGTTTACCTTACAGTATATACCGTATGTAAAATAATGACAGTTTGACATAATAAACTCCCCTTTATTGGGGAGTCCCCACTCACCCAGTATTCCCGGCCAGGGCTGACCAGTTAGGGGATAATGTGACTCTACTAACTGTTGGAGCTCATTTCTGGTTACAAAAATACAGGTGGAACTCTACTTTTGTCTCATTTATTTTTGGAACGAGGACCGGTCCAAGAGCCTAGTGCTGATTTTTTAAATACGTGGGAACCCTATGTAATTTCCCAATGTATTTCTGGTTATGCTCAGGAGGGGGGACCCTATGCGTTTTTCTTAAACAGTAGAAAAAAATGCACATTCTTGTTACTAAAAAATCGCTAGAAATTGCAATCTATTTCTGCTTTGTGTTCTCGCCCTATTACATTTGCGAATTTGCATCAAAAGTCACACATTTGACCTGTGCGACATGGTGCAATTTAATTAGATGCTTAAAAAATTGTACCCCATTACATTTGGCCCAGAGACTCTGTGCTGCTGCTCACCCCTGCCTGCTTGTCCTTGCTCCTGTCCCTACTCAGGTGCAGCAGAGAAGGGAGGCCCTCTCTCCTCCTTGACTCCTGGAGCTAGCACTCCACTGGAGCAGCCTCCCTATAATTCTGGTCACATAGAGCCTTTACAGTATTATTAATATCTGGCCTGAGTCATTGACAGACACTGTGGCGATTGCACCTGCAATTGTGAACATTGAGGATGTGCATAAAAAAAAAAAAAAAGCACACATGCACATCTATTGATTATCAGTAGCTCCATTAAATCAATGGCCAGGCACCATGGCATCCTGAACAGAGATACCAGACACAAGCACCATGAATACGAATATATAAGTGGTGCCTGACTATTAATTACTCTGCATAAAGATAGTTGCTATGAGTTGCATCACTACTAAACTTTGGCAAATTAGTTGCAACATTGGAATCGGCTCCATCACCTCTTCTTTTATAGGCATCATATACCCCTTTCACAGTGCACAAATAACCCAGGTTATTGCCGGGTAGACCCGGGTAGAGATGCGGTGTAAAAGCACCAAACCTAATAACCCGGGTCAACCAACCTGGCAATTTGACCCGGATTGGCCTGTGTATAACGGGTGACCCGGGTTTTAGTGTGAAAGGATCGGAACCGGGTCAGACACAGGATCAAAATCCCAGGTTCTACTTGGGTTCAAGGTCATGGGTCCTACTTGGTATCAAGTTACCGTGTCCTACCCGGTTTTACGATGTGAAAGGGGTAATAGTGAAGGTTTAATTAATAGCATGTTGTCTAGTAGAAAAAAAACCTGTCTGTTATAGTCTATTCATTTTGGGATTTTAGTTTAAATTCATTTTCCTTTGTGTTTGATTTTAAATTTGAATGTTAGTGACTGTTAGTGAATCAGGGGCTCCTATGTGCGTCTATATGAAAATACAATGTTTTAACGATTTCTTTGATTTTGAGTACGATTTGGTTTTACATTCTGTTTTACATTTGATTTTTGTCTTTAATAAATCTCCAAATGCAAAATCAAATGTAAATCAAATGTAAAATACTGTAACCCAAACCCTAAAACTGAATATTAGCAAAATGTACCCCCTGGAAGGAGAAATAAAATAATGTTGACATTGATGTTTATATGATTAGTTGGAACCTGGACCTGCTTAATTTTGAGGGTTAATGCCGACTTCAATTTTGTGACTGATTATATCAGCTTTTTATATAGCGTTTTAGATCAATTATTGTATGGTAATCATTTTTTTAATTATTTTATACATGTGTCCCGACAAAGTTTCCGACATCTCTAATTAAAGCACTATACTGAATTTTTTATAAAGCAGTTCTTACCTTTGAATTTTTTACATTGTACTGAAGTTTCAACATACTTAAGATGCTAATGCTTTAAATAAAATGTTTGCATACACTATATTAATAATTAATTATACATATATAATTATATTATTTTATATAATTAGAAATGAGGTACTTTTTAAAAATTAGTACCAGAAATTTATTTAGTAAACATTTAGGCAATTTGCAACTTCCTCATATCACCGGTTATGGTTACTATGCCATAATACTGAATCGAATCCTTAAAAGGACTAACACTAAATAAAGAGTCTCTATGGAGGAAAGCTGTTTTACTCATGCCATTGAAGTAATTCCTTAGCTTTCATAACTCCCCAAGGTAAACCACCCCACAACTTCTACCTTGCGTTGTTGAGAGAAATCCAGACCGCTCCCTTACATTTCGCCATCAATTTCCTCTGACACCCTTATTACTTAAACTTGATTTTGCCTCTGATAGTCATGATCCTTCTTTAAAACTTGCTGGTTAAATCTATAATCGCCGGTGTCAGGGCCAATGTTCTCACTCAGAACACTGGCCCTGAGAGATCGCTCACCTGTGCAGCGTTGCGTGCTGTGCAATCTGAGTAATCTAGCATCGATCAGAATGCTTATCTCCCTATGTATAGGCCCCAATAAACTGGCTCTAGGAGAGATTTCCAGAATTCATCTTGACCATTGCACAGAGCTGATTTATGGCTACAGGAAATGTTTCTGAGGTTATAGCTGCTCAAGGATGGTCAACCAGTTATTAAATCCAAGGGTTCACAATTCACATACATTTTTCCCTGTTGCCCTATGAATATTTACATGGGATGATCAATAACAACATAAAAATGTATAATGGTATGTGTCATTAGTTTAGGCAGACTGTAATTGTGTATTCTGGTAACCCATTTATGCAGAAATCTAGGTAAATTAAGTGAGATCGCTTAGAAAAATCCCAGGGATAAGACGCTAGGTAAGGGTCTGGTTTAGGACCCTCTTCTGGGTAGTCCATATCATAACACCTTTTCGTTCAAGGTATTTCAGGGGTTAAGGTTAAAGCAACTGTTATGTGTGTGATCAATGTGGAAATTTTCGTCCAGACGTGATAAAAAGATGGGTGACTCCAGAATATACATGACCAAAATCACCTTCATTGACACAGTTCCTCCAACTAGAGATAGCGGATAGAGAAACATAACCTTTGGATCACTTTTAGAAATCAGTTTTCAGACTGTCTTTCCCATGATCAATTGAAAAGGGAATTTTCCTTTTTGACTTCTATGGGAAATGTACTCTTGTATTGTGCCACAATCAGTAAGAAATGCCGCAGATAACTCCCCCTTATATGATTTTCTAACAATAGTCAAGCAATGATGCAACGGAAAAAAAATTATAAAAAAAATGTGGGGAATATTGTAGAACAGTTTAAGCTGGGAAAAGTAAATAACAGTTCCCTCTTCCATCACATTACTCAGAGTGATAGCTCTAGAGAGGTACCAGTTAACTAAATTTAGATTGGGAGCAAGAACTGAGTAGAAGTAAATGAAGTATATGGAAAGAAAAACCAACTAATTAAATGAAAAGCATATCCATAAAAGGTATATTTTGTCTGGAAGGATGTGCTAAATGATAAAGCTGAAAATTTAGGAAGGTCACACCCCCCCCCCCCCCCGTCCCCGTCCCCTATCATTGTGTGGCTGTGACTATTCCCTGCTGTTTGTATTCTCTGTATGGCAGATCTACTTATTAGAGTATTGGAGGCTGACTAAGCCTTGGCTGGCTATAGAAATCTGGCTTTAGAAATTTTGTCAGAATTCAAAGTAGGAAGATTCTAAGTAGGAATATACAACCGCACACTGTCGCCTAGACTTAGCCTGGACTTGCTGTGACATAACTCCCGTCTTATTCTCTTCTCATTGCAGGTAAAATTCCATTCATGCAACAGTCATATTTGAACTAGCATCACTGTGATTAGTATACTGCTTTGTCCTAGGTAAAATTCCATTCATGCAACAGTCATATTTGAACTAGCATCACTGTGATTAGTATACTGCTTTGTCCTAGGTAAAATTCCATTCATGCAACAGTCATATTTGAACTAGCATCACTTTGATTAGTATACTGCTTTGTCCTAGGTAAAATTCCATTCATGCAACAGTCATATTTGAACTAGCATCACTGTGATTAGTATACTGCTTTGTCCTAGGTAAAATTCCATTCATGCAACAGTCATATTTGAACTAGCATCACTGTGATTAGTATACTGCTTTGTCCTAGGTAAAATTCCATTCATGCAACAGTCATATTTGAACTAGCATCACTGTGATTAGTATACTGCTTTGTCCTAGGTAAAATTCAATTCATGCAACAGTCATATTTGAACTAGCATCACTGTGATTAGTATACTGCTTTGTCCTAGGTAAAATTCCATTCATGCAACAGTCATATTTGAACTAGCATCACTGTGATTAGTATACTGCTTTGTCCTAGGTAAAATTCCATTCATGCAACAGTCATATTTGAACTAGCATCACTGTGATTAGTATACTGCTTTGTCCTAGGTAAAATTCCATTCATGCAACAGTCATATTTGAACTAGCATCACTGTGATTAGTATACTGCTTTGTCCTAGGTAAAATTCCATTCATGCAACAGTCATATTTGAACTAGCATCACTGTGATTAGTATACTGCTTTGTCCTAGGTAAATGTACAAATTTATTTTTAAAATTAGATAGTGACTTAAAATTGACTAGTGACTTGGACATGGTCTGTAACATCTCACCATTTACTTATCTCAGTTTTATTGCTCACTTTCTCTAGTGGGAGAGGGGCATTGGGTGCGGTCTTAATTACTGAAGTTAGAAACAGCTTTTACAGATCTACTTATTAGAGTATTGGAGGCTGACTAAGCCTTGGCTGGCTATAGAAATCTGGCTTTAGAAATTTTGTCAGAATTCAAAGTAGGAAGATTCTAAGTAGGAATATACAACCGCACACTGTCGCCTAGACTTAGCCTGGACTTAAACTGGACAGAAACTGAAGGAAACTACAATCAACACAAGTGCAACTCTTAACTGCTAAAACTTTGAATATTACTCTTTCTGCTTGCATTTGCACTGTCTGTTTTAAAAATGCCCAACTGTACCTCTAATGACTTTAGCTCTCCTGCTCTTCCATTGATAATAGGTGCCCCCCAACATTTTATTCTTGGCCCTCTTCTTCTCTGTCTCTACATGTCCTCCCTGGGTGAGCTTATTTGCTCACTTAACTTCCACTACCACCTCTATGCTGATAATACTAAAATCTACCGATCCTTTCCTGATCTCTCTCCCTCTATCCTCACTCATACCTCCAACTGTTTCTCTGCTGTCTACTCTTGGATGACCCAGCACTTTTTTAGACTTAAAATATTAAAGACTAAGCTGACCTCTTCCCACCCTCCTGCATAAAACCTGACAATCTCTCAACCTAACCTGTCTAAGCTCACTTCTTCGCCTTCTGTGTCACCCCAGTCTGTCTAACCCTCCCCTTTAGAATGTAAGCTCTCACGAGCAGGGCCCTCTCTCCTTATGTGCCTTTCTTAGAATATATAAACCTCTGCCACCCTGATAATTGCTTCAGTGTCCTGTCCCCTGGTGCACCTATCCATATTAACCATGTACTTGTCCGAAACTGTCTTGTACTGTAATTTGTTATGTGTTTTTGATTATAACTATGCTCTGTAAAGCGCTGCGGAATCTGTGTGCGCTATGAAAGAAACTGTTAATAAATAAATAATAAATAATTTACCAGATTAAACAATTTTACTGAGATAATGCTGTCTGCTACAGTCTAGATTTGTTGAGTAAACTGCCCACCCCCCCTTTAAATCAAAAAGCCTAGATCCACCCCTGGTGTCGTCAGGGGCATGCCTACATAGAATGAAACCAACCATTGCCTGGGTTGGTGCAACAAATCAAAACATGTTTGACTCCATATTGGCAAATATTTTTTGTATGCATTTAATAATGCGATACTGTAGGTCAATAATTAATTTTGTAACAAGGAGAGGTCCTTCCCTATGATATCAGCCTCCAACATTTCTCTTTGAAATGTTTTCCTTATCTGTGGCTTCATCATAATGTGTCAAAATAGGAATGAAATCGCTCTAGAATGTAGAGTAAAAATGATCATATAGCCATCAGGGCCATATTAATATCAGGACAGGTATTTGCCTGATTTAAAGCTTGATAAATAGGCCCATCTGTCTTTTGCCTTTGTAATATATCATGTTTCAGGCTAATTCAGTTTGAGGCTATGAAATCATCTAGATGATATTAAATCTATAGCATGCTATCAGCAATAATATTACATCATATACAGTACATCTGCTAACTTATCTCTTATCATATGAAATCTGTGATAAACATATTTTTGTAAGAGCCATTGTGTTACCCAGGAGTAAAGCACTATATGGTTCATAATATTACATTATACATGTGGCTAATCTCTAGTCTAGACATCCAAAGATAATGGGGTTATATGTATCCTCTCATTGCACATGAGCTATAATAGTAATATACAGTATAGGGAAAGCTATGGTATTTTATATATTATTATTATAATGCCTATTTTTAGTTTCCAAGATAATTATTTTTTGCAATTTGTTTTGTATTGAAATGACATATTTAACTTTTTATCCTCTATTTACCCCATGCTGTTTTGCTAACCTACAGTATATCTATGATGTATCGCATACAGTATTCTCTGGTTTGGAGTCGTTATGTTGCTATGCTGCCTGGCACAATGACACTTTTCTACCTGGTTTTAGTTTGTATTATCACTGCATCAGGCATAGTGACACACTTCATCTAGTGTGTGGCCCTCTCATAGAACTTATATTACAGGACCTACAGTAAACAACTGTTGTTGGCATTCTGGTCCCATCTGCTCCTGCTCAAGAATCTCGATAGATAGCGAGTGGGGTAAAAGCAATTTCTACTTTGCATAGTATAAAGTCATGTCAGACCAATGATAAAGGGTATGCAATGAAAGCGCTAGAATGTTGTGAATATGTGCAAAATCTCCGAATATGTATATGGTACACTTGTAAATGTTAATATGAGATATGGATACCTTGCTACTCAAGTAATGTAAATAAAATGGTTAAAGTCTTTTACGTAAAAAAAATAATAAATAGAGAAGCCAATACGAGATACAGCAACTGGACCTCTGTAACCTTAATGTTGTCTTTTCTTCAACATATCATTTCAATGAATCCCGCAATACTTGATGAGGTGCAATCCACCTCAACTCTGACAAGAGTACTGATGTAAGGCAGCTTTGAAGACCAAAATTGCTTTGCAGAGATTCTTTACTGTATGTCTACATCTAATGAAGGTACAATAAAATGCGGCCAACTCTCTCCCTGCATTGGAGCTTTCAGTTCCATATAGGGGCCCCTAATTCCCAAATTGATGAATCCATTATAATTTTAAAAACAATATACAATTTATCGTTCTCTGGCACTGGCTGCTAGTGCCCTATGGAATGTACTTGACAACATGTATAACACATGAAACTTGAGGGCTATTTTTGATGTAATAAAATTATCTGTTTGACATTTGTGTTGTAGAAAATAAGGTTTCTAAAGTGACATCCTCAGTAGATGGTGATAAATTCTATCTAATGGATTTTTTAAATTGTGAGTCATCCTATGTAATATATTACAGTACATCTTTATCTTTAGTTAGACACTTGAGTGTTTAGCACTCTTTCAATTATAGAATTCTTACATTTAAATTTTAGATTCTCACAATTCCTCAAAATTTAAAATTAGTCAGCACCTGGAACATCATTGGTACAACCAATTTGCAGGTGTGGAAACATCATTAAGTGGGACAATCATTAAGACATCTGTAGAACATAATGTGCAATAGCATTGGATTTTTCTATCAAAGGAAACCAATAATGCAGTTTATGCACGAAGGGATAATGTAGGGATCAAATTCAAGTTATTTGACTTGTCAGGAATGGATTTCAAATACAGGTTTGATAATGATAATGTTATGAATCTCACTGTAGGGTTAATAAGAAACTTTTTTCAAGCACTTACATTATTTAAGTACAAAATAAATGTAATATAGTGATTGTACTCAGTGGAGTCACAAAAAGGGGCTTCGGCCAGTTCCCGGGTGTCACCTTTTCGCAGGAGTGATTCCAAAATGCTGACTCCTCTGCAGTGACAGGATCATTGTGCTGCAGTGCTACATTATAATGCAGCACTTGGCTCCTATCAATGAGAAGGAGCCGGCAATGCTAAAAGAGTGGGCAGCCTGCATGCCCCCAGAATTTGGTAATCGTGGGCTTCCCTTTGAAGCCACACCCCCATTTAGTGATGTCAGTAGGCTCCCATATGGCCATACACCCTTTACGCTGGGGTCTGTTGGCCACACAAGGTGTAATTGCCCGTTGTTCCGCCACTAATGGAGCTTAATACTGTTGATTGACAAAGACAAAAATATAGAGGCCAAGCATGTGGGTGCACACACCATATTAAAATAAACAGCATAACAGACTATAAACTGGACCTGCAGAGACTTCTCACCATGCAGAGATGTATTGACCATGGGCCTTATAGGGAAGATTCCCGGTAGGCCGCTGCAAATGCAAGGGTTGACTGTTAACCAGAATTTTTTTCTTTTTATGATATGGCCCTGCCCAGAGAAGTCCCCCCCTTCCACCCAACCAACCTTTGGTGGTGAATATTTAACACAGCCAATACTCATATAAGGCGGGCGCCCACAGGTGTAAGTGTTATCTAGGGGTGTTTCTGGGAGTGGGAATATTTGTTATATTCGGGAGATTTTGATAATGAGTTGTTTGTCTGCTTGATGGAGGTTTTGGTCCCTGCTCAAAAGTTTACAATCTATAGAGAGGCTATACATTAATAAAAGGGCAGGTGCTATCTGTTGCAAAATGGTCCAAATAAGTTTTACAATAATGAAAAGCAATTATATACCCCAGAAACCTGGGGAGTGGTACAGGCACTGGTAGGGTTCTGATTCAAGTTGCTGTGTGAAAGAGGGGATAGTCAGTCCCACAACATACAGTAACAATAAAAAAATGTGAACACAGTGCTATTTCAGACTAAGATTAATAACATTCAAGGGATGAACATATTAAAAACATTTATTAACAATTCAATACAATTTTATAAATGCATGAATTAGCGTATTCTCATGATAATGGTAGAAATGGGGGAGGGGGTTGTAGTAAAGTCTCTCTTGGACAGTGTGTGGACCAATTGGGCAGCAGGTAAGTCCCGTTTTTATAACAACCACAACCATGGTCACAATATTGGAAGGTTGAATATGCAGTCCTTTTTCAGCAGTCGCAACACTCCCTAGTATAGGATCCGACATAGGTAGTAACTCACATTTAGTAGTAGTAGTTCGTTTATTTATAAGGCACCACAAAGTGTCTGCAGCGTCGTACATAGCAAACAAAAAAAACTAATTACAAGGTAACATACAGGGTGTGTTGATAAAATACAGCATAAATAGGGTATAGCTGGTAGAACTAAAATCAGCATCAGTTCTGAAGTAGGTGTCGAAATTTTCGAGGAGACTGAAGATGAAGTAGAGGAAGGGAAGAACAGGACAGGAGCACTGGTGAGGTAGGGTGAGTACGTGAGGAAGGAGGGCCCTACTCATAAGAGTTAACATACTAAAAGGAGGTGGGTGGACGAACGAAAAACAATAGGATAAGTAGGAACGGATGGAGGGGTAGGGTAGTGGATGTCCCAGGAGTGGAGATAGAGCGATTGGAACTGTTTGTTAGGCCTTGGAGATGGTCCTAAGGTCTGGTTCTGGTTGGAGATGGTACGGCAACAGGTCACTTTGACCTTCCAATTGTAGAGTGTCAATGGTCCAAATTAGAGACACACTATCATTCAATTTTAAAATAATCCATTCGCAACTCACTCACTGTATGTAACTCAGGACCTATTAGGCCGGTGCAATAGAAACAGGCTGTCTGGCGCAGGAGCTGACGTCACCTTCCCCCCTGAAAATGCCTGGGCACACCTGCATTTTTCCTGACACTACCGGTACATAGTCAAGTGACACCCACAAACGCCGGATTCCTGTCAGTCAACTTCCAAACGACTTGCTTTTAAAAAGGACGCTTGATTTTATTGCTTAATGGAATCATGCATGCGTGCTAATATCCGTACGCGAGCATAGTTGTTTGATTAGCGGCTGGCTTGTGAATTCACAGGTCTGAATAACCCCCATCAATTGGTGTATTTGCAGAAACATACCCTCGCTGAAAGACTCTCTTTATTGTAAAGTCACAATCCTGACATGTAGTTAGTAGGAGTCACAGTGTTGTCAAACAGGTGGTTTTAATGCTAGCACTTTTCAGCGTGTTCTCGTGCTGACATGCTGAAGTGAAGGGTGAACACTCCTGCCCTGTCACATGGAAGCGATTATACTCTGAAAACATTGAGGCCCTCCCTCACTGCAACACGTCAACATGGAAGTCATTGAGCTCTATTAAATCTCATACTTTTCTCAACTGTCAGTGCGTTACTGCTGCCTGCTGCCCTGCACGGCTCTAAAATGATTGACAAGAAGTTTTAGAATGAAAATTGGGCAAAACAAATAATGATTTACATTAGTTAATTTTCAAAACAAGGTGTTTTTTTGGTTCTGGCCCAATATGGGTAGTTTCAGACAACTCTACTTACAGTTACTCCATTACAATATAAAGAAACCTTTATTCTCCTATATGTAAATATATGGAATTTATATTGCATAAAGGCACAAGGTACAAAGAGCTGCTAAGTTTTTTAATATCAGTGCGTCCTCTTCAACTGCAGTTGAGGCAGGGACTGAGTTAAAAAAAATACAAAAATGTAAATGTGGGTTGTCTATGAAGAATGTAGTGGCCAATCTGGTATATATTATAAAACTGGCAAACTTTTTCTGCAATAGGATAACCAATCAGGCATTTGGCAAAATGTACTGCGCCAATGTTCCACCATTTACAGTGTAAAGAAGCCCAATGTGAGTTTTGTCCAGGAAATGCCTAAAGCTGACCTGGCCTGGTAGATGCTGCTTTGAAGGATGCCTATTCCATGGCAATACATGCAACACACTATAATGCAGAAAACCCAATGGTTTGCGTACATCTCCGATTGTTAGAGTCTGCTCATGCACTGGGTCTGTACTACACATTTGCTGGTCATTTTATGCAAGATTGCTCACAGTCCCCCCTCAGTAGTGTTCACGGTGTGGAGCGAGGACGGAAACAGAGACCATTCTACTAAAAGTATCAAAAGGAGGGTGTCACCCTTCCAAAATGCGGGGGTGACACCAAAATGCCAACTCCTTAGCAATAGCAGGACCTGGGTGATGCAATGTGACATTATCCTGCAGCACTAGGCTCCTGTCACTGAGAAGGAGGCAGCAGTGCTGCTGGATGAGTCTATGGATGCACCCCGTACACTGCTGGAGTGAAGTTATTCGGGTAGTCCTCTGAGGCCACGCCCTCTTCAGTGATGCCCCTTTTTAGAGGGGAGTCTCTTGGCCACACTGAGGGCCAGATGTTCCAAGCTTCAAAAAGCAATAAAGTGTAGTGTAATAAACAACCATCCAATCAGCTACTACCTGTCATTTTTCAAACCCTGCCTGTAACATGACAGTTAGGAACTGATTGGCTGGCTGTTTATCACTCTCCATTTTATCACTTTTCGAAGCTTGATACATTTGGTCCTGTGTGTTGCCAACCTCGGCCCAACTGCAAGTTTTAAAACAGAGGTATCGTCCTAATTTTGTATTGATGCCCAGTCCACAGTCTACATCTTTGACTTCGCTGAATCAGGCTCATTGCTGGAATCAGTGTACAAATAAACAGAATCTTGGAAGTAGTGCCGAAAAGAATGCATGGAAATGTAATACAAACACTTGTGCAGAAGCAATGACGTCAATCACCGGCAATCATGGTACTTTAACACGCGTGTGTAATCAAGATACTATCACAGAGATAAATCACATTCCATGAGCTAAAGCAATAAAAGTTTTTTTGCTACTCCATATTTGTGGTATAAGGTACAAACTATTTGAATATTTTCCCCCTCAAAAAATTAAATAATGACTCACTGGATACAATTTGTTAGGTTACAAGGTTTAGATAAATTGTTATAAAATGTAACTTTAATGTTAATCAGATCATTTCTCTGACAGGGAATATACAAGTGAGTTACACAAACAGTATTTATCAAAACAACCAGGGTTAGAATTTCCAGCTGTTCAAATAATACTGCCCCAAGGAACCAGGCTGTTGTATTTAAAGTCACATTTTGAAAATGTTTCTGTGGAAGGAAATGATAGAAGTTTGACATTGACTTTCAACCTTTAATAAAATATAAACTTTACTCGGCTATACTCTGTATATGTACGATATATTCATATACTCATTTGGAAAAGTGTATTTGAGGCCAAATGCTATTAATTCATCAGATAGCATAATGAATGTGCTTAGTGCCTTTACAAACATAGCTCTCATGCCCTGCATGTGTGGTATTTCACAGAATGACATATTGAGTCTGACCTTAACTCTATTGTCACTAACCTTATTCACAGAACTTCCTCTGCCAGACCTGGGGGGGTATTTAAAGGTCTGGAATCCGTGCTTAGCATACCAGCAGATATTGAAATATTTACATCTTTAGTCACTCCATGACTTATTCCTAAATTACCCGAAATGAATCAGAAAAATTGCATACCAAACAATTCATTATCTAGATTTTGGTGGGGTTTATACATACCAAAAGGGTTTATACATACTGTAATAACCTATATCTTTTAGTTAATAAAATGGTACTCTTTACCTAGAACGGCGCCCGCAATTGGCATCGCGGGCGTCGGGGGTAAAAAATCGCGGGCATCGCGGGTACATAAAAAACGGGTGCGACGCGATGCCCGTGATTTTCCCATAGGGATCAATGTTAAAACTGTGATTGGACGCGATTTTACTGTAAAATGCCTCAATGCCCGCGATTTGGCCATAGGAAACAATGTTAAATGGGCCACAGAGCCCTAATAGTGCCCTTGAACTGTGAAATGGCCCCCACAATTGTTAACGCCACCCCACGATCAACGTCAACCCGAAGCGTGGTGAGCGCAGCGAGCCCGCGAGGGGCGGCGCTACGCGTCCTCCGACCTTTTCATACCCCCACTATCCACGTCGGCGTGGAGTTGAGAATAGAATAGTGTGGCGAGCGCAGCGAGCCACCGAGCCCGAAGCGTGGCGAGCGCAGCGAGCCCCGCGAGGGGACGCGGATACCTTTACAGGTAAACGCGTCCCTTCGCGGGCTTCACAGGTGTCCGCGTCGCCATTGACACCTGGGAAGCCCGCGAGGGGACGCGTATAACTGTGAAGGTATCCGCGTCCTCTCGCTGCGCTCGCCACGCTTCGGGCTCGGTGGCGCGTCCCCTCGCGGGGCTCGCTGCGCTCGCCACGCTTCGGGCTCGGTGGCGCGATGCGCTCGCCACACTATTCTATTCTCAACTCCACGCCGACGTGGATAGTGGGGGTATGAAAAGATCGGAGGACGCGTACCGCCGCCCCTCGCGGGCACGCTGCGCTCGCCACGCTTCGGGTTGACGTTGATCGTGGGGTGGCGTTAACAATTGTGGGGGCCATTTCAGACTTCACGGTGACTATTTGGGCTCTGTGGCCCATTTAACATTGTTTCCTATGTAAAAATCGCGGGCATTGAGGCATTGAACACTAAAATCGCGTCCAATCTCACTTTTAACATTGATCCCTATGGGAAATCGTGGCCATCGCGGGCATCGCATTGCACCCGTTTTTTAGTGCATTCGATGGTCGCGATGGTCGCGATGGGCGCCGTTCTAGGTAAAGAGTACCAAAAAAATATATTTATACAAACCTATGGCATGTGATTTATTTAAGAACACAAAGATTGATATGTCACAAAAGTTACATCATTGCAGGACTGTAACTAGGGTTGTGTGGACAATGATTGGCACACAGCACATATGACCTGTTGGTGGAGAACCATCCACACCCACACGCGATCACTTTTGTATGCTCAGTAGCCAGCTGCAGCAGTCACACTATACCGCTGCTCCAGCATTGTAGCTGATTATACTCACCTCTCTCCTTTCCCCACTGTCTCACCATGAACCTGCTGATCCCACTGCTATGCTAGTTTCAAGGTGTCAGGTAGATGCGGTTCCTGGCCTCTGGCCTTCTCCGCCTGGACCAATGTCTGGAGCAACAGTCCCCCCAAAGGCTTCATCTCTGGCCAGAACTTCTGCACACCACCTATTTCCCACTGTGTGCATGCCATGGCTAAGTTACAATTATAACCCCTTTTCCATCTGCAAGCCGGATCGCACCCGGGATTTTGTACCCGGCTACAGCCTGGGTGTGACCCGGCTTGCAAACCCTTTCACACTATAGAGTCCCCACCCGGCATAATACCGGGCGGGTGACGTCATCGGGAGGTGGGGTCGGGGAGGCGCTGGAAGATGAAAGCATCTCCCAGCACCGGCTTTTGCACAGTAGTGAACGGGACCCGGGTCACATCGACCCTGGTTACCCGTTTACACTACACAGTGACCCAGGTTGAACCCTTGTTCAACCCTGGTCGCTACCTGGGTAGAAAGGCCGAGTCTCATGACCTGGTTTATTTCTACAGGGAGCGTTTTCACCTGCCTAAAATACCGGGTTTTGCGGGCTCTCGTGCAAAAACCCTGGATATTTAGGCTAGTGGAAAAGGGGTATAAGTCATCTCCTGTTGACTCTCAAGGTTTCATTGCAAATAAGGATGTACCATCACTGGCAGACATAATAAATAATTGGAAAATAAAAAATAGGATGGTTTTGTTTAAAAATTACAATATTTTCCATTAATATTGGCAAAAATGAACTTAAATTGGGTACTTAATCTCTTTAGATATGCATGAATGATCATAAAAGTGTATAGATAAAAATTACACACGCCACTGTTTATGATTATAATGATAGACTCATTTTCGATCCTGTGATCCCTATGGACTAGGACCTCCTCCAAGCTATAAATAAGCAGCAAAAGTTTTCCAGACTGTACTTAAAGTCCCCAGGATATCATCATAAACAGTGGCGTTTTATTAGTTGTTTGTAAATGTTATCTATACACTTTAGTGGTCATTTATGTAGATCTAATGAGAATAAGTACCTGCTTGATGTGCATTTTTCCACATAATTATGGAAATTTCAGACAAAATCATCACAAATTGTACCTTTCTGTGCCATGCTCTCACATGGACAACCCATGCCACAGGAAAGGGAATACTGATTTGCCCGAGGAGAATTTGAATTGACATGTGTCATTGTTAGAAGTGTGTTTTGTCATGGGCCTGACAAAGGATAAGTCCACAAAATAGTGTTCTCATATGCTGTCTGTGTGACTGGGAAAAAGCAAACTGGCTCCTCTGCAGTGATAGGAGCTGGGTGCTGCAGTATAATATTCTTATACAACACTGGAGCACTGGTCTGGGGCAGCTCAGCTTCTCCAGGGATTTCCTCCTGTGATTTCCTCATCTTAGCATAAACACGTATTGCTTAGATAAAAAAGGAACTTTTCATGCAAAATGATTAAAACAGTCATTTTATTTTTTAAAGTGTGAGGAACCGCCATGGGGATCAATTTCACACCAGATTTGGCAAATTATAAATGGGCTGTTGGAAAGACCACACTAAAAACCCTATATTTTCGGATAACATTATCTGGACAGATTTTTTATTCAGTCATAATTATTCAACTGATGAATATTTATAGTATGGAACTTAAAAAGTTAAGGAAAGTAACACAAATAATGCAAATAGATATAAGGCACCCATTATCTAATTGTGACACACCTCAACATATAATTTAACGTAGCCTAGCACTAAGAAAAAAAACACACATAAGAAATAATTAGATGGACAGCAACTGCTAGATATGAAAGGGTCAACAAACATTTATTGGCTTGGTGACCTGGTTTAAGCTAACTATGTAGGATGGCAAAGAAAGTCGCTACCAACCGCCATCACCAGTCAATTAGATCTTAACTCAAAATACCAAGGAGAGGACTTACCACCGCATCCTAAGTGCATATCCTGCATTGTGAAAAACCCACCACCCTTTACTCTGGCAAAGCAATGGATGGTCTCGCAGGGGAAACACCCTTTGTCTACCGGCAGTGGAAGGACACACCCACCGTCCTTCCAAAAGGGGGTGCCCCAAAATGACCACTAATGCAAGGCTTTGACCACTGTCCGGTAGCGACTTCCCGCCCATCTGGCTTTATTAGCAGGCTATAATGATTTCGATATCAAATCAAAATGGAGAAGCACAAAAGAATAGAAAAAATATAGGGCGGGCGGGAAGGGCGTTTTCAAAATGGCAAGAGGACAGGAACCATCTAACCTGAATTAATATACCCCTTTATTGGCTACACCCCTTACACTCCTAATAGGACACTAACCTCATGGCTAAACTGACTAAACAAGTTTATAAGCTAAGCTGGCACTAACACTGCTTCTAACAACTAGCTCCAAAAGATAGGGCTCTTATACTATTCTCTGTAAAGTGCTGCAGAATATGTATGCGCTATATAAGAAACTGTTAATAAATAAATAAATAAATAAATGATATGGCTTCAGTTTGTGTTAACATCATAGTAGCATAAAGCATCTTTATATATAAAAGGCTAACTACTCCTCATCTCTGTGAGGTAAATTTCCGCCACTGACCACTAAGGCCACTCAACAGACAAAAGTGAAAGTCATTTTTGAAAAGACACTAATCTTTTTTAAACTTGCTTGAAATGGAGAGAGAAAAATGTGAACACAGAGAGCGGAGTTAGGAGCAGATAGGGACTGGGGGTGGGGAGGAGAGTATGTGGACTAAAAACTGTCACAGCTCAAAGCTAAAGTAAAACCTGTCACAGATCAAAGCCAAAGTACATTGTAGAGGCCGTTTTAATGGGCTTTTAACTAGTAAGAGGATGGTAGTAACCCTGATAAAATTTGCACCTTATTTCGGTACTGCCTCATCTTTGCGGCTACCGCTTATGCTACCGAACTTACGTAGTACCATTGTCCCCACGTGAACACAGGAGGGTGGGGCACTTAATGGTGGTTACCAATAAAGTGTTGTTCAAACAGTATGCACCTCTATTTGAGACATTTATATACATTATTATACATTTGTCAACTACGAAGGAGTTGGAATCAGACAGCAGTAAAATAGAGCAGGCGAAGTCAAAGGTTTGGGGCACCGACTACACAGCCATGTGTCCGATACAAAAAGCAGAACAACTGTTTTGTACACTGTGCTACTGTATGTGCACTGTAAATAGAGCATTAGGACAATTATAATTTGAGAATTGCTCCAATTAACGTTTCCAACAGTATATTATGTCTTCCAGACACAAATGTGTGTCATAGGATTCAATTATTCCTAAAGGAAACTATGATGATATTTCATCATGTGGTTGGGAACATGAGCCTTGATCTCTTAAAACTGTGTTGTTAATTTGAACAACTAGTAACATACTGTTCATGGAATTTCAGGAAGTTATTTTATATGATGCATGAAACAAATAGAACATGCAAAATAAGGGCCTGGTACAGATGGGGTATAGAGCATAGTCCCACACTGTAAGTATGGGAAAACTGGCCTATGGGGGTGATTCAGCTTTGATCGGACAGGGATGAATTAGACCCCATTCTGTTGGGGGGGTCTACGCATGTGCGTATTTGTGCATGTGTAGACCTCGGGATCAAACGGCTTCGGGGAGTTTCACACTTGCCGAGTCCTTCGCTCCAAAGGGGGCGGGCGGGTGCAGACACCAGGCCAGAGCAGCCACACACCCAGTGTTTTATGGGAGTCCGCATGAAAACACTGGGTGTTTCCCTGGGAATGCAGGTGAGGCAATGCCTGTTAGGGGTAGGAGGCTGATGTCACATGATGCCAGCACCCGCCCCTTTTTCAGCAAGCAGCAGCGGAAATAAAAGTCCGTTTTCACAGACTTTTATTTCCGAACAGGAGAGAAATAATCTTCCCTTCGGCCCCATGCAAGGGTGGGGTGGGGGGCGGCGTTTACCTTGCTCGCTAAGCAGCAACAGAATGCTGCTTAGCAAGGGTGTCTGAATCAGGCCTTATATTTGCTGGTATGCAGCATTTGCAGTGTACCTGCTCCCTCTGTGAATGAGTGTGTTCATACTAGTTGTTGTCTGCAGTGCAGTCCAAAGTTCAAATAGGGGAGGCATACCAACTGCCACCCACTGTCATACAATTATGTCATACATGCTGTCATACATACAACACTGAATTACTGACAGTTGGTGTGGCTCCCCTATTTGAAGGTTGGACTGTGTTGCAGCTTCATCTCTGGAGCCCCCACTGTCTATGAACATCCCACATTTGCACTGATATGCCCTCACTAAACTTTGCCTATACTGGTCATCATCATCATCATCACCACCAGGAGGCACTTGTTCCTACTCTCTATTGGGTGCAAAAGATACAGCAGGAAGAATGCATATTTCAACTTACGTACATCTATGAACAGGGGACAGGGGCAAACGCAGGATTTTCTGAAGGGGGTTTCCAGAGGGGCGGAGCAAAGC
Source organism: Crinia signifera (assembly GCF_055691185.1). NCBI lineage: Eukaryota > Metazoa > Chordata > Amphibia > Anura > Myobatrachidae > Crinia > Crinia signifera. The sequence goes on along the minus strand of NC_139227.1, from coordinate 87,624,037 downwards.
ACTGAGATGGACACTTAGGTGACCCAGTATATGCCAGGTCAGTTAAAGTATTATAGATAGACCAAATTTATTTATTTATTTATTTACAGGTTCTTATATAGCGCAGCAGATTCCGTTGCGCTTTACAATAGTAGACAGTGATAAAACAAACTGGGTAACAACATACAGACTTGGAGGTAGGAGGGCCCTGCTGCAAGCTTACAATCTATAGGGATAAAATGTATATAATTTATAATAATAATTATAATAATAATAATAATAATAAAGAAAAAATATATATATATATATATATATATACACACACACATACATACATACATACATACATACATATATATATATATATATATATATATATATATATATATATATATACATACAGGGGCGTCAACAGCAGTGTAGACCCCTGGGCATAGCAATGTATTGGGGTCCCTACCGATCCTCCAGCGGTAGGGGTGGGGGAAGCTTTGATGTCCCGCGGGTGAATTATATCAACCGCTCAGCATGTAGGGTCTGGATCAGTAATTTCCACTAATTACCCCTTTACTGCACAGATGGTGGGAGATGGGATGGGAGAAGGGGGTATTGGGCTGAATGAAGGGGCCCTGATACATAACCTCCAGGGTCGTAGAGGATGTTTAATATGCAGAGGAGGGGTGTATAGTGGAGTGGGCATATTATTCATAGTTTTCTGGTGGGAGGACAGCTTGCTTGACTGTAGATATCTCCAGTTTCCGTAAATAGATTTCTTAGATTTTAATGGAATTAAAAACTAGATAATCCCAAATACCAAATGGCATTATAAAACTACATACCAGGTGTGTGTGGCTGGAGTAGTAACCAGCTCCTGGAAGGCTGATATCTCTGGTTCTGGGAACAGAAGAGACAAGATACTAGTGTCCATCAATGGTGGAGAGTCCCAGCTTTTGGAATATACCCTCAAAAACTCTACGTCAGACAGAACCTGAAATATCTGACTGGGAAGAGCAATTAACAGGCTTGGATGGGGACCCCTATATTGAAGTCAGATAACTGGTTCCCAAGGCCCAATTTTTTAAATTCTTGTACCCATGGAAAGAGGTGACCCTCAGCTTTCAGCCTAGGACCCTTATACTCCTGGGGGGGTTTCTGCGTACTCCCCTGCGTGCTACTGGTGGGAGGCACAACAACTGCCACCAATTGCCATGCCAAACTGACTCACTGGCAGTCGATGTGGCTCCTCTATTTGAATTTGGAACTTGGGGTGAGATTTAATAGGATGAGAGATTCAGAAAGTGAGAAATTTGGTGAGATATCTCCAGTTTTTTTAAAGTGGCAATTATATACACTTCAAATTCAAACTGGTTAAGCAGTGTAAATGATTGCTGCTTTAAAAAAACTGGAAATTTCTTACCAAATCTCTCACTTTCTGAATCTCTCATCCTATTAAATCTCACCTGCTATCACTGGAGCCACCACTGTCAATGAATATCCCACAGTTGCACTGATATACCCTCACTAAACTTTGCCTACATGAGAATATTCCGGAATATACTTTATGTGAATTCAGGAAAATGTGCTCAGCAAGCATAAGTGTATACTACAACACTTTTATTCACATTCCTTTCCACACCTGTTCACAGTTAGAAAAGCAGAGTGGATTTCTTGTCTGACTAAGAAATAAGAATTAGAAAAGCTAAGAAATTAGGTCATACTTGTCTACTTTTGAAAACTAATTGCAGGGAGATTATAGTTGGTAAAATAATTTTGCACCGTGCCCCATTGAGGGGGCGTGTCATGCTCCACTTAAAGGGTGTGTCTAGTTTCATATATGGAGAGATTGTGAAAAGCGATTGTGAACGTGGCACCTAGAAGCATGGGTGTGGACATCTACAGCTGAGGGAACTCTTTTAAAATGACTTATATCCAAATGTAGATGAGCCCCAAAGCAGTTAGTAAGAGCTACTATACTTGGTAAAGTGCTGGGAAATGGTGCTGATGATTCAATGTAAATGTATCTATCTCTTTATTTCCCCAAAAATGTAACAGTGTGAGTTGGGCTAGGTGAAATAAGGGAGATTGCTAGACTAATGAGGGAGAGAGAGGGAGATTGCTGCTATTTCAGGGAGTCTCCTGCAGAATGCAGGTGGGTAGGCAACTATGAATTAGGTTACCAATAATCATGTCAACACGCATCATATCAACATGAGAATCCGACAGTGACCATGTTGACATTCATTATGTCTACATTGATGCTATATCAAAATAATAGAATGTTGACCTAATGCCCCTGGAGGCTCTCTGTCACCAAGCTGAATTGTGACTTCCTGCTCCCTGTAGTCATGTGACAGTGGCATCTATCACAGCGGCGGGTGTATTATGCCTGGTCAAGTAATAAAGTGGAAGTTGATAATGCACCAGCCAATCAGCTCCTAACTATCATGTTACAGGATATGTTTTAAAAACAAAAAAAACAGTTAGGGGACTGATTGGCTGGTGCGTTACCACTTTCCCAGTTATCAAGACATTATCACTTCATAAGGCTTATTATTCATGACGCATCACGCCATTTTATCCCCGCCCACCGCAGTGTAATACCTTAAAAATGGCATTGCACATCGGGGGTGTGGCTAAAACGTTGCAATTTCTCTGGCCATGCCCCCAAACAAGTCGTGTGTCTCTGAACCTACACCACCCCTTTTCACTCCCAGCGACCCCCCCCCCAGAAATTAGGTAAGTATGCATAACCCTAAATCTTATTCCTACCCCTAACCATAACCTCCCCCCTCCGTCTCATTCTTATTCTCAAGGCAGCACCTAACCCTGGCCATATGCATTCTCAGTATGTCGACATTTACCATGGCAGCAGTCGACATGTCCACACTGGTGTAACTATGTCAACATTCTGAGGCTATTGACATGGTGCCTGTTCCATCCTCATTTTGCTGGTTTCCACCTAACATGTAATGTTATTTTCTGGTTGTCATGTAAAATGTAATGCATTTTCAACAATGGACAATTGTTTTCTTGAAGAGGATATCACAAGATGCCAGATTGTTTTTATAACTACTTTCAAGGCTGTAATATGTTACAGGGTTAAAAGGAACAATTAATCTTGAAACAGACAATCCTTTAGCCATTTATTATGAGACACTCTGTACCAACCAATTAAACTAATGCAAAACTGACAAACATTTTGTCTGCAGACCTTTGTTCACTGCAAGTCAATGTCATCCTCATCATTCCCTAGAACTTGTAACCCCTGCTTAAACTGCACACCATCCATGTTCTCTTCAGGCTACGCCTATTTTTAACATAATTGCCAGGGTGCGGAGGAAATTAGGTCATTTTGTAAAAATAAAGACGATAAAAAAAGAAAATAGTATTAATGACAAAGAGAGGGAAAACACTTAAGGAGGAAAAAGGACACAGTATACTTGACTGACGCCGTTCCTGTTAGCCGCTGATATGACTATCCCCAGCTATCAATCTTCTCATACAGAGAATGTATTCCTTAATTCTTGTCTGGTTCATACATTTGTTTTTATTCTAAGAGACTGTTAATATAAACGTATGTCAACTTGGAGTATTGCTTTACAGGAACTCTCACCTTTATGCGCTGAATGGAAGAAATGAAAACATTTGGATTATATTCAGTGGACACTTCCATTGTTTCTACAAGGTCAGCACTATGTAAGTGAGATGCAATCAAAGTGCAACAGCAGCAAACTCAGTTAGATTTACTGTAAACTACAAATATCTGATTATGGGTTTGATTCTGTGGCGGACCCAGGGTACTGTGAAAAGATGTTAATTCCGCAGCCGCTGACATGTGTACATGGATGCCCACCACCTGCGTCTCTTATCCTCTGTCCATGTACAAAGACGCACCACCGGCAGCATTGGTTCGCACATTGGTCAATCCAAAGAACCTCTTAGCGACCCTTTGGTCAGTAGGCTGCAACCTAGAGCGCCAGGATGGGGGGGAAGGGCCTTGCAGGTGGCAGCCGAGGAATTTATTCCATGCTTGTTAGCTATTATTTGTCCCGATGCACTGTGGGAGGTAAACTTCTTAAGATGACTGCCAGATGGCTGTGCCAACTCCAGTCCTCAAGAGTTACCAACAGTTAACATTTTCCATGTCTCTTCACAGGATCACAAGTGAAGTAATTAGTTCCACCTGTGGATGTTTTAAAATGTCTTAGTCAGTAATGAGTGCACCTGTGTACCTGTGAGATGAGCTGGACAACGTGAGCTGTTGGTACCTCTCGAGGACTGGAATTGGCTACCCCTGGCCTAGGGCACCTGGAACCTTTAATCAGGCCCTGTGTATGGTAAGTTGATATGGGTATCTTTTCCACTTGTCTGCTCTTGACACTGCTTTTTACGGCTCCCCCTTCATTTGATTGGTCCCACTTTCCTGTATTTTTGCATCTCGGTAGAGGGACTAGTGTCTGTCCTTAGTGTAATTTATATGTTTTATTGAGACTTAATTTTTTTTATTTCAGTGCATTTATTTTGAGTTTCCAAATATGTTGACCATCGATTAATAAGTAATAGTCAAAATACACAACAGGAAAAAAACCATACAAACCAAAAGGGTTAGAAAAGAGAGGAAAGGAGATGGAGTGTGAGGTTATAGAAATGGGAGCACCATCAAAACAACCTGCTATCAAAATACAGGATGACAAAGAGAAACCTATCTCAACGAGGGTACCCATATTTCCTGGAACAACTCTTGTTTGCCCGCAAACATACTCAACAGCTTCTTGTTAAACATTATACAAAACATTGTAACTTTAACCAGAACAATATTTATTGTGATCGCATGCCAAGATCTTGTGATTGGCAATATGGCAATGAAAAAAAAAAAAAAAATAAGCGGATTTGTTTATCCCAGTGACTTCCAGTGAATATTTTTCAAATTAACTTTGGGTATGACTTCAACATCTTCTTAAACTGGAACGGGATGGCCATGCATATACTGTATATCATGAACACATTGGCCATACTGATGATATAAGTGAAGTAATATGGGATAGAACCATGCACCACCTTATCAAACCCTTGTATCCAGCTTTAAGGATGGCAAAATAGTGCATTGGTCAGTACTGCCCCAAACTTAAAATTATTTGACCCTGTCAAATGATGTAGCAAAGTACTTTAGGCTTACATGTTAGCAAAACAGGATAGACACAGGAATGTGAGTACTATATGTAAAGGTGCATACACACTGTACAATGTTTTTGACCAATTTCCATCGAACCCAGTCTCCTGGACGAAAGACGAAAGCTCTAATTACAGTTTATAGGCTCTTTTTGAAAGATATCCAAATTGAGCTGCATGCACAGTTGACAAAGAACCTTGATGAACAACTGGTGGGTATGCGCATCATCATTCGTCGTTCGTCGCATTCACACTGAAAGATATTTTGCCCAATTTCGTTGAGAATGGTAAGATAAGAAACCGCCTCACCATACTCGGCCTTGTCCTGGGATTAAGAAAGAAGATCTCCGGTGCCATCTGGCAGAGTAAAAGAAGATGCTGGGCAGGACAGGACAAGACTTCAGAGAAGCTGTCAGAGAGGCCAGTGGGGGGTGGGATGCAAAAAGAGCTGACAAAGCCCCCCGCGCAGCCTCTCCCAATGTCAGGTAGGCGGCCTTAGGGCCCCGTACCTTCTTCACTAGACCACGGGGTGTTTGGGCACTAGGCCTGTGGGCACAGTCAGTCCCCCTTGGCCTGTGGGCACTTTAGTTGGGCCCTCTTGGCCCATGGGCAATCAATTGTTGGGCCCTCGTGGCCTGTTGCATGTTATCATGGCCTCTTATAGGTTGGGCGTTAGGCCCATGGCCCCACGAGCTGGGCCCTCCAGGCCCCTTGGAAATTTAGGCAGGCCCTCGCTAGACCCATAGCTCCAGATAGCGGGGCACAAGGCCCGAGGGCCGGTTAGATGGAAACACTGCCTGTGGGCTATATTTTCAAGCACTAGGCTTTTGGCTATATGAAAAGGCATTAGGCCTGGGAACAGTTAGGAGGTTATGCCCTTTTTTGTAAAGACTGGTGACCTTGGGCATTAGGCCCAAGTCACCTTATACTGACCACATTAGGCAGGCACTAGGCCTGTGGGTATTACTCAGGCCTTAGGCCTGCAGGTGAATAGGGGTGGGCACTAGGCCCAGTACGCTGGCTTGCCCAGAGCATGTAGTTCCCTGTGGGTGGTTGGGGTAAGATGTGGACAGGCTGTGCGGCTGTCACCACTCCGGTCCCCAACTAGGTAACGGGAACATTAAGGGAGTGTATGAGCTGGCTAGGTCTAGGTAGGGAGGCATAATAGGGTGGTGCCGTCACTTTTTTCTTGTATAGTAATCCTTATTGTGTCTGTTGTTTTCCGTGCAGGGCATCCTTTGTTGTTGTACTGTTACATTATATCCCACCACACACACATAGTCAGTTTGAGGGCTATGTATTGTAGTTTTGTGCCACACTAGTGAGCATTAGGCCATGCACCGCCGTGCTCTGCCTGTGGACCAGAATAAGGCCCTGTGCCCACTTGGATGGTAAAAAAAAGCATGAAAAACTTGTTTCAACCTTTTGAGTGTCGACCATGTCCAAGACGGCCTTAAGCTTGTGTCAACTTTAATGTTGACCTATGGCATGTCGACCTGTTCACCGTCGACCATAAATGGTCAACCTAGTCACTGACTTAGACATTGTCAACCCAAGGACCACATACCCAACTACACAGCAATTTAACATGTCTATTTATGCCTAATTTCTTATGCTTTGTAATGAGATATTACCTAGCAGCAATCAGTGTTAGATTTATTTATTTATTTACAGTTTCTTATATAGCGCAGCAGATTCCGTTGCGCTTTACAATAGTAGACAGTGATAAAACAAACTGGGTAACAACAGACAGACTTGGAGGTAGGAGGGCCCTGCTGCAAGCTCACAATCTATAGAATGGCCTCTCTATACTGTCAGCTGTGCATGCCCTGCAAACATTGAATCTGATAGTGGCCCCTGACTTTCATTGTTACTGAATAACCCATCTTCCATCAGAGGCATAACTAAAACTCTCTGGGCCCCATAGCAAAATTTGAAAAGGGGCTCCCCTTTGTACAGGGTGACACACACACACACACACACACAGGTAGTGGGGGTTAAAAGGGGTCACAAAAATATGTACACAGTGGTAGGAGGGTACAAAATGTCATACACGAGGGGGATGGTTGGAATGTACATGGTGTCAACATGCCTACACAGAGGCAGGGGTCACACACAGTAGGGGTTCAAGATCACAGGGGGGGGGGGGGGGGGGTCACACACACACACACACAGAGGAAGGTGATACAGGGGTTTACACTGGGGATTAGGGGCAAGCAGGTGTCATACACTAGTGGGTTCAGGGGGTCACACACCAGGTATGAGGGGGGGAGGGGGTCACACACAGAGGAAAGACGTAAAGTGGGGAGAAGATGTCATGCATCTGTGATGTGGGATGTGTGATGCAGGGGGGGGGGGGGGGGGTCACAAACCAAGGATGAGGATGGAAGAGGAGACAAGGAGTCAGACATGGTAATAGGCAGTTCAGGAGGTAATACACCGGGGATATTTGGGGATCGAGGGGGGTCAAACACACACCGTAGAGGGTAGGTGGGTCTTAATGTTTCACACACACACACACACACACACACACACACACACACACACACACACACACACACAAGGGATCACACATAGGGTACAGGTAGCAGGGTACAGGGTGCATGGGCACTTACCAATCAGGAAGGGAGGCCTGTGGACCCAGGCACAGGGTGAAGGAGAGGCTGGACTGACATATGCTAAAGTTCTGCACTTGATGTTGGTGGCACCGCTGGAGGGACAGTATCATCACTGTGCGGGAGAAGGAGGCAGGCCAGCGCTGCTTCAATCCCCTCATGGTGCGGCTTCTGAAGGATGGACTAGGTGCTGGGCCTGCTAGGTGGGGGAGGGGGTGGCGCAACATCTCCGTCCAGCCGCGGCATCTGGGGGAATGAAGAGGGTGGCGCAAGGCACAGGCACACATCCTGCATGCGGTGAGAAGAGGGCGGCTGAGCGGCTCACATGATCCAAGGCCTGGCTTCTGGGGGGAAGAGGGCGGCTGCGGCTCACACATCTCCAGTGTCTGGGGGATAACGATGCCAAGAGTGCCACTGAACATAGTCATACAGGGCAGTGTAATTGGGTGCAGGGGGAGCAGCGGGCCCTACCGACAGCTCAGGCCCCATAGCAGCTGCACCCCCTGCTCCCTCAGTAGTTACGCCACTGTCTTCCATCCTATCCCTTTGCTGATATATGCTCTGTAACTATTATGGATATAGATGACAGTTATGGGCTTAAATCAAGGAGCAAGTATGCTGAATGTTACATGAAAAGCGATTGTGGGAATTCCTTGGCTACCCCTGAATAATCTAGAGCCACTTGCTGTGTGAGAGGGAATGAAAAGACAGATTAATACTTGGTCATTATAGAGTCATCGTTGCCAGTTTGAGAGTAGCATTGAACAGTTGTTTGAGATGTAGTCAGTGACAGAACAGCAGTGTTACCTAGTAAGGGAAGGTTGTATCACTGTAGTCTAAGGATCAAGCAGAGTACTTGTGTGATAACCACAGGTGTATTTCGGTGTGCTGTCTTACCGGTGTTGCCACTTGGATGGTGCCGCTGCTTCTATGTTGTAGAGCATGGGTGTCAAACACAAGGCCCGCGGGCCAAATCCGGCCCGCCAGACCTCGTCATGTGGCCCGCACGAGGAGATAGCACGCAGGGGCAGTGTGTCTAAAACAGGAGTGCTGCGGGCCGCGTCCACGTCCGCGGCTGCCTTACCTGTTCCTCCACTGTCAGCGGCCATGTTCCTGTAGGCACATATGTATGCGGCTACAGAAACATGGCCGCCGGCCTCCACGGCTACGTGCAGGAGGGCCCGGCCGCCTGTTCCCTCTGATGCCCGGCAGTGACAGACACTGGGTGGGGACGTCATGACGATGACGCTGCCCGCCCATGCGTCTGTAGAGAAGTAGGAGCAGGCAGGGAAGCTGGACCGGGAGTCGGGGACAGTGTGGCCGCAGCAAGCAGTGAAGAAAAGCTGGAAGCTGCAGCAGCTGCAGGACAGATGGAGAAACAGTAAGTGAGGATGAGGATCACACTCACAATAAAAAAAATATATATCTGCTGTTTCCTGAGGTGTCCCCGTGTATAATAATAATAATGCCATGACACCACAGGCTGCTCCTCCTGTATAATCATTTACGTGTCATGGCATTACTTTTATTATATTATACAGGGGGAGCAGTCTGTGGTGTCATGGCATTTTTATTATACAGGGGGAGCAGCCTGTGGTGTCATGGCATTCATTTTATATTATACAGGGGGAGCAGCCTGTGGTGTCATGGCATTATAATAGCAAAGACAGGAGGTATATTGGAAGTAACAGCGCTCATGGATAACCAAACGATAGGAGTGATTACAACCTGATACCGATATATACAAAACCAATCATGAATTTGGCAAGGTTCACAGGTGTATTGTTTGAAATGTATCAAACTCCAGATTCTTCCTGTTGCAAATACATGGAAGACATAATAGAAAGCAACATAGTGCAATTCAGTAAAATCAAGCAGAAGGTTTTAATTTGAGTCAGTTACACTCACCCAGGACAAACAGCGTACAGATGGTAACAGCGTAAATGTCCCTCAGACTGGGTCCCTTGATCCGGAATACAAGGGGGGCTCAGTAAGGTCTCACCGCTCAGCAGTACTATGTCCACGGGTCCACAAGTCCAAACAAGCATGCAATCACGCTTAAACGCGTTTTCGGAATGAATCCTTCATCAGAAGCGTAGTTTGCATGTCCAGACCAGGGCATATATATACCCCAGTAAATATCTAAAACATGTGTACAGCATTTGCCGCTAATCGGCACACAGCGTCCGGTCTCCGAGTGAAATCCAACATGGCGGTGCGTTCCAAAGGCCCGGAAGTGCGTCACCGCATGCGCTCAGAGCCGCCGAGAGGCAGGGGGGGCGGGTACATTTTACCTGGGCCCGGGCCTGCCAGGGGGGCCCGGGTCCAGAGACACACTTTAAAAAAAAAAAATTGTTGGGGCTGCTGGAGGACTAGTGTCCGCCCGCCCGACCACCCGCCCATGTGTCCGGCCACCCGCTTGTCATCTGCGGCTGCCCCTGCCTTTCCCTTCCCCTGCATATAGTGCAGTGTCACAGAGAATGAAAGACAGACGCTAGAAGTCATAGTTCACCTCTAGCGTCTGACAGGCAGCACAGCTCTGCACTTCCTGGTAATGCTGCCGGGCTGTGCTCCCTGTCCGGCGCTGGAAGTGAAAAATGACTTCTAGCGTCTTATCAGCAGAAGCAGGGGAGAGTGAAACTGACAGCCAGGGCTCTGCACTGCGGGGCTGGCCCCGCCCACCAGACTCGGAGCAGCAGCAGCAGCCCGGCTCCGTGTGTCAGGGACAAGCCCTGCTCCTGCCTCTTCCTGCTCCTATATGTCTGCCTTTAGCTGTCTGCTCCACTACACTGCCCCGGGTCCCTGCACCACAGGAGGGAGAACACAGCCAGGTGAGAGCTGTATCTCCTGGGGCAGTGGGGGCTGCAGAAAATGTGTATGTATGTGGGGTGGGGGTGGGGATGGGAGGAGTTGGCTGGGTGTAATTTAAAACAGAGGTTTTAATGGCTTTAATGTGATTTTTTTTTTTGGGGTGGGGGGGATGTGTATAATGTAATACTGTATAATGGTGTGTGTGTAATGTAACAGCAGTGTGTGTGTACTGGCTGTAAGATGGCATGCTGTGTATAATTTAATATAATGGTGTGTGTGTGTGTGTAATGTAACAGCAGCGTGTGTGTGTGTACTGGTTGTAATATGGAGTACTGTGTATAATTTAATATTATGTGTGTTATGTGGCAGCGTGTGTATGGGGGAGCTGTGCGTAATGCAGGGCTCGACAAACCCCGGGGCCAGGTCGCAATAGGGACCAGAACCTGCGGGTGACCAGATTTGCCAGGTATCAGATCACACTGGGCAGAGTGGTGGTTTCTGTCAATGCAACAGCCGGGCAGAGTGGGGGACAATCCCCCTGGCTTCGGCTATGTCAGATCAAGTCCGCAGTGTGGAGATGGCTTGCGACCAATCGGAGCTCGCACTTCGGGAGCCAAGCAGGAGCAACAGTGGTGGCTCCTGATTAGCTGTCAGACCACAAGCTCCAATTGACCCTAAAGCCACCTTGAGTTTTGAAATAGCCACGACCCGGACCTGATCTGATACAGCCGGAGCCAGGTGGATTGTCCCCCACAGCGTTTGTCATTACCGCGCATTGTAGCGGTGGGGAGGGAGAGAGAGGGAAGAGGAGGAGGGGTAATCCCTTATGGCAAATCGCATGTTACCCCTGGCAAAGAATATGCAACCCCTGGCATCAAGCAAGTGGTATAATATGTAATGGGTGTGTAGCATGTATAATAGGCATTGCAGTTCCCACATTTTCATCCTGGCTCCTACATTTTTAAACATTTGCCAAGCCCTGGTGTAATATAATAGCCTGTATGTACTGGGTGTAATGTGGGGGAATGTGTGTAATGTAATATAGTGGTGTATACTGACTGCAATATGAGGGGAGGGTTGTGGGGTAGATGTGTGTAATGCATACTTATATATGTATAGGCAGCAAAAGAGGCAGAAGTTTTCTTTCACATGTTTAGTGCAGTGTTACAGGAAGCAACATCCGTAACTGAATCAGGCCCAAAGTGTTCCAGAGTTTTCTTCTGCCACTGCAGGAAAACCCCATTGTGGCCATAGGTGCGCCCATAGGTGAAGTTAGACACGCTCTCTGGGCAGAGCATGACACACCCTCTCAGTGACACATTGCGTTCTTTTAGCAGCTCAAATCTCCCTGAAATTAGTTTTCAAAAGTAGGCAAGTATGATTAACCCCTTGGCAACAAGCTAGAACCACTGGCAATGGAAAATAACCCCCCTTGGCAACGAGCATTTACCCCTGGCAAAAAATAACCCCTTGGCAACATCCAATAACCCCTGGCAACGCATATTAACCCCTTGGCAACGAGCAGGAACCCCTGGCAACAGACATTAACCCCCCCTTGGAAATGAGCAAGAACCCTTGGCAACAGACATTAACTCCTCTTGACAACAAGCAATAACCCCTGGCAATGCATATTAACCCCTCGGCAACGGACATTAACCCCCTTGGCAACGGACATTAACCCCATTGGCAACGGACATTAACCCCCTTGGCAACAAGCAGGTAATTTATAATTTATTAGAAGCCTTATTGTGGGGGGCAACGTGGTGTGGCATAGTCAGTGTGTATCGATTTTTGTGTGACATCCCATTTTTTGGGGACGGTCCTGCGGGAATTAAACACTGCATGCTTCTAATAAGGCGGGGAGGCTGAGGGCATGGCCAGCAGTTCACACAGCACTGGCCATGCCCTCACAGCGACAAAACGGCGCCCAAAATTTTTTGGCGTGTGCCTGCGGCACGCACATATATTCCTTTGTCCACTGCCAAAGTTGGGAGGTATGCACCTCTTTTCTGTAGCTCGCCACTCCAGGGGGGGCCCCGTGACGCTGTTGTACCGGGGCCCAGGATTTCTCTTGGCAGCCCTGCATGCGCTCCAAATGGCGGAAGTGATCATCTTTCAGACGGTTATGCGCTCCATTCAGACAGCGCTTGCGTTCCAGCTCATAGGAAACTGTGAGTTCTCATTAGAAAAGGATTTTATTCATTGTCAATCCTTCACATAGAGATCGGATGCTGCTCACAATATAAGCCTAAAAGAATATACATGTATATTTGGAGCGCATGCGGTGACGCACTTCCGGGCCTTTGGAACGCACCGCCATGTTGGATTTCACTCGGAGACCGGACGCTGTGTGCCGATTAGCGGCAAATGCTGTACACATGTTTTAGATATTTACTGGGGTATATATATGCCCTGGTCTGGACATGCAAACTACGCTTCTGATGAAGGATTCATTCCGAAAACGCGTTTAAGCGTGATTGCATGCTTGTTTGGACTTGTGGACCCGTGGACATAGTACTGCTGAGCGGTGAGACCTTACTGAGCCCCCCTTGTATTCCGGATCAAGGGACCCAGTCTGAGGGACATTTACGCTGTTACCATCTGTACGCTGTTTGTCCTGGGTGACACATTTTCAATGCTGTTATTCAAGTGTTTTTATTGTGAGTGTAACTGACTCAAATTAAAACCTTCTGCTTGATTTTACTGAATTGCACTATGTTGCTTTCTATTATGTCTTCCATGTATTTGCAACAGGAAGAATCTGGAGTTTGATACATTTCAAACAATACACCTGTGAACCTTGCCAAATTTATGATTGGTTTTGTATATATCGGTATCAGGTTGTAATCACTCCTATCGTTTGGTTATCCATGAGCGCTGTTACTTCCAATATACCTCCTGTCTTTGCTATTGTATGTTTGGTAGTCTTAGGTGTTTCTACCTGGTGAATTGGTGAATAGCTGCATATTGATTTTATTGCGCACATATCAGGACAAATACTCTCTCTTGTCATGGCATTATAATTATACAGGGGGACCTACAGATACAACCGGCCCTTTGAGGGTGACCAAACTGCTGATGCGGCCCCCGATGAATTTGAGTTTGACACCCCTGTCGTAGAGGATTGGAGGCAGGAGACTCAGAGTGGTTTAAAAGAGATTAACACTTAGTATTAGGCAACCTGCGCCTTCAAAGAACAGTAAAGAATGCACAATAACAGTTAAATAATTCACCACTTGTCTGGCTAACTACGTCAAGAGTCGCTAGGTTCTCTGGTTCTAGCATACAGCTTTACACAACTAATCTAGGCTTCACATTCACTGGCCTGTAACCGTGGACATACTATCTGCATAAATCTAAACAATGCGCATATTCACTAGTATATTGCTAACAGTAAACTAGACTAATTAAGCCATAGACCACAATAAACATATAGGTATCCCTATTGCATAAATAATGGCAAACAGTCAAATGTTCAATGTTATTGCAGAGACCACGGTAAACATAGAAGTATTCCTATTGCATAGATAACGGTAACAAATAATTCTTACGGCATAGGTAATGACAACAGTAGATATTATTGCACAATAATTAATGTTTTTATAGTGCACTTTTAGTACCTGAGATTATATCACTGTTAGGGCGGGATGTACTAAAGAAAAGGGAAAATGCGGTAAAACGAGGGTTTTACCGCATTTTCCTATGTACCATTACCCATCCGCCCCGTTTCCGCATGGCAGGGTATCGCCACCCTCTGGGTGGCGATACCCTATAGAAGCCTATGGGCTTTTATCGCCGCTGCCGTCTGCCGTCCGTGTGCCCCCCCTTCCGTCCTCCTTTGGGGCGGGATGTACTAAAGGGAAAATGCGGTAAAACGGGGGTTTTACCGCATTTTCCTATTTACCATTACCCGTCCGCCCCGTTTTCGCTTGGCAGGGTATCGCCTGACATCCGCGCGCCCCCCTTCCCCCGTCCTCCTGATCTCCTTCTCCCCCAGCAGGTGTCACAGCCGGGAGGACATCCGGCTGCAGGGGGGAGGAGGAGACGCAGGGGGACACTGCCAGCCGCTGGCATGTGACGGAGACCCCCATAGACCACATCAAAGGTATCGCGGGGGTCTCCGTCACCGCAACCCGATGCTAGCCGCATATGTTAGTACATATGCGGCAGCATCGCGGCGGCTGTCAGGTGAAGGGCGTCGATGTATATTAATACATCCCGCCCATAATCTCCTCCTCCCCCAGCAGGTGTCACAGCCGGGAGGACATCCGGCTGCAGGGGGGAGGAGGAGACGCAGGCATGTGACAGAGACCAACGCAGACCACATCACAGGTATCGCGGGGGTCTCTGTCACCGCAACCCGATGCTAGCCGCATATGTTAGTACATATGCGGCAGCATCGCGGCGGCTGGCAGGCGAAGGGCGGCAATGTAGAGTCTATCACAGAGATCCCAAAGGGTCAGGTCCTGCTTTGGACTATAAACTTGTACTGAATATTTGTAATCCACTGGGTTATGGTCATATGTAGTGAGATATTAATTGTCTTTCCTGCAGCAGTCTTTTGTTCAAGAGGATCCAACTTTAAGAGGTTAAAAACAAACCAATGCAGTAAGATATTGGTTAACTCAGCTGCCTCTTCTATAAGCTGTAACCACATGGGCCAATGATACTTTCATCCCCTGTCACTGAGCAATTCTGGAGTTATTCAATACAGTCTATTAACATGACAGTCTTTCTTGGTGGGGCTGGTTAGGTTTGGGAGAGGGTCACTTAAAGATGAACTCTGTTTGCCCAGCTTCTTAAAGTGTCCATTTACACAAACTTACACAGGGTTGCCTACCCTCCCGGAATAGCCGGGAGGGTTCCCGAAATCGGGTCCCCCTCCCGGTCCCCCGGAAAGAGTGGCAATCCTCCCGCATATCCCCCCCAGTGTCCCTCGGCGGGGGGGTCCGCAGGTAAAATGCCGCAATTGCAGCATTTTAGCCCCGCCCCCCCCGCAGTGCAATGACTGAAATACCGGCATTGCACGGCGGGGGGCGGGGCTAAAATGCCGTGACGCTGTAGACATGCCCCCAACATGGCATCATCTGTGTGGCCACGCCCCCGGACCGCCTCTTTTTCCAGTCCTGGAAATGGCCCCGCGCCCCTGCCTGACAGAGCTGGCTGCCCTCTCCCGGAGAGGGCAGCTCAAAAGTCGGCAACTATGAACTTACATGAGATCCCATTGCTGTATAACTGCATTAAACAGTACTCTGTCTATTAAGCAAGGGGTCTTCCCGTGTTTGACTCACGAGTCCTTCCTTTTGTGTGCTCAGTCTCTGACCATCAGTGCTGTGCGTCTTCACTCTCTCTGCTCTCCTCATGAGCTCCTCTCCTCACATGAGTCCAGCAACTTCCTGGTTCTTTCTCTGTCCTGCAACTTTATTTAACAAAATGCAAAAATCTCAGTTTGGCTGGGATAGTCCATTCCCTCCATCCTGGAGGGGTATTTACCTTTTAACAGAGTCCAGTCTCATTCAAATAGGCAATTTAATGTATGCATACATATATCACACTTGCAGCCAGGTTCAGCAGGAGAAGCATGGAAGTGTGTGCAGTACTACAGTCATTAGTCACAAAGGAGTTGAGGGTCCAAACTATTCTACTGAAGAATCTTCTACAACACCTAAGTACAAACCAGTGCAACAGCCCCTTCCAGAATGGTGCATCTACAACAGGCATGACCAATCTATGGCCCTCCAGCTGTTGTGAAACTACAAGTCCCAACATGCCTTGCCACAGTTTAGGGAATGCTAAAACTATGGCAATGCATGCTGCAGGGGCGTAACTTACTATTTTGCGCCCCCCCCCCGCCTAACCTGCCCCCCCGCACACACCTAACCTGCCCCCCCCCCTTCTTACCCGTACCTGTCCTGCTCTCTGCCGGGACCAGCCTGACCGTCACGGTCCCGGGCCGGCTCCTGCTGCTACAATGAAAACTGACTCTTAGAAAATGGCTGCCCCATACTGCAGACAGAAAACTATCTGCAGTATGGGGGCCGCCATTTTCTCACTGTCTGTTTTCATTGCAGCAGGAGCCGGCCGGGACCGTGACGTCAGGCAGGTCCCAGCAGAGAGCCGGGCGAGACGCAGACCACGGGTAACTATAGCCCCGCAGCCCCCCCGACAGCGCCCCCAATTTCTCTGCGCCCCCCCCCCCCGCCACCGCAGGGGCTGCGGAGCTATAATTACACCACTGGCATGCTGGGATGTGTAGTTTCACAATAGCTGGGGGGCCACAGTTTGGACATGCCTGATCTACGCCACATAGAAAGTTTTAATTGAGTTGATTGATTAGTCTGCTGTGCAGTGACCAGTGCAAACAGGTGTAACAGGCTCACAGTGTATACATATGCATTGGACACTATCAGAGCTCATAGTGCAAAAATTGCCACAGGGCTGAGATAAAAAAATTACATGAGAGATATAACAAAATCTATTCTATGTCTCATGCTTTTACCTAAAACAAAGAGTAATTGTCAGAAAGGTACAGCTTGTTTTTATTCAGTATAGTAAGACCCTGCTCCAACCATTCTTGAAAGTGTAGCAACAAAAGATTTGGTTATTGAGGGCACACTTCCCAACTTCTGTGCTGAGGTAATAGGGACACTCACGCGGCGAAGCCGCGCGAGCGCCCGGAAAGGGGGTGGGGCGTAGGCAAATGAGGGAGCGGCTTATGCTAATTAGCCGTGACCTAATTTTCATACGAGAATAGACGCTGTGCGCATGCGCACAGCGTCTATTCTATTAGATTGGGGGGTCTCCCAACTGCCAACCCCGCAGCGGGACAATGCCTGCCGCGGGTAGGACAGCGGGACAGGACCCGAAAATTGGGACTGTCCCGCTGTAATCATGACAGTTGGGAGGTATGTTGAGGGCGTGGGGTAAATGTGAAAAGGGAGGAGGGGGCAGGGCAACTGTAACTAGGGGTTTAGGTACAGTATTTAGGGGTATATAGTCATGGGCTACATAACGTAGTGGGGATTTGGGGCATTGGGCCACAGGCTTACTGGCTATATATTGTAACTTATTATGCACAAATTTGTTTAAGCAGAGTAAAATTGCTGGCCTCACATCAGACCAACTTTCTCCAACCATGGATGGAATAAAAACCTCTTACTAGATAGGAGCAAATGTAATTTGTAATTAAGTTGTCATTTGTTTCCCATATCGGAAAATGGACAACAACTGTCACTCAGACAATATACTGTAGTTGGACCTATTTGATTTAAACAATATCACTAAATGTTTTTTGTCCATTCTCCTGAGTTTGTGAGCAAATTGCTTATTCGCATTTGCCCCCATACAGTACCAGATTTTTCAGCCCAACCAACTAGTCGAAGAAACAAGGTTCAACTATACTTTAGGTCATACAGGTACGCCTGAGAATACACCAGGTGAACCCTCTGTTTGGAAGTCTTGGGAGGCAGCACCCAAAATCTCAGAAACCATTCCTGATAGTTAATGTGACCCTATCACCCATCGAGGAATAGAAATACGGGTGTACATAAAATATGTTACATTTTGTTACTAAATATCTCCTCTGTCTTCTCCTTGTTTGCTACACTCTACACATTCTACACTTTCCTTATTACTGGAACCCATCTGCCTGCTCTAGGTCCGCTTGCTCTGCTGTGTACCAAACCTGGCATTAAGGGAAAGGTATCTATTACACAGTAGGTGAGATACCGAGTTTTGGTACTGAGGAGTTATAGCAGGTACTGTATATGACAGTACTGTGGCTAGCCAGCCACAATTACACAGTCATGTTGGTTAAACCAATCTCCCCACAAATGTTTTCGGAAGTTCTAAAGTCATACATTTATAATGAAATTGCTCACTAAGGGTTATAGTCATTTGTACATGATGTACACCAAAGGAAATGAAAACATCTCTAATCCTATGAAAGCTGTTAGCTAACCACCAGAAATAATCTCTTAAGGGTTGGCAAAAATACGGCATTAAAAAAATCAGTGGAGGCACAGCGGTGGGAGAAAAATCTAAGCGGTGATTTATGAGCAACTAGAAATAGTTCACATAAAGGGGTCGGTTAGAAGACAGGGCCGAGGTGTCGTGTTAAACCTATTTTAACCATAGCCCCCAATAAGTAGCCGTCAGGTCCCGAGTCTATGTGTTTTTTTTATCGATCAATTTTTGACCGATAAAAATGGCAACTAATTGGATACCGCTATAATGAGCATCGGTTATGAATCGCAATATACTTCCTGGGAAACACAATCATCCAGGACCTCAAGTGGGGTCCAATGCTGATACCATAATTTGGAAAGTGCAGCAGAGGTTGTTCTTCCTAAGGCAACTTAGGAAATGTAACATCCCACCTGCTCCTCTTCTACTCCGCGTTTGTGGAGTCTCTACTGTGCTCCTCGATAATTTTCTGGTATGAATCCGCCAGCGAGAGAGATAAACGTGGGCTTCAAAAGGTGGTCAGAACTGCAGAGAAAATCATTGGAGTGGCCCTCCCCCCTGACCAGGACCTTTACCTGTCTAGAGCAAAAAAGTGAGCAACCAAGATAGTCGAGGACCAGCAACATCCATCAGGCAGACGATACAGAGCCATTCCCACCAGGTCCAGCAGACACCTCTGAAGCATCGTCCCTCAAGTGGTCCATCTGCGTAGATCCTGAACACTTTACCTTTAGCTGATTAACGTAATTTATATCATCTGCATGCAATTCTCACTGTTGATCCTTATAGTATCCTTATATGAAGTCTGTATGTGTTTCCTCCGCCTGTTTACTTGTTACCTGTATACTTGTTACCACCCGGCTGCACTGTAAACCAAAACAATTCCTAGTATACACAAGTACAGTATACAGACCAATAAAGCTGATTCTGATTTTGATATCTGGTCATTTTTATCTGCTGACGTTATGTTGGGGCTAAAAGGATATCGCCCATAGTGTAGTATTTGTGGCACTTTTAAAAGTTTTTATTTTGGTA
Source organism: Crinia signifera (assembly GCF_055691185.1). NCBI lineage: Eukaryota > Metazoa > Chordata > Amphibia > Anura > Myobatrachidae > Crinia > Crinia signifera. The sequence goes on along the minus strand of NC_139227.1, from coordinate 87,604,466 downwards.
CTTGTGTATTTTCACGGCGCCCGATATATTGGATGCGATATCGACCGATATATATCGATGCAATCCGAACCGATTTTTGACCTGTTCATAATGATTTTATATAGTGTGGCGAGTGCAGTAATCTGCGTCCCCTCGCGGGGCTCGCCACACTATATAAAATCAACTCTATGCGTAGTGGATAGCGGGGTTATGAACAGGTCAAAAATCGGTTCGGATCGCATCAGATATATCGGGGCTGTGAAAATACACAAGTACCTTTATTTTAAATGGGATGCTGTCCTTTATATCAATTATATGGAAAAGGTGCAGCTACATTTTGATATTCTGCCATCATTTTCCCATGTTTAGTCAATCTTTTTTTTTTTTACATCATTATATTGAGATTTATAAATAGTGTTAAAACCTAATCCTTTATAGTGTTGATATTTTTCCTTTACATTAAGCATTAGCAGTTTTTTCCTATTTGCTGAACATTTCTTGTAGTCTGTACTATCAATTCTTTGGAGCAGCCCTTTGACCTAAATTGTTCTTTCAATTCTTTCATCTTTACATTTAATATTTCATCTTCAGTACAAATTCTATTAGGTCTTTTTAGTTGGCCTGGAGATATTTGTTTTAAGCCAGATATGATATCGTTCACTGGAAAAATGTATTTAAGTAATCCTTGAGATAGATAGTCAAATCTGGAAAGTACAGTAAACCGATATCTGACTCGCATAATAAGTTAAATACATTTATTTTTACAATGATACGCCCCAACCGTGTAAACAAAGCAATTTGTTAAATAAATCTAATTCTCTCTGCACATTTTACAGCTGCCCCCCTGCAGTGCACATGGTTTTGTCCATCTAAGAAGGATTTTATCAGAAAGAGTGAACTAGAATAAGGCCCAATATTTCACAGATTTTATTGAACCATTTTGGATAAAAGAAAGAAATATTACAATTCTATTCATTGTGAATTTTTTACAGTGGCCACACGTTTATATCATGGTACCCCTGATGATATCTTTTTAAAGACGAAACGCGTTGGGCCGTTTTCTTTATGCATCTGCCTGTACTTGTGACTTTCCATTGAAGGACAAAATAAAAACTAATATTGGATGAAAACCCCGTTGCATCATTGAAAAAGGATCATTACATATGGACTGTGTTTCTACATTCTATCCACTGTTGGGAAACATTTTGTGGGCTTTATTCCCTGAACCCTCGGCAGCCAAGTTACGACTGTTTTATTTAAACATCTTGCATAATTTGTATATCAGCATATATCTGGTAGCGTGTTAAGGAATACTGGGGATATATATATATATATATATATAGATAGAAATAACCAGGCGTCACTCCGGGACTAGGTGAAAATCGGTGTAGTTTACTAGTGTTTAACGGTCAACGCCGTTTCGGTTACACCGAAACGGCGTTGACCGTTAAACACTAGTAAACTACACCGATTTTCACCTAGTCCCGGAGTGACGCCTGGTTATTTCTATCTACAAATACAGCGGCGCAGCCGCCTGGAGGAAGGCACCCGGGCAAATATCTTCAGGAAAGCGGGGAGTGCCGGACACAACCAAAGACTATATATATATATATATGTATATATATATATATATATATATATATATATATATATATATAAAGAAAAAGGAACAGAGTGCGCTTATAGGTGAAGGTACACAACTTATTCCTCACTTTTGTTTAAAACATTTATTCAGTAAAAGCCTTAACAATTCGGCTCATATAAAATACATAAATACATATGGTCATTTTGAAGATAACTATTAACGTAATGTACAATTTTTCCAATACAACAACTGGCCCAACGCGTTTCGTCACCTGCGTGACTTCCTCAGGGGCACTTGACGACTTGGTTGTCAAAGGTACAATTGCACTTTATGCAGTATCTCAAAATGAATGGGTACAGAAAATAGTTTTTTTGCAGGAGTATATATTTTACCAGTTAACAGCACTCTTGTTATGGCTGGCCCATACAAATAAACAAAGTTTTTGTCCCAGTTTCACTGAGTACACCCACTCAGTGGCAGATATCAACATCCAGGTCAAACAATGCTGTGTGACCAGGAAGTAACCTCTAGTGTATTCAATGGCAGAATACACTAGAGGTTACTTCCTGGTCACACAGCATTGTTTGACCTGGATGTTGATATCTGCCACTGAGTGGGTGTACTCAGTGAAACTGGGACAAAAACTTTGTTTATTTGTATGGGCCAGCCATAACAAGAGTGCTGTTAACTGGTAAAATATATACTCCTGCAAAAAAACTATTTTCTGTACCCATTCATTTTGAGATACTGCATAAAGTGCAATTGTACCTTTGACAACCAAGTCGTCAAGTGCCCCTGAGGAAGTCACGCAGGTGACGAAACGCGTTGGGCCAGTTGTTGTATTGGAAAAATTGTACATTACGTTAATAGTTATCTTCAAAATGACCATATGTATTTATGTATTTTATATGAGCCGAATTGTTAAGGCTTTTATTGAATAAATGTTTTAAACAAAAGTGAGGAATAAGTTGTGTACCTTCACCTATAAGCGCACTCTGTTCCTTTTTCTTTATCTCTATCTGTCTTAAGTTCCGGCTAACAGGGGACTTTCAGAGTTGCTGCTAGCCATCTTTAAGGCGCGGACAGTTAGGTATTCCCCATTTTTTATATATATATATATATATATATATATATATATATATGTGTGTAAAGCACTGCGGAATATATATATATAAAATCTGTTTTATAACTGTTAATAAACTGTTAATAATATATATTTACTTTATTTATTAACAGTTTCTTATATAGCACAGCAGATTCCGTTGCGCTTTACAAAAGGAGACAGTGATGCAACAAACAGGGTATTTACAAACAGTCAAAAGATAGGAGGGCCCTGCTCGCAAGCTTACAATCTAATATATATATATATATATATATATATATATACTGCTAGTATTTACAACAACAATGCACTATAGAAATTGCATCAGAGCCTTGTGCAGTATAAGTTAACATATGTATAATTGAAGTGCACAGGCTGGATCAGAAATGGAAGTTAGGAGGAATGGGGGTGGGGGGGGGGAGGAGCGGGGCCCACTGTGGATTTTCCCTGTGTCCCTGTTGGTCAGTCCAACCCTGCTGCTGGGGGGCACCACTGGCGTGCACCTACATATCGTGGTATGCCCGGAAATTTACCGGGACAGCCCGCTGCGGCAATGCAGCTGAACCCGGAAAATTTCCGGCCATACCACCGAAGTGGTTAAGGGTTCCAGCCGCTCCTAGGCCACCACAATTTTTTTCATATTCAGCTACAAATCTTTAACCGTCTCAGGCCTCAGCTCCATTCATAATGTCAGTGACATCAATCACAGCCTCGGTGGCAGAGTCAGATGCGGCACTCACAGGATCTCCTCATCCTTGCCTCGGTGACGCTGGCAATCTCAGCAGGCAATGCTGCTCCCACAGTCCCCGGGAGAATTCTCACAAGACCGTGCTCATCCATCAACTCCAGAAGCACCAGGACCTGCTCCCATTCCAGCGCAATCTTTTGTACCGCTGCTGCCCCCCCCTCCCTCCAGGACCCAGCGCCCTAAACCTAATCAGCCTATTGGTTAATCAGGCCCTGCCCATGAAAGCCAGCAAGCCACTGTGGCAAGGTTGGTAATTAATGGAGATTTTTTTTTAAAATAGGCAATATAACCATAATCAAAATGTAATTCACAAAATCCCATGATCGGCTCACAAATAATTATATGCTGAAAAGGAAAAAGGGTACTTATGTAGTATCTGGGCTGCCGATTTCTAAATCGGGTCGAATCGGGCACATCGCATCGCATCGCATGCGACCATCGATGCGATGCGATGCGATGCGATGACCCGATTTTTCCATAGGAATCAATGTTAAAATGGACTGAGTCCATTTTAACATGGAATTCAATGGGAAAAAGGGGTCCTTTTCATACCCCTACTATCCAAGTGGGCATGGAGTTGGATATAAACCTGTGGCGAGCGTAGCGAGCCACCGAGCCCGAAGCGTGGCGAGCGTAGCGAGCCCCGCGAGGGGACACAGAATACCGGCCCCTCGCGGGGCTCGCTTCGCTCGCCACGCTTCGGGCTCGGTGGCTCGCTACGCTCGCCACAGGTTTATATCCAACTCCATGCCCACTTGGATAGTAGGGGTATGAAAAGGACCCCTTTTTCCCATTGAATTCCATGTTAAAATGGACTCAGTCCATTTTAACATTGATTCCTATGGAAAAATCGGGTCATCGCATCCGATGGTCGCATGCGATGCGATGCGATGCGATATCGCATCGCATCGCATCTGATTGTATGCCTTAACTTAAGGCATACAATCAAAAAATCGGCAGCCCAGATACTACATAAGTACCGGAAAAAGAAAGTTGTGTTGACATTCTTCACATCAGGTTATTAAATGTTTTACACTTATAAAAATAAATCAACCTCAAGTGAACTTTTGACTTTCCATAGTTTTCTATGTATACAGGATTATAATGTGGTCTAATAAGCTTAAAGGCCAATCATTACACAGTGGAAATGTTTAGCTTTCAGTTCATCGTGGTCCATCCATGACTTCTCATTTGAACAGAAAATCCTCTGTCTATTCACTATAATGGAAAGTGCTGGCTCTATTTAGGGAACGAAACAGCTGCTTTTGCTAATTATTGCCTTTTAGACATACAGTAGTGCCACCAGAAAACATATTTTCAACAGACCTGACCTATGAATTATCCTACAACTAATACCTTTCCATTACTGCCAGCTTGGAATCTGGAACATGATCTCTCCTCCAAAAAAATTACAAATCAGAATGTCTGTATATACTGTATTATGACCTCAGCCTGAAAGAGAAATACAGAATAAAGCAATGCTGTAGGTTTAAATCGAAAAGAGAGAAGAATGTCTCTGTGTGGTGCACCTCAGAGTAACGAATTTATTAAAATATAACCTTTATTTAGCTTTTATTAAAAGACAAAGGCGAAATATTGACAGACAAGTGAAAACATATAACACAGACAGTGTAATAAAAAAGGATAAGGAATTTATCCTTGCTCAGTGTGGCCCGATTCCCCTGACGTCCCCTATAGGTATAATTAGTTTATGCTGCTATTGCACTACTGACAGGCAGTCAATGCTGTAGGTTACCCAGATATATAAAACCTAGAGGACTGCTACAGGCCGGGCCATTGTAATAGCATTGTAGCCCCAGGGCAAAGCAATGCAGTTGGGGCCCCTCCATACCCATGCACCCATGAAGCTGCACCATCTCTCCACTTGCTTCCATACTGTGAATAACTGCTAGAACTCTCCAGCAATCCACCAATCAGCATTCAGGCAGGGAATCAAGAAGAGAACAAAACACAATAATGTTCCCAATCAAGAAGAGAATGCTGACTGGTCGCTCTGTTTTGTGTGATTCACCATCCAGGCAGCATTCTCTACTGCTCATAAGGCAGATGCCCACAAACCGATCTGCCCCAGCACGAAGGCCCCTAGAATTGGCCCATTGAGCCCATACGTTAAGATGGCCCTGGTTACAGACAGAAGCGGGTGGTGGAAAGGTATCAAAAGTAACATGACCTACTGTACCGGATGAGCGCAACATGTCTTCTTTTACCAGCAATGCATCAAATCCCTCAATATAACCTTAATAAGAAAAAAAAATGTCTCCTACACCTAATACAATATTTAGTTTTAATATGTGACATCATGGGCAGATTCAGGGGGGGGGGGCACCCTGGCACGTTTCACCCCTGTCATTCTTGTAGCTGAGGACTGGGGCTTTCCAAAGAGCGCAGCCCCGCGTCGCTAGCCCCCAGGGAACCGGAGATACCGCCAGGCAAATCTGGAATGTTTTCCCCATAGGATAACATGGGACCCGCTAATTCCGACCCCCACTCGGTTCCGACGGCTGTCAGTTTCACTCGGCATCACAGAAGCTTGTAGTTGATTCAAACCCAAATCGCTGGGCCTTCAATCTGATACGAGGCTGGTCCAAATCAGTCAATTGGTGCCGGAGATATTGTGGGTAAACCGATTTTTTTGCTGAAATGTAATTTCATGGTTGTTCATGTTCTTTCGGGGCAGATTTCCCTGGAACCAAACGGCCCAGTTTACGGGACCAAAATCTTTCGAAGCCCACACAAAAGGTCTTCAATATACTGGTCTCATGTGAATTGGTCAGTTAGTTCAGAAGATATAGCCAGTTAAACAATATAGCTGGTTAAAGGGGGGGGGGGGGGGGGGGGGGAGTAGAGGGTGGTGGGTTTCTCTCTCCCCCTCACACCAGAAAATACAGGGACTAGGCTGGTGTAAAGGGGGCCAACCTGGTAATGTCCCTGCATTTCCAGGTGTGAAAGGGGTATTGTTTCAAATAGCCTGGACCTGCAGTGCTCTGAATACAGCTGTCTGCCTGGCTGTCAATGGCTGTCACTTCTGCCTGGTGGCAGCTGTCCCCCGGTTACCGTGAGCATGTATTCCTCCTTGGCAATGAGCATGTAATCCCACATAGCAAGGGGCATGGAACTCCTGGCAATGAGAATGGACCCTTTGGCAATGAGCATGTAGGTAAGCAGCACTTATGTAGCATCATTTTTAATAGACATTATGGTGTGTGGCTTAGAGTGTAATGGGTATTATGATGTAAATCTTTAATGCATGGCTTTGGCGCGGAATGTCCCTGTTTGTGAAGCATATTGTGAATTTTGGCTTAATCTGTGTGGCATTATGTGAATTTTGGCTCAATTCATGTGGCATTATGTGAATTTTGGCTCAATCCGTGTGGCATTATGTGAATTTTGGCTCAATTCATGTGGCATTATGTGAATTTTGGCTCAATCTGTGTGGCATTATATGAATTTTGTCTCAATCCTAGTGGCATTATGTGATTTTTGGCACAATCCATGTGGCAATACACATGTACAGTATATGCATTTTGGCTCAATCCATGTGGCATTATGTGTAAGGGGCAAGAATAATGGGGACTAGTATTTTGTTGCATAATGTGTAGAAGTTGTGTATGGTGTGGTACATGACACTCAAGTACACACACCCTTTTGAGTGGCAACACCTCCTTTTCTGCAGCGCACCTTCGGAGCGAGCACGACTACATCCTTCACTTTTGTTGCCAGGGTGGGCCTGTGTACTTTTAAATGCCAGGGCCTATTTTCCACCCTCTCTCTGCTCTCATCTCTCTCACCGCTCTATTACCATGTACACTGGTACCACTAACACCCCCCCCCCCCCCTCTCAAACCCTCTCCTATCATGGTGCCCCCCTGTCATTTTCTCTTGGATCTGCCCCTGTGTGACATCAATAACTCTCTTTTGTCAGGTCTGGAGTCCTGGGCCTTGACAGAGAAGGGGGCTGGTCCTTGGACCTGCAAATTAAAGTATAAGAAACAATTGCCCCATGTCTTACCTGCATTTACCAGACTGTGCCCTGAAATCTGGCCATGGGCTGTGTGCAGCCAGAAACTCCTTAAAAGAATATCACTTGGCCCTAACTGTGCAGAGTTTGTTTATTCTCCCCGTGCTTGCGTGGGTTTCATCCGGGTACTCTGGTTTCCTCCCACAATCCAAAAATATACTGGTAGGTTAATTGGCTCCAAACCAAATGAACCCTAGAATGAATGTGTCTGTGTACATGTGGTAGGGAATATAGATTGTAAGCTTCCCGGGGCAGGGACTGATGTGAATGTTCTAATATTTTCTGTAAAGTGCTGCGGAATATGTGTGTGCTATATAAATAACTGGTAATAAATAAATAAAGACTACACATCCCAGCAGCCATTGCTGTCTGGTGCCAGACTAAAACTTCCTCTAGCCCCCACAAAGGTGACTACTTGTCTGCTATCAGGGCACTCTTTCTTTTCCTCCTCACTCTCTTCCATCTTCTCTTTCTCTTATCATTCTCTCTCACACTCATTTCCGATGGCAGCTATGGCTGGGACACACCCTAAAAATGATGTTAGTGTTGCTGCTCCCCTGTAAACTCCAACAAATGCTCAATGATTGTCATAGGCGTGCGCAGCACATTTTATTAGGGGGTGCACCACCTATTGTGCATGTCTAACAACACCCATTGGGTATGTCTAACACCACCAATCAGGTGTGTCTACCATCATCTATTGGCACTGACCACAATATAAAAGTCTCTCAGCCACAACCTAATCTCCTGCCTATTTCAGTCAGTTTTTAATCGTATTACTCTGTGTAACAGTTCATGCAAATAATGTCAAAAACATATATGGATGACGCAGGTATTTAGTTATATGACAATGGTCTAGTACAATTAACAATGCAAAACACACATAATTGAATGATGGGCGCTTCTTTTAATAGAATACAATTCTAAAAAGCAAAAGTCTTTGGTAAAAAGTATTGCTGGTTGCTAGCGACAGGGAGGTGTTTATAAGGGCGGGCACAGAATTAGGGGGTGCCTGTGCACCCCTAACACTCTATGTGCGCACGCCTATAATGATTGTCAATGATTTAGTGCTGATAGCCAGGTTGAATGTTTTTAAAAATAATTGAAACTGACAGTTCTAAAATAAGTTTCAAAGGCATGAGTAAAACAAAAATGGTAACAAGCCTACCAGAAATATGTACAGATGATCCAGTGGAATGGTAGCCCCCAGAGGACGGTCAAAGGCATCCAAAAGATAAGGAAGATTGAGGAAGGAAGAAATAGTGAAGAAGTAGAGGAGGGAAAAAGAAGAAGAAAAATATAGATGAAGAGATTGTGCAGCTAAGAAGACAGAGCAGGACCCAAAACATCTCCACTGGCATTGTAGAGGACCAAGGATTGGGAGCAGTTGGAGTAAATAATGCTCATGCCTCATGTTAAAGGGGTAGTAAACTTATACTGGGTGGCCATGGGCACTCCTCTGGTTCAAGCCAGTGCCCTTATCTGCATCTGCAGCATGGTCATCATTAACGAGGACCTTCCTCGCCTGAACATGCATGATTAGGAATGTGGTCATTAACGATGTGCGGGAGCACACATCGTTAATAATATTAATTAATAAACACTAGGCCCTTTCTGTGCGATATTGTTCACAATATCACCTAGTGTAAATGGGGCTTCAGGGACACCTGAATTTTGAGAACTATGCATCCTAAGAGGTGGGAGACAGTTTTATACAGATCTAAACCTGAATAATCCCAGTAAAACCAACAAGCCAAATAAAAAACATCCTCAAAATTCTAAAGGACACAGCAGGCAAAAACATCAATGACCTCACAAAACTGCAAAATCACATACAGTATTCCCCCTCCATAAAGGACCTCCATTGTCGTCTATGCAATATAATTCAACTTTATAAACTCTAAAACCTGTAATGGAATTTGCATACCATATAAGCATGAAATAGAGTATAAATATGGTGACCTTCACCAGAACAGAGGATTATTGTACAGGATGGATAAAGTATACAATGAAAACAGGAGAATATTCTAAAAACAAAAAAGCACACAGTATTAAATATAAATATCTACCAAATTCTTGAAGCCACAGTCATTCGGGCTTGGCAATGGCTTCATTAGTACCGGGAAACCATATAAAAAAAAAAGCATATTCATATACCTGCAACAGTGCTGATCTGGGAACTATGGCATGGAAACTCTTTGAGGTCAGCTGAAGTTTCCTAGCTGTGATGCCCTAGTTTGGATATTTCGATTTCAATGAACAGTCACCTTTAGTATTTAATGTTGAACCACCTCCCAATTTGCCCTTTCTACTGTTTGTTGACCTTGAACCCTACCGTAGTTGCAGTTTGAATTTCTTTGAAAGGGTTTCCCAAAATGTTTTTTTTTTTTTTTTTTTAATACTTCTGGATAAATGTGAAAAACAGTTCAGTAAAATTGGAGAAATGTTGGAACTTACCATTTAATTTGAATCATTATATGGCTTTCACAGAATTATAGGAAAAAACATCTAGTACGGAGAACTAGGTAGTCAATACGTTTCAAAGACAATTCATACACTGCATAACTTTTTAAGTGTGTTATTCATTCTCAAACAGATGTAAAACATGTTGCCATACATATCAAAAATGCTGGGCGTCAAAGGAGGGAAAGCTATCCCAGAATAAAGTCTGTCGCATGCTATATAGATTTCAGGCTATTAAGGTATTACAAAGAATAAAACAACATGTGAGGTTCCAGGAATTAAACTCAAACTTGCATATAATCTTTGCAGAATCAGTAAATTAATACCAGTAATTCACAAAATGACTGGGAATTTCTAGGAGTACAGTGCACCTGTGTCAAAGCATAGTTCTTGTCTCGTAATCCTCAGATGTGACTTAGGGGATCTATGTACAGTACTACAGTAAGCCTTGGTTTGGGATAAAGGGCCTAATTCGGACCTGAACGCATCGCTGCACATTTGCAGCATGTGTACTGCGCATGTATACGGCTTGTAGTACACAGGCGAGAGGCCATCCTGCAATAAAATTCTGCTATTTTTTTATTTTTGTTGATTGACAGGAAGCTGGTGTTTAGGGGTGGTGTCCGTCCATTTTCTGGGAGTGTCAGGTGTTTGAGGGGAAGGTGTTTGACGTCAGCTCCGGCCCTGATCAGCCTGTTTCTATAGCAACCACCGAGTTAGTCCTGAGCTGCGCACAAATTGCACACACTCTGGAAAAATCATTCGATGGTGCTGCGATAATTTTGCAGGCTTGCGCAGTTTGGGATTTCACCCCGACGGGACGGCGACTTTCTAATTGCAGTGGTCGGATATGTACTGAATCATGCCCAAATTACCAGCCAATAAACTCCTATCTCATAGTTGCTACCCTCCCGAATCCTGCAGGGAGACTCGGTTTATTACAGAGTCTCCCGCTGCTCCGCTGTACTCCTCAAATAGCAATCTCAGCCAGGGAGCCAAGATGCCATGGATATGCCAGCCGGGATGTATGCTGCTTCATACTAACTGTGCTGTTCTCAGCCTCAATTATGGATGACCATCGGCCATTGATGATTCATAATCATCAATACTTCATGGTCGAGGTAGAATACTTTTGCCATGGATGGGGAGAACCAGATCATCACACTACATCGATGGCACAGCATAACCAAATCGTTTTTTGCCCAAAGTGCCGGGACACGGAGCATAGCTCTGCACCCGACATCCATGAAGCCCCACTCTCAGGTGCTGATTGACCCACAGGCCAGTTAGTCAAGGAAAAAGGATGATTATAAATTAGTGAAAACCTCAATGGTCATCCATTGAGTATTATGCTGCCATTGATGGCCATGTGCATTATCACCATAGATGGAGACCACATAGATGACTATCCCTAGCCTCAGCCTGGACAGGAAGTGTGCTTACTTTTACTTCCTGCCTGAGGCTGAGCTGCTGCACACAGGCAGAGCAGCAGCTGCAGGACCTGTCCCAACCACCACACATATACAGCAACAATGAAAGAGCTAGATGGGGGGGAGGGGGGGACATAGAGACATGGCAAGTGGGTCTCAGGGGCTGACAACACTGCTATGTGAGGGGGGGCAGAGAGACATGAAGAGTGAGACTTTGGGGGCCGATAACATTGCCATGGGGGAATGTAGAGACATGGGGGGGGGGGGGGGGGGGAAAGGCATAACAAAACTCCCTGCAGGCCCTGCATGATGGCCAACCACCATTCAGCCTCATGGTTGTCCATACATAATTTATATTAAAAAATGTATTTCTATTTTCCTGATAAAAGATTTCATATCTTACATATTAGACAGACATTGGGGCAACTAGTGTATGGGGTTTGCATGCCCACATTTCACTGGCCAGACTGACCCAGCATTGGCCACCCCCACACAGCAATAGTCACAGTGTGACCCATAATCGGCCCTTGATCATGTTGGCTCTCAAATGAATGGGCTAGTACAGTCGCCACACTCCCCAGCCCCCCAGCGGTTATAAGGCCTCTTCTACATACAGCAAATCAGACACAGGCACTGTAGGTGAGATTGAAACGCTACCAGAAGACAGGACATAAACAGGCACTTATATGGTGGTCATTACCTTATACCGTACTCAGTAGATATGGCCAAAACTGAAACAAAGCACTATGGGGTTAATTTACTGTATGAAGCAGTGACAGAAGTGGAGAAGTGACCCAGTAGAGAAATTGTCCATTGCAACCAATCAGCATTGAGGTAACATTTATTAAGTGCAGTCTATAAAATTATAAGTAGCGTATGATTGGCTGCCATGAGCAACTTATCCACGGGCTCACTTCTCCATTCTTTTCACTAATTCATACATTTCTCACTATATTAATTTGATTTTGTGGACAAGTTCTATTAATTAAATTTCACATATAAGTCTAATACCTAGTTTAAATATGTGCTTTATTTTTTTAAATTGTTTAGAAAAATTTGCAAAAATAGTTACAATTGTTTAACTGACAATTTATACAATAACGTTTCTAACATGCTCAACAAATGTCACTGAAATGCTAGACTGTTACTCCCTTGGCTCCATATGTGAACAATAAGGTCAATACATTTGGTAGGCTTTCAGCTGCAGTCTTGTAGCTATTTATATTGTTTCTAGATCAGTGACTAATTTCCTTTATGGGACCTGCCCTCCATTGACCAGAAAAGCTGTTTATTAAGACAAGCACTTATGAAAATAGTGCTTATAACACTTGAAATAAAAAATATATCCCTTCATACCTGGAATGCACTGTAATAGGGCGAACACACAGTTCGATATAGACTCTTTTTCTATTCGATTTTGCTTATGTAAGCAAGATCGAATTGATATTGAACATAAATCGAACGCATTCGATGCCGATTGATGCGCAGCCCCACAGCATTAAAATCGAATAGAAAAATACAGATCTGTGCCATATAGTCTAAATCAAATGTGTACACGGTGCCATGTGATTCGATCCCCATTCGATCAGTATCAACTCGGAAACAAACAAACAAAAAACAAGTTTGTAATATGTTAAAAAGAGTTAAAAAACAAGTGCAACAAATTCATTTTATCAATCACTCAAAAGAACTGTAAACTATTTACAAACGAAACTATTTTCTTTTAACCGAAGCAACTCCTAAGTTTAATTTTTTTATTCAATAAAGTTTAAAAAGCATTTTTTTTAAAAGGTTTAAATATTATATTTTCAAAAATATACCTAGGTGGCGTTTTGTAAATAAGTAAATGTATTATACAGTTTATTTCAATTTCTTTTTCAAACTTTTTTTTGCATACTGTTTTTGATGATTATGCTTAAATAAGAAAATTTTATAGACTTTTTTTTTTTAGGTTTATTTACTAAGATTTACTAAGATTACTAAGAGTTTTATTGAAGATGGGATGTTGCCCAAAGCAACCAATCAGAACCTGCTTATTTATTTAGCATCTTCTAGTAGATAATAGAAAGAATCTGATTGGTTGCCCAGAGCAACATCCCATCTTAAATAGAACTCCCATCATAGTAAATAAAAATTTAAAAAATGGGCGGATTTAGGGGTGAGGGCACCCCTAGGCACAACAATAATGCCTCCCCCTCCCCCGCTTAATTTTATAATTTGTATTGACTAAGTATAAACCCTGATAATAGCCAATTTAATGGATTAATTAAAAAAAAGCCACTAACTGACATTTTTTATTTTTTAGTAATCTGTAATACAGATGTGTATGGGTACACAGACATTCGCAGGTGGCCGCTCAGAAGAAAAATAATTTAATTTTTACTTATCATCAAATGATTTTGCCTCTTCTCCCTAGTGCTTGCAGTCACTGCATAGCCCAGGACTTACTCGGCGGCTGCAAGCAAAACAGACACTTCCGGGCGAGCGCCGACTACATGTGCCGACTGCTAGCAGGCAAAAACACACCCGCGTTTGGCGCATTGGGCACCGTGCCCGATGTGAGGGGATGCAGAGCACTGGAAATGGTGCCCATGTCGACTGTGTCGACATTCAGGTAAAAAAAGTGAAACCACCATGTCAACCTTTTTACTGTCGACCTAGACATTGTCGACCTAATGTGTGTGTCGACATATTGACCTGTCGACCTAGACCCATGTCGACCTAGAACCATGTCAATGGTGTCGACTTAATGCTTGTCGAGCAACATGCTGTAGACCAAACGATCCCAACCCATTCTAAGTGTGAGGTGAAATGTGCAACAATTCAAACACCCAGTTTACTTACCTGGGGCAAGAAGTACTAAGCTTGAAATGTGATAAAATGGAGAGTGAAAAAACACCAACCAATCAGCTTCTAACTGACATTTTCCAAACACTGCCTGTAACACAACAGTTAGAAGCTGATTGGCTGGTGTTTTATCACTCTCCATGTTATCACTTTTCAAGCTTAGTACATCTGACCCTGATCAGACTCGGCAGCTGGTCTGTGCTCTCCACCATCGACACTAAATCAGTCCATCATCATCTGCTTGAGTAACTTCTGGTAGAACTGTGGGGATACGGTGACTAGGTCTATCAGCATTAGGTCGACAAGCATTAGGTCGACAGCACTAGTTTGACATGCGTGAAAGTTGATGTGGGTGAGGTAGATAGGGTCATTAGGTCGAGACAAGCATTAGGTTGACATGAGAAAGGTCGACATCGGGTTTTTCACTTTTTTTAGCTGACACGTGCCGAAAGGTGGTATTTCATGCCCTACCATCCACTAGTGCTAAATAAAAGGAGAATAAAATAGTACCTGAAGCATGCAAGGGACGCGTTGGTCTTTTTTAGTGTCCATGTCAACCTTCCCTATGTCGACCAAATGCTTGTGTCTACCAAATGACCCTGTCGACCTAACCCTATGACGACCTTCTGTCACGTCGACCTTCATGCATGTTGACCTAATGCTTTTCTACCTAGTTGCTGTCTATCCAATGATCCATACTGGAAGTGTGTAACTCTCAGTAAATACGGCCACATTGGTAACGTTACTCCAAGAGCGAACCCAGCTGCTTGCCATAGCACACCCATCACACTCCTATTACACTATCACTACACAGCAGTTCACACATGAGCACTACGGATATTAGCGTATCAGGCATTGGCCATCTGGTTAAACAGCGATATTGGGGGTTATTCTAATTTCTTCAGGCACCCATGCGTTCCCATGGGGGACTGATGTTTGGCATCTATGCATATGCAGAAGCATTTCTACGCATGTGTAGACGCAGGGTGTGAGTGGGCACAGCGTACTACATGTTGGCCATCCCACTTGCTCCTAGCAGTGCGGGTGGAGGGCATGAGGTGCGACAGGGGCACAGCCTATGGGAATGCCCAGCATTTCATTGGCGTTCCCATGAAAACGCTGGGTGTACCCATGCAAATCGCCCAGTGAAGCGGGTGCAGGGGGTGGGGCAACCGCCTGCTTCCGGCACAGGGCGCTCGCAGATCAGAGACACCATAGAGGTGTCTCTGATCTGCGCGCGCTGGAGAAATCATTTGCTGGTGGCCGGCCATCTAATGATTTCTCCCCCGCAACCAAGGCTGCGAAAGGATGATTATGCAAATAATCCATTTGCAGTCCTGCGGGGGATCACAGGTGCGAGGGGCGGCTGGCACTGCGGGCGGCCTTTATTCCACATGCAACGCTACGAGTGTTGCGTGTGGACCAGAATAAGGTCCATAGTGTAGGCCAAAGTGCACTTTCCAGTTAGCTTGCTCTGTAGTGTCGGGGAACTTTCTTCTATAACGGTTTATTTTCCTGGCAAGTAGCTTGATTTTGAGTTTGCCTCAACTCAAGGGCAGTTTCCATGTGCATGGCACAATTCCACGCTATACTTACAAAATTCTCTTTAAACTTGGATATAGTGCCCTCTTTCTGTCTGGTTCACTCTCTTTATCTCTTTCTCTCTCTTTATGTAAATACGAGAACTGCTTCTGTATTGGAAGTTCAGTCCAATTCCCAGAATAAACATTATTTGAGAACAAGCAAATTTCAGGCTGGAGTTTTGTCCTTGGACTACAAGTTTATTTTATTTTAGGGTTATCAGTGTTTGATTTAACACCATAGGGAAATAATGTTTGTTATTGGGACATCTCCTTTAACCATCTCTGCATTCATTAACCATATCTTGCTGTGCTAGTGTTGCTTTTGATTTACAGTTGTTACTAAGGGAAAATTCGGTACTCTTTACCTAGAAGGGCGCCCACGATTTTGATCGTGGACATCGTAAGGAAAAAAAAATCGCGCCGGTCGCATCGCATGCGACCAAAAAATCGCATGCGATGCGACCGACGCAATGACCGCGATTTCCCATAGGGAACAATGTTAAATGTCCCAATTGACCCGATTTTTCATAGGGAACAATGTTAAATGGGCCACAGAGGCCAAATAGGCACCCTGTAGTGTGAAATGGCCACCCCAATTGTTAACGCCACCCCACGATCAACGTCAACCCGAAGCGTGGCGAGCGGCGGCGGTACGCATCCTATGACCTTTTCATACCCCCACTATCCACGTCGGCGTGGAGTTGAGAATAGAAAGTGTGGCGAGCGCAGCGAGCCACCGAGCCCGAAGCCCGCGTGGGGACTTGTATACCTGTGAAGGTGTCCGCGTCCCCTCGCGGGGCTCGCTGCGCTCGCCACGCTTTGGGCATGGTGGCTCGCTGCGCTCGCCACACTTTCTATTCTCAACTCCACGCCAACGTGGATAGTGGGGGGTATGAAAAGGTCGGAGGACGCGTACCGCCGCCCCTCGCGGGCTCGCTGCGCTCGCCACGCTTCGGGTTGACGTTGATCGTGGGGTGGCGTTAACAATTGTGGGGGCCATTTCACACTTCAGGGTGCCTATTTGGCCTCTGTGGGCCATTTAACATTGTTCCCTATGGAAAATCGGGTCAATTGGGACATTTAACATTGTTCCCTATGGGAAATCGCGGTCATCACGTCGGTCGCATCACATGCGATTTTTTAGTACATGCGATGCCCGCGATGGGCGCCCTTCTAGGTAAAGAGTACCGAAAATTCCAGCTTTCTTAATCAATATTTGTTCACCTCATTATACTACTTCATAATGGCTCTCCCACTCTTCATCCACTGTGCTGTTGGGGTCTATGGGCCTAATTAAGACTTGACTTGTTTGCAGGACAAATTTGTTGCACTGCAGGTGGGGCAGATGTAATAGGTGCAGAGTTAGATTTGGGTGAGGTGTGTTCAAACTGAAATGTAGGATAAAAAAAAAGCAGCCAGAATTTACCCTGCACTGAAACAAAAAACTCACCCAAATCTAACTCTCTCTCTGCACATCTTACATTTGCCCCACCTGCAGTGCAATTTGATTTTGCCCATTTTTAGAACAAATCTGTACTGTCTGAATCAGGCACACTCGTAAGGCTGTGAATCCGCATCCCTGCTGATTGTCGAACTGTCCCTCTGAAATGAAACATTTGAATACCCTCTCTAGAAATCCTGGGTGAAATTTAATAGGACGAGAGATTCCGAAAGTGAGAGATTTGGTTAGAAATCTCCAGGTTTTTTTTAAAGCGGCAATCATTAACACAGCAAAATGAAACTGGGTTTGCCGTATAAATGATTGCCGCTTTAAAAAACCTGGAGATTTCTTATCAAATCTCTCACTTTCGAAATCTCTCATCCTATTAAATTTCACCCCCTATGTTTTCACCTGCAATAGCATCCAAAGGTTAAAAAGCACACACAGCTAGCTTAAATGTTCACTTGTACTGTCAGTTAAAATTCCTTTTTTTTTTTAAAGTTAGTACAACATCAGAGTGTCTGAAATTGGCAGTTAAGAAAATAAGGATTTGAACTCACTGGCCCCAATGAAATAGGCTGCAGATAGCAGCATCATTTTGGTTTCAATGAAGATTCATAATATTTTTTTGTCTTAGCTAAAAACCTACTTGGGACATCTGTAACAGCACTACTGAGGACATGATATGTAACTGGCACTAATATCTACAAAAAAAAAATGATTGCTTGGCATTCAAATTCAGTATCTGAGATTGTAGACAAACTTTGTGTCATGGTTTGATTGTTTGTTTGATGCATAAATAAAATATATTTGTGTGTATTTCATGTATTTGATGTGTTTATACAAAAAAATGCAAGATACCTCAAGATACCTGATTAAAATCTAAAAATATTCTGAAATACAGAATAATCCATTATCCAATCTTCTTCTGATCCCGAGCATTTTGGACAAGGGATACTCAATCTGTAGCTGCAACTTGTAGATTAATGCATTTGGCCGACTCTTTTAATTACAGATGTGCACAAGACCATTTTGCTGCTTTTGGTACCAATTTCTCATCCAACAAAAAAATCACATCATTTGCATCTTTTTTGTTCCTACAGTATTTCTTTTTTTTTTTTTTTAATATATTCATTGAAGAATTTTTTCATATTAAACATGAACATAAAGAATGTTGAGCATAACGGGTACAGTAACTGCGTTTGCATATAGTGTACAATAATTGGCATCTCATCCAACGTTGGATATAGTACAATCAGTTTGGGTTTAACCCAATCAACTAGAGATGGAAGAATGTAATTAAATATTGGGTAACAATACGTATTCCAAGTAAAGGGAAACTATCCCAGAACATTGTTCAAAACTCAACATATGACATTAAACATTTGCCCCGACATGAGGGGCACATAGAGAGACAAGGGAGAGAGGGGGGAGGGAGGTGGGGGGACATAGGGAAAGTAAAACATCTAAAGAGTTTAGTCAGTCTATTCAAACAATATATATCTCTATTTCGGGCAGACGAATAAAGGGATTATTCCGTATACAAATCTGTTCGATACGAGTCAGGGGGAATGAAGTATGAGGTTAGGGTTCATCGGCTATGCGGCGGAGTAAAGCCCAGGATGTGGAATAAAATAGCATCATAATTTTCTGTTGTTGGTCCGCCTCCAGTGAGTCTATTAATGGGCCCCATTTTTTGTAAAAGCGTGGTACATTGGACTCCACGTCAGGAAGGGTAGATTGTCGCTCCATATAAAGGATATAAAGAAGGCGGGTCTTTAGAGAATCTAGTCTAGGGGGCTGCCTAATTATCCAGTTACATAGGATCATTTTCTTACCCAAAGTTAAGATAACATATAATATAGGGAGTAGGTGTTTTTTATCTCTTGGGATACCCCACCCTGCAAAATGAAGAAGGAGCATTGCTCTGGGGTTTAGTGTAAGGTTGAGGTGGAACGTAGCGTTAATGTATCCCAGAACCTTGTACCAGAATTTCTTTATCTTGGGGCAGGTCCAGAAACAATGCATATACAGAGCGTTCTGAGCCCCACATTTCAGACAGTTGCCCGTCTCAGAAGGGACCATATGTTTTCTCTGTCCCGGTGTGATAAAAATTTGATTTAGAAATTTGAAATGTGTTTCCTGTAATTGTACTGAGTGTAATGCCTTACGAACATTGGAGAGGTTTTTTGTCAGGTTCAGAGGTGCTGTTGTGGGGGGCAAATCTGTCTCCCATCTATTTGTCGTAAGAGCCCACAGTTTACGGTCATCCCCTGCTAGAATATCCCAATAAAGGTAGCGCGTTCTATATGGGGAAATAGAAGTCAAGTTGCATAATGAAGTAAGAGGGTCAGTCAGGGTGGCTGGCAGCAAGGGGTTGGGTAAGGTCTGTATATAATGTCTCATTTGGAGGTACATAAAAAATTCAGTCCGGGGTAGTTGGAATTTGTTCGCTAGATCTGTAAAGGACATCAGGTGGCCCCCCGGATCAAACACATCTTTGATAGAGGCAATACCCTTCTGCCGCCAGTGTTGGAACTTCACATTGTCCATAGCCGGAGGGAAGCATGGGTTGCCACAGAGGGGTATATATTTGGAGTGGGCCGGATTTCTTTTTAAGGATTTGTTCACTGACCACCACGCTAGGTATGTACTCCAAAATAAGGGGTTGGACCGTGCTTCATGTGGTAATTTAGATTTTGGGGTATGTAATAGAGCTCTTAAATCATATGGAGCAGCCAAGGATTGTTCTAAGGCATAGTTGGTGTAAATAGAGTGGGCATGTATCCAATCCAAGACATATCTTAAGGCAACTGCTTTGGTAAAAGCTGGAATATCTGGTACTGCCAGTCCTCCCTTATCTTTATGTAGTTTTAGTTTTGTCAGTGCGATGCGTGGTCTTTTCCCTGCCCAAAGCAATTTCGTGAAGATTTTGTCGCAATGACGTAGGTCTGCTTTGGAGAGGCAGTAGGGTAACATCTGAATAAGGTAAGAGATCTTGGGGAATATGATGCTTTTCAGGACGGCCACTCTTCCCATGAGTGAAATAGGAAGAGAGGACCACGCATCTAGCAGCTTGGAGACTCTTTGAAGTACTGGGGTATAATTAGTAGCATAAGTGTCGATTAGTGAGGGAGTGATATAAATACCTAAATATTTTAATTTAGTGTTGTTTATTTTAAAAATAGAAAGTGTGGATGCCTCCGGGGAGGAAAGGAAAGAGGCTGCAGTGTGTGACAAAGGCAGTAGTTCAGATTTTTCTTTATTTATTTTATACCCTGAGAATAAGCCAAAAGATTTAATTAATTGTAGTATAGCTGGAATAGAGGTAAGAGGGTCAGAGATGAAAAGCAGCATGTCGTCTGCAAACAACGCTAATTTTATAGTATGATTAGCAATTTTCACTCCTTGAAACTCTTGGAGTGAGCGAAGTGCGGTTGCCAGCGGCTCAATGGCTAAGGCAAATAAAAGCGGGGAGAGTGGGCAGCCCTGTCTAGTGCCTCTAGATAGTTCTATAGGGGGGAAAAGATAACCATTACATATAAGTCTGGAGTTAGAGTGGAGGTATAGCATACGAATTAGAGAAATAAGTTTTTCTGGGAACCCAAATTTGGAAAGCGTATGAAATAAATGGTCCCAAGCGACCATATCAAACGCCTTCTCAGTGTCTAAGGAAAGCAGATAGGAAGGGGGTGGGTCGGGGGTTGATTGTAGCCAAAGGGAAGCGGACAGTACTTTGCGTATATTGGCTGATGAATGTCTGCCCACTATGAAACCTGTTTGGTCCGGATGGATCACTGCAGGGAGAAGATGTTTTATCCTATCCGCCAGTAGTTTGGTGAGCAATTTGTAATCTACGTTCAAGAGTGAGATTGATCGATAAGACCCTGGTAAATGTGGGTCTCTGCCTGGTTTCGGTATGAGTCTAATCACTGCATCAGTGAAATATTTGGGCGTAGTACATTTTGAGATTATAGTGTTAAAAACTGCGACTAGAGACTCCGCTATACGAGGCAATAATATTTTATAAAACTCTCCCGAGTAACCATCCGGACCAGGTGACTTCATAGGCTTCAAATGTTTAATCGCAGATTCCACTTCACACAAAGAGAAGGGGGCAGTCAGGCTTGTGCCTGCCTCAGTAGGGATAGAGGGGGTAGAAATAGAGGCCCAAAAAGCCATTTCTTCTGATACTTCTCTCAAGGGCTGGGTGTAGATATCAGTGTAAAAGGTGTGTAGTATAGCGGAAATGTCCTTACCAGTTGAGGCGTAAGAGCCATCTGGACATTGAATGGATTCAATTAGGGTGGGAGGGGAGGAGGCCTTCAATAGGGTGGACAATAATCTGCCTGTTTTATTTCCAAATCGGTAGAACCTATGATCTTTATAAAATGTATGCTTTTCCCCCATAGATGCTAGTATAGAATCAAAGGATTGTTTAGCTTGTGTAAAATTCTGTTTGTTTATTAGGGTGGGAGTTGATTTATAAGTCTGGTATGTGAGGGTCAGGTGTTGTTGTGCAGTTTTATAGTTGGAGGTGTACTCCTTTTTTTTTTGGGCTACATATTGTATAATGCGGCCTCTAATTACTGCCTTAGCTGATTGCCAGAAAAGTATCGGGTCTGATTGTAAGGTTTCATTATTGTCGTTTTTAAATTCTTCCCAAAAAGTTTCTCATTTATTACGGAAACCCAGTGAGGAAGCTAAATGGGAGGGGAATCTCCAAAGTTTATATGAACCAACATCTAGCGTGGTGGTGAATGAGACCCATATGAGAGAATGGTCCGAAAGGAACATAGGTTCTATAGAAGTATCTAGTATATTGGTGAAAACAGAGTCTGACAATAGGAGGTAATCGATACGGGACAGTGAGCCATGTGCGGCAGATAGACATGTGAACTCCCTATCGACAGGATGAAGGGCCCTCCATGCATCTGTTAGGGATATGTGTTGGAGGAAAGAGGGTATGCCAACTCTCGGAGGGGGGCGCCTGGACTGAGGGGTGTTGGTGTCCATAAAGTGTGAGGCCACTACATTGAAGTCACCCCCTAGTATCAAACGCTCCGCTATGTAGGGAGTCAATTTGGCCTGTATCATTCGAAAAAAGGGAGCAGTATGTGAGTTAGGTGCATAGATGTTGCAGAATATATAACGTTGGGTATGAATCCTACAGTATTTCTAATTGCTATAACATTAATTCCAGTCAAGGAATTGACTTAAATGCACATTATTGTTGTCTTGTTGCCAAAGGCTGCAGCGAGCTGGCTGGTTACTAAGATCCAGGTGGGAGTGCTTTGAATTGCATAACCATGGTCCTGTGCATTGTACAATACAGTACAATGACATGATTTGTGGTATTGTGTGGCATGGGCAGAGCCACTATGATGTGATTCAAAGCGTATCATGTCAACAAGCCTCCAGACAGCACACTTGGGAAATGTGTGGGATCCAAAAGTTTGCTCATTAAATCATAGATCTATCCACAGAGTGCCCAGACATTCCGGAAGAGTAGACACCTGGGATCTATTGATTCTCTTACTTTACACAGTAAAGTAGGTACATTGTTACTAATAAAAAAAAATTGCTGGCTAAGACGTGAAATTTGATACTAAATTTGGAGAAGAAAAAATGCATCTACCCACTAAATCATACAACTTTTATGTTAGTTGTAGTGGTATATGCCGAGTCCGCTCCTAAAAAAGCATGAGGGGATGGAGCTACGGGCAAATAGGGTGTGGTCAAGCACCGCAACCCCTGTTTTGTCAATTTTTGGGTGCATACCCAGTTCTCCCTGAGCAGCTGGGGAGGCTCCGTCTCCCCTCGCTGCA
Organism: Crinia signifera; assembly: GCF_055691185.1. Lineage (NCBI taxonomy): Eukaryota > Metazoa > Chordata > Amphibia > Anura > Myobatrachidae > Crinia > Crinia signifera. The sequence goes on along the minus strand of NC_139227.1, from coordinate 87,581,421 downwards.
TTGATAGATCTATCCAATGATCACCGGCTGCTTTACAAAGTTGAGCAGTGGTGATGTTCGGCTACCCCCCCCCACACTCTTCCCCCCACCAAAGGGACAATGTGACCAGCAGGGGAGGGAAAGTGGGGCAGTCTCCAATTAATGGGACTGTACTGCTGTAATCGGGACAGTTGGGAGGTATGGCTAAATTGTTTCTGACAATTGGGCAGATGTATTAAGCACCAGCCAATCAACTCCCAACTGTTATTTTCAAACACAGTTCATTGGCTGGTGCTTTATCTCCTTTTAACTTATCTCCACTTTATCTCTTCTCCAGGCTTAATACAGCTGCCCCAATGTGTGATTTGTTTACAACTGCTTTGTGACTGAACAATACATTCAAATCAGGAAAATAATTTGTACATCTTTTTAGCTTTTTTTTTTTTTTTTGTTATGTGTTGGTGGCAGGTAAACTCAAAAACACTAATGCAGAAAACTCTGAATAACTACCGATAAAGCCAGCCAGAATGGACTGAGATCACCTGCTCTTACATAATATTATTGTTGCCCTCAGTCTAACCTGGTCATAGGGCATATGGTTGTGTGCTTACTGAGAAAACGTTGTCTGATACATTTCCTGAAACCCAGACAAAAATAGAAACAAATAAAACATGATATCACACGAACTACAAAAAATACAAGAACAAAAAAAACAAAAAAACATAGCATCAAATCTAACCAAAGCGTGCAAATAGGCACCTGAAAACCCATGCGGTCATGATACATGCCACCAGTGATGTAGCCTAAAACTATCTAGTAACTCTTTTAAGCAATATGAACAACCTAAAAAAAGGCAGGAAAGTCCCAGTATGAGAACTTCATCCCATCCACATATGTCAGCCTTGTGTAGGTACAATTGCGGTGGGCAAAATGAGCTGCCCGGGCCCTTGCAGAGGCCGGGCCCGGGACAGCTGCACCCACAGCACCCCCCTGTCGGCGGCCCTGCACACCAAGGCCTCAGGTACACTGGGCTGGAGAGCTATGGAGAGCTTCACCCTTGAGAGCTTTGTTCCTGCCTGCTGTGCCCCTAGAACACCATCTACTACTGTATTATTGCCCAATACCCTGAGCTAATATAACCATCCTTGCTCTAGTGTCTGTCCGATGTTTTTCTTATGTGCAGCGACATCCACCACTCTGCATATCTGTACGTGTTGCCTGGACTGAACTTCTGGCGCTACAGGGGTCCATGCTGCAGCGGTCGCGGCTAGTTGCCCTTCACCGTAAGGACCTTAGGAGGACAGGGAGGGGGGAGAGATGGGGCGCTGCAGCTTGTGAATAACAGTCTGCTTTCTTTTGCATGGTTATTCTCTCCGGCGACTTGCGAGGGGAGGGGAATTTCTTCAACAGCTGCCGCCCATAAGCACATGCCTCACAGGCCTAGTGGGAAATCCGGCCCTAGCAATTGGAACAGTGGGCGCACTATAGTTCCTGAAAAAGGGCAGAAGTTGCTGGTTTGATACCTAGGCATAAGATAGGTTTCATGCTGGCTAAATATTATCTTTACCAATACAAATCATACTTCTTTTTCAGAAAATGTTGCATTTGCAGAAAATACCATTGAGTTCTAGTTAACCTACAAGGCACAGTATGTTCTAGAAAGCGGTGTAATAGCAGAAACTGACAAATACTTTCATTCAATGTTGACAAATAGTTGAACATAAGAGATTGCTAAACTTTCTGAATAGCTTCCTGTCTTCCAATAGCAGCGATGCCCCATTTATGTCAATTAACTTTACTTGTTTGAACACTGTGTTCTCAATTAGCTGCTTCCAGTTTCTGTAATGGTTCCATGTTTATTAAATATAAGATTGTAAAGACCTTAAAATCCTTATTTAGTTGGTGAAGGCATATTATTAAGAAAAAAAAAACCACCAACCAGCATCAAACGGGGATTCCAATTACCTTTAAAACCCAAGCCAAGGATTCACAATAATTCCAAGATTGTATAGAGGAAAAGATGCCAGCTCTAGAATCCACACTGGATGCTGAAGGTAAGTACATTGGATAGTGCTATCGTCAGGCCAGGAAAGGGGGGTTTAGGTTTAGACACTGAGGTAGCAGGACTAAGGGTTACACTGCAGTGGGTGGTAGGGTTAGGATGTGGGGAGGGGGGTTAGGCAATTACAAGGGGTGGTTAGGGTTAGGCACTAGCGGGGAGGGCGAAGGGCAACCTGAAAGGGAGAAGGGTTCGGGTTAGGCTACGGTAAGAAAAGGTTAGAGTTGGGGAAGGGGGCGGGGGTGTGTGGGAGGTAAGCATACTTACCTGACCCCGGTTGTGATATCTTCCTTCAAAATGCCGGTGTTGGTTTTCTGTACTGCCGACAACCTGCCCTCCTGTCATCCATATATATCCCACAATTTGCATAGTGTGCTAATGTAATCTACAAATTACTGAGGTTTTTTTTTCACTTTGTCCATACAGCCATGTACTCAGAAATTAATAAATAAAAATAAAAGTCCTAAAAACTGTTGCATGCAACTTTACTCCACAATTCTAGTCCTGCAAACAGGTTTCTTGGTCAAATTGCCAAACTGGGGTAGGGTGTAGAACAGGAGCATAGTGGGAGCCTCGTCTGTGTATGAGGGCCTAGCATTTGTCTCCTCTGGCCAGAAGCCATTGCCTACAATCTTGAAAAGAAAGGTATCCTTTGCAAACAAGGTATCCTTTGCAAGAAAGGTATCCTTTGCAAACAAGCTTTCATTATTGATATTCAAATACCAATACTCTTAAACAGTGGACTGATAGTTGCCCATGACGATTACAGTTGCCCATGACAATTGCTTCCTTGTAGATTTGTGAAGCAGTTTGTTTATTGTAAAGTTGTCTACCACGATTTACCTCCGCAGCAGATAATTGGGGGCTTCTCAGTAGGGGAGGGTGTAAAGTTCCTCCATGTGCACTTTCCATATAACCCGGCACGGCAGGAGGGGTATCACTTTACACACACACATTCTCCTTCTCAGCATCACTGCACAGTAATATGTTCAAGAAGATACAGGGACAGGGTTGTGTAATTCCACAGCTTGAAGTGATTCTGGCTGGAGAGAGGGAATAATATGGGCCTTAACCCTTTCAGCCAGAAGAGGGAACACATGGCCTGTTTGTAGAACGTCAGTCCTCATACAGATAATTTCTTTACCATCCTAGAGATAATTGTTGACCAACCAATGCAGAATCTTCTAGGACATGTTTTCATGATAGACAAGATCAACTGTCTATGGCATATAATAGTTTAATCTAGCAATGCCGAAAACATGTTTTACATGTTTTCTATTTTTCTGTCATCCTTATATATGCTAAGCAATATAAATAAACCATACACATGAATGAAATCTGCTTGGAAGGGGTTTATCATTAGATGTAAACAGTGGCGGACATACATTTTTGTGAACCTGAAGCTTGAACTGTTATTGTGGCCCTTTCAGTTGCAACAATGTCCTTGCTGCTTTGCTGCCCATTGCAAGGACCTCCAGCTCTAGTTGCAGAGAACGAAGTGGTGGGGTAGAGTCATTGAAATTGGCCATACAACACCTTCTATACTACCATGCTCTCACCTTCGCTCCCATGGTTGCCCTGTTCTTTGTGGTTAGTTATAGACAAACCCCCATCCTTTTGGAAAGTGGCTTAAACAATGATAACAATAGCAATGGTATATAATACGATTACTAGACCTGCCTCCAAGGGACAGAGCAGAGCTGCTACACATGCCAAGCGGTCTACTAAGTTAGCTGCATTTGTGGATCTGAGTTCTCAATCAGTGCACTGGACCAGAGAGTAGCTACCTGGAAGAAGATGCAGGAGCCTTACCATGAAGTGGGAGAATGGGTTCTGAGAAAGTCCAGCCTATTATATTTGTGTACATTTATGGTACATTTATTCTTTTCCTGACCACTTATTTATATTATTTAAACGTTTGATACAGCCTATACTATATATACCATCTATGGTGTTAAATGCTAATACTGCATTCCATACAGTATCCATTATATAAAAAGACCAATGTGTGTAGATTAAGGGGTTTATTCAGGTTGATTCGCAAGGCTGCGAATTCGCAGCCTTGCGAGTCCACCAAACCCCGCCCGGCGAACGACCGCCCCCCGCCGCCCCCTCAAAGTGCGGCTTCGCCCGAGCAGCTGCGAATGGATGTTTTGCATAAACATCCATTCGCATGGCTCGGGTAACCACCCACATCTTTCGATGGTCACCGACCATCGAAGGATGTTTAGCGTGCATGCATATATAAGTGACTTTTCAGTTACTTACATTTGCGTGCACGCTGGCGTGGATATAGGCGGGCAGCTGACATCCGGTGATGTCAGCTACCCGCCCCCCACACCCGCGTCACTGCCTCATTACCATGAGAACGCCCATCGTTCTCACGGGAACACCCATGGAATGCTGGGCGTTCCCATATGGTAATGGGGCAGCCCGGCGCCCCCGCCCATCTCCGCCCCCCCACGCCAGCGAAAGGTCGCCGTGGGTGCACGCACCATATGCCTGCACATGCGCAGATACCCGCCAGTACCGATGCGCAGATATTCGCCAGTACCGAATGGATTTGAATCAGGCCCTAAGTTTTATGGTTCATTACTACAGTAGGTTCTACTTCCTTCTCCCAGACACCTGCACTTGCTCCAATGTTCCGCAGAGTGGGAGATTGTGCGCTGCTTTTGGAAACCCTCTCCCTTGCAGTAGTGGCCTATCTATTTAGCAGCTGAGACTTTCTACAATTATTACATAGATCATGCATACTGGCATTTGGTTTGGATTAAAATTCTTAATTACAAATGCAGTTAAACCGCCAGCTAAACACACACACACATACACACACACACAAACACACACACTTTGTCACTGGATGTTTCATAGGAGTCCCTAATGTAAATGTCTGCACTAAACATAAAAAGTGGGTCATGCAGCATTTGGCAATGATCCATGCTGCTGCAGTGCTCCTAGTAACATCACAAGTGGAGATGGGGAGCATTGGCATCAATAGTTTCCCATTATTAGATCTGTTTTCATGTATTATACTGTTCTAGACCTTGTGGCCTACTAACCACTAGGGTGGTGCGACATGTGCACCGCATAGGGCATCTAAAGGTAGGCGGTACTGATCTGCTGTTTTAATCACTTGCAACTTTCATATATTTAATTCCCAGCATTACCTAGCTGCCCCCTCTCCCCGCATGCCCCATAGCACTTTCAGCCTTTTATTTAAGGCACACATTTCAAAATACTCTTATACATCACATACAGGAGCAAATAATACAGTATTGTGTGCTTTAAAAAAAAGGAGATGCACCCCCCTCTTCAATGATTGGTGATACCACTGGCTTCACACACGCCATATATATCCCTACACCAATATTATGTCCAACATTGAATTACTACTAGAGTTACCATATTATGTTCCTTCCTATGTTTATATATGTTTTGGAAAATTCGAAAATGGTGGATTGTTCCTCACTTGGGGCCAGATGTATTATGCTTCAAAAGTGATAAAGATGAGAGTGATAAACAACCAGCCAATCAGCTGCTACCTGTCATTTTTCAAACCCAGCCTGTAACAAGGCAGGTAGGAGCTGATTGGCTGTGTCACAACATTCAGTTATTGTTTGTTTCTTACCTGGTTTGTGGCTTCTCCTGTCTGTTCAGCCTGCTCCATGCTGCAAGGAAGTTCTGTGTGGCCTGAGCTTTGCTAATTACAGCACCTGGAGGAGTCCTTGCTGCTGGCAGCTCTGTATAGTTGAACTGTGCTGTGAGATCTGAGCTCAGCTAATTAGTAACACCTGGTAACTCTCTCCTGCAGGAGAGTTCAGTGTAAACTGAGCATGCTCAGCCCATTGATTAGTCCACCTGTGAGTTCCCTGTGCTTCCTATAAAGGGCAGCCTCTGGGAGACAGAAGCTGCCAGAGTATAGGTTCACACCAGCTCCAGCGTCCTTGTGCTTAGTATATTACCAGTTTCCTGATTACCATATTTGACCCCGGCTTGTTTCCTGACTATTCTCCTGCCTGATCCTTTGGTACCGTGTCCAGTGACTCTGTGTATGACGCAGCTTGCCGTTTGACTATTCTTCAGCCTTATCCCAGTGTACCGCGAACTGTGCTTCCAGTGTATGACCCGGCCTGTCCTTGGATACTCCTTTGCCTTTCCCTTGTGTTCCTACTTGCCCGCACTGATACCAACTCGGCTAGACAACCACGCTTCCATATTTCACAAGCTACCGCCACTCATACGGGGAACCTGACCAGGGGGCCGCGACCGACGTGTCGGGTGCCGCAGAAGCCCATATCCCGCTTGGAGGGGTCACTGGCAGAAAACCCCCGGCACGGTTAGACTCCGCGCCCTTGTGTCAGGTCTAGCCAATCCCCGAGTGGTAGTGCACCCCAAGTTTGTGACAGGCTGGCTGTTTATCACTCTCCATTTTATCACTTTTTGAAGCTTGATACATCTGGCCCTTGGTACCTTTATACTAGCTCTATTGTATTCATCAATTATGACTTGTGAGGATCAATAAAACATATTTTGGAGAAAAAAAGGAGAAGCAACTGAATGTCCTGTGTGATTTACAAATGAAGAATAATTTAATTACATGACAAAAACTCAATAGTTGTGTGACCACCTTTTGCCTTCAGCACAGAATCAATACTTCTAGATACACCTGTGCAGGCATTTAATAGGATTATAGTCAGGTGTATGATTAAGCAATCATGCCATACAGGTGATAATAATTATCATTGTCATATATAGGTTGAAACACAGTCATTAAGTGAAGCAGAAACAGCTGTGTTACGAATAACGTAATGTCTGCAATAGGCATGGAGTGGGTTAAACATCCAAGACTGTTGTGTGACCTAGGGGAGCATGTGACTCGGTGGTCCAATAAGGACTTAGGGAAGGGCAGTGTTAGCTGGGATATCAGGGCAGGAAAGGGAGGAGTATTTCTCTCTTTCCTGAAAGTTTTCCCGCCCTCCCTCCCTTGTGTTATTATGGTTGGGTGGGTGTTAATCGCGTTGGCTGATAGGCGGGAAAGAACGGCAGGTGAATAGAATTAGTTCTTATTCAAATGATGATGCTACGTATATGTTTGCTTTTCGGTGCGCTCGCCTCTCATTGGCTTAGGCCTTCGCTCGATCTCCCGCTCGGGGGGCAGCGAACCCATCAGATGGGTGGGTAGTCAATGCAGTAGGTCGAGCGGATACCGCTTGTTAGGGTAGGCTTGATTACGTATGCAGATTGTGTGGGTGGAGCTTAGTTAATTAGCCGTTCTTTCTGGGCCACCATTAATTAATTAATTATTAATAAATTAATCTAGCTTAAAAGTGCTAAAATAAATCAGCTAACAATTTCTGCCAAACCTAAGTCTCCGAGTCTTTATTTCAGGTTTAGTTTGTAAGTTTTGAAATGTGATGTATATACATGCTAGAGGTCACACACATCAGATGCTAGGATGTTTAAGCCTTAAAACTGGGTGAGAAACAGATAAACTCTGCTACAAAGGGGAGGTTGTGGAAGACAGTTCAATGTCACAAGCCCATACAACCTGGCAAGAAGGTAGTTATTCTGCATCAACATGGTCTCTAATAGGCACAGATTTCAAAGCTAATTGTGTTTTCAAAATGTTCTGTTCAAGCTTTTTTTAATAAAGCACAAACAGAGGCGTAACTACTTTTTTGCGCCCCCTCGCCGGACATTTCGGGCGCCCCCCCCCTGAAATATTAACCCCCTCCTTACCCGTCCCCATTGCCGCCGGCGCTTCTGCCCCTAACCCGACACGCAGATCTGTGTCGGGTGACGGGCGGTAGCTGGCTCCGGCTGCAGTGCTAATATAATAACAGACACTCGGAAAATGGCTGCCCCCATACAGCATTATGGGGGCAGCCATTTTCCGAGTGTCTCTTATTATATTAGCACTGCAGCCGGAGCCGGGGACCACCCGTCACCCGACACAGATCTGCGTGTCGGGTTAGAGGCAGCGGCGCCGGCGGCAATGGGGTAAGGAGGGGGAGGGCAGGAGTCGGGAGCCGGGACCAGGTGGTAACTATAGTCCTGCAGACCCCCCAGGCGCCCACACCTGCCTAGCGCCTCCCCGCCACCGCGGGGGGCTGCGGGACTATAGTTACGCCACTGAGCACAAAGAAATGGGCAACATTGCAGACCGTAGATGCAATGGTTGGCCAAGGAAACAGTAAATAAGATGAAAGACACAACGGGAGACAATTAATGGGATGATATATCTCGACTTTTTTATATATCTGCGATCTTTAGTAAAAGAACATCCGGATTTGCATGTTTTTCCAAAATTGCCAACTTAAATGGATGCGAATTTCAGTGAAAATTGCACTTTTTTGCAGTGAAAAATAGCACATTCTGAACTGTCGATTATTCAACACACTTCAATTCGCATCCAGATGTTTTCCCATTAAAAAATCACAAATTTAATAGGATGCGATTTTGGAAAAATTGTACCAAAAATTGCAACACAAACAGACCAGGATCTGACAAATTTGACAGAACCATAAACAGATGGATACGGAGGGTATCTTTGGGTCAGTGCGCGTATTAATAAACCACAAGCAGCTTAGTGCAACATATAAAGTGAAATCCCACTTTCACTTAGATTGAACACAAATTGCAGAAAAGAAATATGGCTCTAAGCGCTAGTGATGTTTGTCAGCAAATCAGTACACCAATAAGTGATTCACAGAAAACAGTGATACGGTTACTACCTTGAGGGGTAATTCCCCATAAAAAGTCACTTATCCAGTGTATATTCCATAGGCTCTTTGTTTTCAACAGAGGGAGATGCAGTCCTCCGACCACCTTCTAGCACGGAAGCTTATGCTGTTGCGATCACGGATATCCCAGCTGAAAATAGAGCAGACCTGCCTGTCAGTCTTGTTTCTCAGCCTGCTGCAGCAAGATCTGAGTATGTGCTTGTAATGAGCACCTGGGTGATTCTGATTCAGAACCATAAACAGACCAGTGTGATCTGTGCATGGTTCTAAAAAATGTGTCAAAGTTGAAATAAAATAAAAATGGCGTCGGCTCCTGAGCATAGCCATCCTCGGCTCATTGATCCAGACCTGGTTCCAAAAATAAGGGAGATAAAAAGCATAGGGACCGGTTCTGGTTCCAAATATATGGGGGACAAAAAAACTGGGGGTCCCCTGTATTTTGAAAACAGCCTGCGGTGTCATGCCACAGCCGGGTAACACTTTTTATGTAAGGTCCCCCGGCTATACCATGCTCACCGTGACTGGTCAGCCTTGGTTGGGGTACCTGGGGGAGTGGGGGCCCCCCAATAAAGCAACCACAAGTGCCAGCATGCAGGGCATTAATGGGCCCCTTGGACTTGTAGTTCACCTGTAAAAAGACTGTTCAAATAAAATCACACAAGCAGAGAAAAGTATAAATTTAATACATACACTCACCAGTATACATACCATTCCTGGCTCCAGCAGTGACTCTGTGCTGCAGCTTCACCCCACACTGACTGTGGGGTGAGCTGGCTCCGCTCGCACTGACTGCGAGGTGAGCCGGCTTTCTCCACACTAATGACAGCGACTATCCATGCTGTCATCCTTTTATAGAAACACAGCCCTGATTGGCTTATTAATGCCCCACATGTTGGGACTTGTGGTTCATCAAGTCCCAGCATGTGGGGGAGGCCTGCTGGGACTTGTTGTTTGACTATAAAAATATTTTTTATTTATTTATTTAATTTTACACGTATCAGTCTGGCGTCCACTGCTTAAGGACTCTGGGGACAGCCCCAGGCTTCAGCCCTGTACAGGTGAAGCCTGGGGGGGGGACCCCTTTATTGAGGGGGTCCCCACTCCCCCAGATACCCCATCCAAATCTGACCAGTCACAGTGAGCATGGTATGGCTGGGGGACCTTACGTAAAAATTGTCTCCGAGCTGTGGCATGACAAGACGGGCTGTTGGAGTCCGGTGCTGGTTCAAAAATACAGGGGACCCCCCATTTATTTCCCCCGTATTTTTGGAACCAAGTCTTGCTCAATGAGCCTGGTTCTAGTTATGCTCAGGAGGTGGGACTCCACGCCATTTAAATTTTTATTTTTACTAAATACTGCACACTTTTATGTCTTAAAAAATCACACGTCTAAAAATGTGCACATTTTCATGACTAAAATTGGCACATGTCTAAAAATTTGCACATTTTGATGACTAAAAATCACACCATATCGCACTTTTCACCCGCAAATTTGCAACCCATTGAATAGTCGATTTGAAAAAAAAAAAATTGCAATTTCGGAATATGCGATATTGTGCGATTTCAGAACATTACCAAAAATACCATCCCATTAAATGTCACCCAGGAACTGAGGTGCAGAAGAATGGCAGCTGGTCAACATTTTTAATATCTGGCATTCACAGAAGTCCATTTATTCACTGAAGGAATGAAGAGAAATACAATAATGAGTTGCTGCAGGCAACAGTGACGCTGGGTTGAGGTATTCATTGTGTCCTCAATGCAGAGAAATACAAGCAGGTACTTGCAATACCACCAGGAAGATGTCTGATTGGCTCCAATTTATTCTGCAGTAGAATAACAACCCCAAACATACAACCAATGTCATTAAGAACTATCTTCACCGTAAAGACGAACAAGAAGTCCTAAAGAGAGGATATGGCCCCACATAGCCCTGATCTCAACATTATCAAGTCTGTCTGGGGTGACATGAATATACAGAGGTATTTGAGCAAGCCTCCAACCACAGAAGATCTGTGGTTAGTTCTCCAAGATGTTTGAAACAATTTACCTGTTGAGTTCATACTTGCCTACCTGATCCTCTCCTTCAGGGAGAAAATGCTCTGTTTCTGGTCTTCCCTGGTTATGTATGATTCATGATTGCCATCACCTGTGGGGAGCTAGGTCATTTATAAGAAAGGTGTTTCACCACAGGTGATGGCAATCATACAATACCAGGAAACTCCAGGAACAGAGCATGTTCTCCATCATGGAGAGGGTCAGGTAGACAAGTATGGTTGAGTTCCTTCAAAAACTGTTCCTGGAAGAAAATGTTGCTTTGAAGGCAAAGGGTGGTCACACAAAATATTGATTTGATTTAAATTTCTATTCTGTTCATTCACTTTGCATTTTGACAATTGATACAAATAAGCTATTAACAATGTTAATTTTGTAAGCATTCTTACTTTGCAGCACTTTTGTATTATAGATAGATAGATAGATATAGATATAGATATATTCAAATTATTTACAATATAGAATTCAGTCATTTTGGGGTTGGTGCAGTGGCGGATTAAGGCAGGGGTGATAGGGGCGGTCGCCCTGGGGCCCCCACACTCATGGCGCCGCTGCAAAATGATGCCGGGCAGCATCTGAGCGAGTGCTCAGATGCTGCCCAGGAGTTCCCGATCCCCAGCCTGCAGTCTGAAGCGGGTATAGGCAGTGCGACCTGCGCAGCGTGACCTCTGACCGTCACGCTGCACAGGCCGCACCGCCCATATCTGCTCCAGAGTGATCCCGCCTCAGCCCTCACTACCAGTCCTGACTTATGTTGCAGCTGCGGCCGCCCGACCCCCCAGGGTGGCTCTGCTGCTGCTGTTGCCACCACCACCCGCCCGCTCCTGTCTGCCCTGCTCCCGCTGATGTCTGGGGGGATGGGGGCATCGTTGGCGTGATCTGTGGGGGGCCCTTACAAATTTGTTGTCCAGGGCCCCCACAGACCTTAATCTGGCCCTGGGTTGGTGCATAGTTTTGCAGCCAGATGTGAGTTGTATTGGTACAATATAGTTAGCAAGTTGTGTTTAATTACTGTTTAATAAAAGTGCTTCAGATGTCAGATGAAGACAATCCATCGCATACAAACAAAGGCAAACAGATAAATGGATATCGCTTCTGCCAGCTCTTTTGTTACTAAGCAGAATGCCAGAAAGGCGCAGAGAAGATGTGATCACGGGAGGTAAGATTGGGCAATAGACTTCTGGATTCCATTTCAAATCAGAAACGTACCCAAGAAATAGCCAAGAACAATAACAGTGGGAAAAAAATACAATAATAAGGCCTGGTTAGAATTGGTGTCACGTCTGACTTATTGTGCAGGCGGCCCTGGGGTGAGGAGACGGAGAGACCTGCCAAGCGGACACTTTCCATATCTCATCCCGCCGTCTACCGTTTAACCCTGCCTCTGCCAGAAGTGTTCAGAATGAACAATTTAACCTTGACTTGACAAGAGGCTGAAAGAAGAGGTTGAGTCTGCGCCAATAGGGAATGCCAGAGAACTGATTTGTATTTTTCTTGGCAAGTCGGGAATGTTCGACATTACAAAATGACCAATCATAGTGTGAAATAACAGCAATACAAACGTAACTTTGCGTATTGTTTTTTGTTTAAAATTCTATGAAAGCTTAAACTGCTTATATAGGTTACTGCTTTGGAAGATTGTGTTACTGCAAAGTCATTTAAAACAATTGGCCTATTATTTCACAATCTTTTGGTTTGTGGTATTTCAATCAGTTATTACTTTATCTGTTTTTTCTTGTATTTTTGCTATAATTGTTGACATACATTGGGTCGTCCACTGAAGGTCGACTGGCTTTGGGTCAACACAGACAAAAGGTTGACATGCCTAAGGTTGACACAAGCATTGGTTCGACATTGGGAAAGTCAACTGTCAAAAGGTGGACATGAGTTTTTAATGCTTTTTTTTAGCTGGGCAGCACGGATGGTGTAATGGTTAGCATTACTGCCTCACAGCGCTGAGGTCATGGGTTCGATCCCCACCATGGCTCTAACTGTGCGGAGTTTGTATATTCTCCCCGTACTTGTGTGGGTTTCCTCCGGGTACTCCGGTTTCCTCCCACAGTCCCAAAATATACTGGTAGGCTAACTGGCTCCCAACAAAATGAACCCTAGAATGTCTGTGTGTGCGTGTACATGTGGTAGGGAGCATAGAATGTAAGCTCCTCTGGGGCAGGGACTGATGTGAACATTCATATATTCTCTGTAAAGCGCTGTGGAATATGTATGCGCTGTATAAGAAACTGTTAATAATAATGATAATAATGATAATAATAATAACTGACATGCGCCGACAAGCAGTACACCAGGGATGCAGTGCACCAATGCCGTGTCCATGTCGACATTCAGGACAAAAAATTTGAAAAACCCATATCAACTCCTATTGCTTACAGTATGTTGAAATTTTGACACTGTCGACCTTAGGCTTTGTCTGTTTAGATCTAAGGCCTGTTGACCTTCAGTGGATGATCCAATGTATGTCGACCTTCATTTGGTCCAACCAATGACCCATTCCCATTGCACAGATGAGCCAAAGTTTTAACCCCTTCCCGACACATGACGTATATATACGTCATGTGTCGGTTGCGGGGGAATCAAGCCAGCTCACGGAGTGAGCTGGCTTGAAAGAGAGCAGGTAATGGCTGTATATTACAGCCAGGCACCTGCTCTCACGGCCACGAGCGGCGAGTTCGCCGATCGTGGCCGTTTAACCCTTTAAGCACCGCGGGCAAAGCGCCCGCAGTGCTTAAATAGCTGATCGGAGGGGGGGCGCCCCCCTCCGGCGCCGATCGGGGCCCCCCGCGGCGAGATCGGAGGGTGCCGATCGGTTGCCATGGTAGCCAGGGGTCTAATGTAGACCCCTGTGCTGGCCGTGTCAGTATTCCTATTACATCCTGCCTGAGGCAGGATGTAATAGAAAGTGCTGAAAATCACTATGTTCAGCCATAGAGCTCTATGGCTGAACCTAGTACAGGCGATCGCGCCCCCTAGTGGTCAAGTACACTAGGGGGCCTTGTAGTAAAAGTAAAAAAATAAATAAAAATAAGTTTAAAAAAAATAAAAAAATCACCCCCCTTTCCCCATTTCACAAATAAAAATAAATAAAAAATAAAAAAATAAACATATTTGGTATCGCCGCGTTCCTAAAAGTCCGATCTATTAAAATATAACATTAGTTATCCCGCACGGTTAAAGGCGTAAACGGAAAATAATTCCAAACGCCAAAACTACGTTTTTTGGTCGCATCGCGTACCCAAAAAAAAATAACTAAAAGAGATCAGAAAGTCGCCCATATCCCATAATGGTATTAATTAAAAAGTACACTTCAGCCCGCAAAAAATGAGCCCTCACCCAGGTCCGTAGATGGAAAAATAAAAAAGTTATAAGCCGCAGAACATGGCGACGCGACGCAAATTAGAAAAACCGTAAAAGTTGCTATTTTTTTTTTTAGTGGTAAAACATAACGAAAACTATATAAGTTTGGTATCACCAGAATCGTAACGACCCATAGAATAAAGATAACCCATCATTTTAAACGAACTATGAACTCCAAAAAAAGCGTAACCAGCGCAAAATTGTGGAATGGCGTTTTTTTTTTTTTACCCCACATTGAATTATTTCCTGATTCCCCAGAATATTATACGGTATAGTAAATGGTACCATTACAAAGTACAACTTGTCCCGCAAAAAAAAAGCCCTCATGTGTCTATATAGCCGGAAAATTAAAAAAGTTACGCTTATTTGAACGCAAGGAGAAAAAAAAAAAAATAATTAACAAAAAAGGCAATGTCGGGAAGGGGTTAAAGCCGTTTAAAAAAATAGTTTTATTTGGATGTTGGTTTTTTCCACTTCACAGGTATCTCGGGTGGCCCCGCGGATTTTCCGCTATCATTTTTGCAGTCTTGTTAGAAACGCCCAATCACTTTGGGGGTTATTCTAATCCACTCTTTCTGACAAAATCCTTCTTAGATGGACAAAACCATGGCCCTTATTCTGATCGGTGCGGATATTCCCGAATTCTTACGGTGCGGGCCGCACGCATCGCTGTGCGGCAGCGTGCGGCCATCGTCCGTAGAAACGCCCACGTGTCCTCCGCATTCGGACGGACTCACTCTGTAAGAACAGGGGGGAAACGTACAGATTCTTGCACGGTCTTCCCGCACAAGTACGGTCTTACCGCGTCAGAACGTACGGAAAGCTGTCCGTACGCCCCGATGCGGAGTATTTACGCACAATCCAACACTTTTGTACTGAGTACACACAGCGATCACATGACCCACTTAGGCTATTAGGCAACCTCCTGAAAAAGGGATTGTTAGCAATTTCAATCAATTAAATGCTCATCTATACTAACCCACATTCCTACTACATTCATGACACACATTAACCCTTACAGCATGTGACCCTAACATACATCTAGATATACTATGTACATTTTGCTTATTTTAAACATTTTAAACAACTTACACATATACTTTAGCATGTTAGAAAAAAACACTGACAACTTTCAACTTTCAATAACGATTTATTACAAAATAAATTTAAAAACCACATTATTAATTTTCTGCATCAATGATGCTGTCCATTAGTGCCAACATTTGGCACATCAGGCCTCGCGGACGAAGGAGGGCTCCACTGCGACCCTCCTCTGCTTGGGCAGGCTCATCTGTGGAGGAAATTCAAATTTAAAAATGACTAATGATATTCATGCATACATTTAACATAGTCAAACCTACATTTGAAACATGCATTGTGACAGGTGTGTGTGTATATATATATAGATATATAGATATATAGATATATATATCTATATATCTATATATATATATATACACACACATATCTAACTATATATATGAGACATACACCTATACATACATGCATACATACTACATGGAAAGCCTGATTTTGGCCCTCTACCCTGTACTCTGTCAAACACCTCAGTCATACTGCTACTTCTCAATCCAAACCCACCCATGACAAAGCTGTGAGAAGCATGACACGCGCTGCACCAATCACAATTCGGCAAACAAAGTTCAGTGTCTGTTATATGATGGAGCCTGGCAGGGGAGTTACACAACTCTCAGGAATGCTCAGTACATTTGTGCAATCAAGCATGGCTTGGCTGCTGATGGTCTGTTCCATAAATCATTGTCATAATGCCAGTTAGGGGAAGCTGTAGCAATAACCCACTCCCATGCTCAAAAGCATTACTAAGAACAACTCAACACAAAATTATGGTGCAAAACATACATGCAGACCGCAGGGTGTGGTTAGCTAGAGGAGGGCCCAGGGGCACTGACCACTTGTTACTCCAGTCTAAGCCACGCCTGTCCATACTCCATTTATGCCATACTGAATCTAGTTTACAAAGATCAATCACCAGTAAACTCTACTCACCTATATGAGGTTTTCTTCCAGGATACAGATTAACTACACAGGTTCAGTGGCACTTAAAATCGACCTGAAAGCCATCCGCACAACCTGTGTCATTAATATGTGTCCAGGATGAAAGGGATGGTTTGGCCACCCTATCTAACCCCTAAGTGTGTCTGTTGCTACCCAGTTTGTTTTACCACTTGATAGTATAGAAAAATATAATTGAATCACCAGTGCTGCCTAGCAAATAGAAGATGACAAAAGGAATAATGCAACTTTATCTATACATACCAATTTGGGGGGCCTGCACCACCTCACAGGCCTCCTCTTCTTCAGGTGCCTCGTCATGTGGCACCTCCGCCTCTTCAGCCACCTCGGCCTCCATTGCCACCACCTCCGCTGCCCACTCCTCCTCCTCCTCCACTTCCTCCCTTTCCTCTTCCTCTCTTTCCTCTTCCTCCACTTCCTCCCTTTCCTCTTCCTCCACTTCCTCCGCGGCCCCTTCTGCAATGGCAACCTCCTCGGCCATGACTTCCTCCGCCTCCTCCTGGGCCTGGGAAGCCTCAGAGTTATCTCGGGCCAGTCTTGCTCGTTCCCGTGCTGTTTTTGTGAGAAAAAAAAGTGCCAGTTAGGGGTCATTTGTATTAAGCCTTATGAAGCTACAAATGCTAAGGTTATAAGTACAGATAATTGTACAGGCAAACAGCTCCTTAGTGGCCTTTACAAAACACAGCCTGTAATATGGCAGGTATGCTGTGACATTTGGGCCCTTGTAAGCATCACAAGCATTAATCCTCCCCAATAACATATTTTATGACCATTACAGGGTGTCAATCAGGAAGTAGCACTCATATATTGTATGGCATGTTGAACTCATGATCAGGCTGCTGACCTTAGTGGATTAAATAATGTCAGGTAAGCAATCATGTACAAATCCACATTTACTGTTGAAATACTCACATCGAGCAATGCTGGCCCTTATGCTTTGAAGCCTCTCTGGCTCCCTGCGCCGGAGGTCGGACCACCGCCGCTCAAGCTGTGCGATGGTCCGCCGCACTTGGGTGCGGGCGTAGATCCGCCGGCGGGCCACCGCATAGGCAGAACGTTTCTGCCTATTTGTAATAAACGGGCCAGCACGGCCCAGCCTGGTCTCCATAACGGAGACCAGTGTCCTCAGTTCGGCTGCAGAGAAGGGTGCTGCTCTGCCATAAGCCGCCATTTTAGGAGTGGCACAAATTTAACAATCATGTGCTGTCATTGGTTGATCAGAGTGATATTTGGTATTAACTTTATTGTTCATTTTTACACTAACAGCGTGTATGCGCCCGAACAGACGGCTAACCCATTGCATCGCACACCCATCCTAAACAGTGTAAAATAAGATGGAAACATATTATACCTAATCTATAACATTCCACAAACATGGGTATAAGCAACAGGTGAAATAGTGTGCATCTCTAGACACTTACACCTAACTCAACAAGGTACCAAACAGCTAATGTATAATGAAGGCAGACCTTTTCCCAAAATGAGCCCATGCAGCCATGTGTACACTTACCTTCTACTGGGCCATATTACAGAGGTGGAATGAAAAGTAGCTAGCATCTAACCTGAATGTGGAGTGCTTTCACATGTGATTTGGATGGTAGCACTGATTACTTGTGGCTAAGTGGTGGACTGGATTGACATATGGAATGGGTAGTGTCAGTTGTACTACATAGCAAACAAGTGCACAGTACAGAAGTACATTCAAATATACATGTCATGTCTGACCTCAGTTGTATTTGGTCATTGGTGTTGGAATCTGCATTTAGCAAATAAATCACACTTACTGAGTTTGCCAGGTTTTCTGGAAATATTTCTCCACACCAAGGGGCGGGCCGTATGCGCCGCACGGTTGACGCTGGGGTACGGAACGCGGCCGTACGGAACGCAGCTTGCAGCTGATTAACGCCAATTACAGAAATAGTATTTAAAGTGGTCCTTGAAAGGCAAACACTTGTTGCAAAATGCCAGGCTCAGACTCTGAGGAAGAGCAGGTGGTGCAGAATCTGTTATCCCGCATGGAGGCCAACACCACATATGTACCCCTCAACCCAGAGGACCGAGCTGGCCCATCAACATCAGGCCAATCAGCAGCTGGGCCATCCTCAGCAGAATCATTGGGAACCCAGCAGGTGGCTTCCCAACAGAGTAGCCAGCCCAGCACTTCAGGTACAGCAACCGGTGCCCGTGGCCGTGGAAGTGGCAGTGCCCGTGCCCGTGGCCGCAGTGGGGCAACACGGGAACCCACAACACGAAACATGGCATATGAACCGCGGGAGCTTGACATCCTGGTGACCCGGGCATGTGATTTAATTGAGTGTCCAGCGGTGAAGTTGACACACACAAGGAGATGGAAGATCTGGGAGGAGATAACGGCAGAGATTAATGCAGTGGCTCCACAAGTTCGTCAGACGGAGCACGTTAAGAAGAGGCAAGTACATGTGTGTAAAATTTGAGTAGGACAAGTCCAGTAATGTTTACATTCAATATTAGATGGAGTTGGGCAATGGGTGTTCACGTTGCTTGGACGCACAGACATGTAGGCCATGACATTGAATTGATAGTTATTGGAGGGTGACTGTTTTTGTATCTTATAAGGATTGGTTTGAAAAAAGAATATAGTAAGTTTGGTGTCAGTAGGCACATTTTGTATTATGTTTCAGATTGCAATGGGTGCTACAGCAAACATGAGGAGTTACATGTATTAATATGTACACTTTGATTGCAGGTGGCACGACTTCAAAGGCAACCTCAAGAAGAAATTGACCGAGCGGTGGCAACACAGCCAGACCTCTGGGGTTGGCCCCATGCCTGCCAAGCTGGAGCTCACCCCCCTGGAAGAGATGGCCCAGTGCTGTATAGCAGTGGAGGAGGTCCGGGGGGTGAGCACTATAGACAGCGAGTCCCCAGCGGAAGTGATGGCTTCTACTCTAGAAGGTAATTATTTGCCAGGCCATAAGTAGATGTTTCACATTTTGCATGGAATGTGTGGTAATTGGAATTTTCTTGTTCAACAGCATCGCCACCGCTTGGTCAAGATTCTCTTGAGGAGGTTGTGGAGTCTGTGCCACCTGGCCCCAGTAGCAGGCCCGTGCAGCAGCCGCCGGGATTGTCCGCGGCTGAATTGTCCATGTGGGGCCGTGTGCTGGATAGTATTGTGCAGCAGGGAGAGTCGGCATTCGAGCGGGTGCGTAGGGCCGAGGAGGTGCTGCAGGGTTTGACCAGCAGCCAGCAGAGTATTGCTGAGAGCCTGCAGGCTATGAGTGCCAGCCAGCAAGCTATGGCTGGCAGCCACCAAGCTATTGCTGGTAGCCTGCAGGTGCTGGCTGATCAAGCCCTGCGGCAAAACGACCTCCTCCTCCGCCATAATGAACTTATGGTGGAGCTAGTTAACAGCAATAGGGCCCTAATGTCACCCGCTTCGGGTGCATTACCAACCTTATCACTCCCTGCTGCCAGAGGGGGAAGAAGATCCACCCCCTCACCAGCACGTGCTCCACATGAGCCACCATCTGACTCTGGCCGTGGACGAGGCAGAAGAGCTGCTGCACGTGGCAAGGAGCCTGCCAGGGGCAAACGTGCTCGCAAATGAACTTGTGTCCCCATTAATCTCCTCCGTTATGTCTTCCCAAATCTTCCATTGAGCTGTGTGTGTCAGCATCCTGTGTCCAAATCCGTGCCCAGGGTCACCACTTTTGCCCGCGGTTCAAATGTCATGTTTGGTTCCTCTGTTGCCCTGTTTCAGTGTGCTGTACTTGAAGTGTTGGTGCTGTACTTTTGTTGTGAAGCCACCTGATGTGTTCCCAATGATTCTGCTGTGGCTATTTATTCTTTATTATGTAATTTTTGTCCTGGTATGGTACCATTTGTTTTGTTATGTATTTTCAATTATTGCCAAAGTTTGTTTAATAAATGTTATTTTGGCCCCACAAATGTCTGTATTAATTTAGACATGCAGAAGTGGCATGTGTATTAGTATTAATATTATTAAGTTGTGTGCATTATTTGCAGTGTTAAAGTGTGTGACAAGTGCAGCATGTAATGTTCCCTTTAAGCTGCAATGCTTCCAATTGTAGCAGTGAGAAGCGTGTAATTAACAAGTCATGGGTAAAGTATGTGATTGTATTGGGTTCAGGTGACATTGGTTGAGGTGCGTCCGTCCTGATTAGGCGTTCCGATTGCCTAGCGCATGACCGAGTGGTGTCCGCAAAGCAAAAGTAACCTTTTGGACACCGCACATTTCTTCCCTTTTTGTTCGCGTGCATTCGGCGTGCTGTCCGAATGCACGCCTACCAATATATGTGTACTCCCCCGTGTCCGCCCATGTTTCCGCCCAGTTTAGCCCACTTTGAAACTACGCCCCTGTGTCATTCCGCATGACGCCCATAACACACCCCTATTGCCCGAATGTATGCGGTGCACAGTTCTGTACGGGATTAGTGAGAACAAGTACGGAGACCATGCGTGGCACATTCTCCACGCATGCGCAGACGGCTAAAAAACGCCATCCGAAAGAATGCGGAAAAGTCCGCACCGATCAGAATAAGGGCATGTGCACTGCAGGGGGGGGGGGGGGGGGGGGCAGATGTAACATGTGCAGAGAGAATTAGATTTGGGTGAGTTATTTTGTTTCTGTGCAGGGTAAATACAGACTGCTTTATTTTTACACTGCAATATAGATCTCACTTTGAAGTAAAACCCCACCCAAATCTAATTATCTCTGCACAAGTAACATCTGCCCCCCTGCAGTGCACATGGTTTTGCCCATCTAAGAAGGATTTTGTCAGAAAGAGTGGATTAGAATAAGGCCCTTTGTTATGTATGAGCTTTTATCCCAATCAAACCACACAAACTCACTGGCTTTTGCAAACTGATTTTGCAAGGTGACCGATTATTGAATGAATGTGCATATTTTCTGATCGCAAGCCATACACTAGTTGATTGACAGGATGCCGAAATTTGTGGGTGTCATTTTCAGTGAATGTCAGAAAAAACGTAGGCGCCCCCAAGCATTTTCAGGGACTGTGACGGTCTGCGACGTCAGCTCTGGGCTCAATCAGCCTGTTCACAGGCAAAGTAGGTTCTGCATTATGCACAGGCTGCACAGACCGGGAAAATCACTTGATAGTGGGTTGTGTATGGATTTGCAGCTGGCCAATGATCGGCATGATTTTTGAAAGCCATTCACAGACTTGCACAGGGTGGGTTTTCACTCTGGCGGATGGTGGCTATCAGTGGCGTTACTAAAATTGGGGTGCCCCCCCGCCACTAAAATTTGTGCGACCCCACCTCCACAGCCCCCCTCCCTCCACTCACCCCCTCACCAATGCATCTTACGACGCGCTGATGATCCATTGCGGTCCCGGCCTTCTGCACCTGCTGTCAGTCACGGCACTCCTGCTCGTCTTGTTACATACAAAATGTCACATACAAAATGGTCGCCGCCTTACAGCAGAACATTATTTAGGACGCAAGAGGAGGTTACCCTCTAGCATCCTTTATAACTGTCTGTCTGCTAGGAAGGGGGCAGCCCAAACTTACCCACCCAAACTTACCTGGCCCAAACTTAACAGACCTCAGGCACTCAAACTTGACTAGCGCCACCGAGGGGCCGCTGGGTCTGTGGAGCTATTGTTATGCCACTGGTGAGTATCTGATCACAGGTCTCTGCTAAATTGCCCTGCTGTGGTCAGGCCTGAATATTCCAGCTCAGATTGCACAGATCTGTGCAGATCTAGAAACATTGGAGATGTACAGCAGTTAAGCATCTGGTTTAAGTACTCTAATTATACACTACGTACCTGATTGTAATTAACTTTGCCGCTTACCGAGTTCTTGTGACACTACCCTGACACAAATACTGTATGTAGACTGACTTATATTTGTGGGCTCCATGACGAAGACATCATGTGACATCAGCCGCCTGCCCAGTGTTCCCTTGCCCCACAGCCCCCCCTCGGCCAAGCGACATGCTGACTATGCATGCGCATATGAGAATGTGTGCAGATGCAGAGGCTTACCAACGCTTCCTCGGGCGAACACATGGGGGAAACGATGGAGCTAGAATCAGGCCCTATGTGCACAGGTTAAACTTTCAGCCAGTTATCCCTGTTTTTCTGGCAATTCTAATATCATGGTTTACATTCATCATTGAATAACACACCTGCCCTTACACATGTTTGGCTTTCTTCCAAAATTTGTGCAGGAAAACAGATTCAAATGTACTGTAGGAGGTAATTTTTCTTAAAGTTGGCTATTCCGAAATAATCTCTACCCTTTCCAAACATTATTGAAAATAACATTGTGTTTTTGGACTGGTTACAGTTCAACTTGGATTTGACAAGCCGCTTAAACGATTTTTTTTGTTTCACATTTTTCTGATAAAAGAAGGTAAATGTTTTTTATTGTTATGTGTTTTTTTTTTTTAGGTTGTACAAGGATGGGGAAACTACAAGTTATACATGACGTGCTACCCTAATAAATGTTCCAACATTTGTTGTAAAGTATCATGTTCAATCAGGGGCTGATGTAGTGCGAGTTCTATGCCTTTATGAGTAGCGTGAAGTATGTTAATTGGTTGTGCATATGCCAAGAAAACTAATCACATATGGCTAGGCTGATTTGTGTGTTTCTGACACTTGTGCCTGGCTAGGGAGAGAAGACCAGGGGTCTGGTGCAGAGATACATGCCAGCATAGGTGCCGATTTATGTTTTTGCTGGTGGGTGCTCAAGCCAAAAATATAGTGGCTTTATGGGGAAGGGGCGTGGCCACAAAATAATACCAATTTATATTACTGAGCACAGTTGTCTCCAATATTCAAATTATGGCAACAGAGTTACACATACATAAATGCCCCCACAGTGCAGGTACATAAATGCACCCACAGTGCAGGTACATAAATGCCCCCACAGTGCAGGTACATAAATGCCCCCACAGTGCAGGTACTCCGCGGACAGAATACACTCTTCCCGGCATACTGTTTCCCAGGTGGCGGGTCCGGCGATGTGGGTGCTGCAACCAAAAATTAGCAAGTTAATATGGCGGCCCAGCAGCGGGACTCGGGCCCGTGAGTGCTCATCAATTTCCGTGGGTGCTCGGGCGCTTGAGCACCCACAGAATCAGCACCTATGCATGCCAGTGCTAGGGAGAGAAGACCAGGGGCCTGGTGCAGAGATACATGCCAGTGCTAGGGAGAGAAGGCCAGGGGCCTGGTGCAGAGATACATGCTAGTGCTAGGGAGAGAAGACCAGGGGCCCGGTGCAGAGATGTATGCTAGTGCTAGGGAGAGAAGACCAGGGGCCCGGTGCATATATGTACACTAACGCTAGAGAGAGAAGACCAGGGGCCAGGTGCATATATGTACACTAATGCTAAGGAGAGACCAGGGGCATGGTGCAGAGATGTACACTAGTGCTAGGGAGAGAAGGCCAGGGGCCCAGTGCAGAGATGTACACACTAGTGCTAGGGAGAGAAGATCAGGGGCCTGGTGCAGAGAGACATGCTAGCATACCTCCTAACTGTCCCGCTTATCGCATGAACGTCCCGTTTTTTTGGGATGTCCGCACGTCCCTCCCGGGGCAGGCAGTGTCCCGCAAGGGGGGGGAGTAGTTGGAAATCCCCCCTGTCATCCATGAGTAGATACTGTGCACCGGAGAGGCTGGGGCATCAGAGCGGCAAGGATAAGGGCGTGCCCTCGCGGTAGTGCCAGGAGTATAGGCCATGCCCCAGTCCCATGAGGCCACGCCCACAAAATTTCATCTGTGCCGACCAGCAGCCTCAGAATGTTGGGAGGTATACGCTAGTGCTATGGAGAGAAGACCAGGGGCCTGGTGCAGAGATGTACGCTAGTGCTAGCAAGAGAAGGCCAGGGGCCCAGTGCAGAGAGACATGCTAGTGCTAGGGAGAGAAGACCTGGGGCTTTTCGTAGGCTTGCACAGGGCGGGATTTCACTCTAGTGGTGGTGGTGCTGGTGGTGGAGGTCAATGATTACCTGATCACAGGGCTCTGCAAATTAGTAAGACATCTGCAAATTAGCAGGGCTATTCTGTACATCTACTGTGCATTAGCACATGGGTGGCTGGCATGGGTGTGCACAGGGCCTCAAAACGAGAGGGAGGGGGGAGATATCCTCTTCTCTCCTCCCACAAAACAGACCTCTGACCTGATGTCCACTACTCCTGCACTACTCCTACCACTCTGCATTCTGGGAAGGGCTTTTCCTAGCATTAGCATAAAGTTTCAGACTGGCAAAATACACTAAAGAGGATACAGCGCCACCTTGCGGTGCAGTTCCGCCAGACTCAGCTCATACTGTAATTCACACACTTGGGACCGTATTTTGGTCCACACGCAATGCTGCAAAATTTGCCGCATTGAGTGTGGATGAAACGCTGCCTGACGCTCGCATGGCCTCGCTCGCATGGCCGCCCTCCCCCCTTGCTTGGCGAATTCCCCCACACAGCTGCGAATGGATGTTTAGCATAAACATCCACTTGCAGCCTAGGGTGCAGGGGCCAAATCATTCGATGGTCGCCAACCATCGAATGATTTGTAAGGTGCACGTAAAACTAAGACACTCTTGTCTTAGCTTTGCGTGTTCCTGTACAGGAAGAGGGTGGGCAGCTGACATCTGGTGACATCAGCTTCCCGCCCCGGCACCCGCGCCATGGTGCCATGGGAACGACCAGCATTTGCATGAGAACGTCCATAAAACACTGGGCATTCCCATAGTTACAGCCCGTCTCTGCCGCCCCAAGCCCCCTGCCCGCACTGCTAGGTGCAAACGGGACGGCGAACTAGCAGTCTGCGATGCCTGCTCACAACCATCACTCCCCTGTGTGAATTCGCAGGGGAGCGCGGTGATCAGAATAAGGCCCTTGGTGCACAATAGTGCAATGTTTCCTGTAAAACAATCACTGTATGTTATTATCCATCACTCCACATTCAATGTTTTTACATTTACAGATAACACATGCACATAAATTTAGGTTTGTGAGCTTCACTACTAAAGAATTCAGACAGGAATTTCTTGGTAAACACAGAATTGCCTTTGGGTATTCCATGAAACCTGCAGCTCCACATTATCATAACAAGGAAGGACGAATTTTAGGAAATCTTAGCATTTACAGATAATTGAAAAACAGTTAAACCACATAAAGTGTTCTGAGAAAAAAGCTTACACGGTATAAAATACAGTTCAAAATGTGAACCTCAGTAGCATCCATTCAGAAATGATTGTGATTGGGTGAGCAGCATAGAGACCACTCATGATTGGATGTACTGTATGACTGTAGTAAGGTTTTTTTTTTTTTTAAGTAGCCTCATCAAAGAATAGTACATTGGGCCTAATTCTGGTTTGATAGGAAGGGGCCAAATTCGGCTCCGTTCCGATGGCGCATGCGTGTATTTGTACCAGTACAGACTCCCTGTGCGAATGCCTTTGGCGTATCACATTCACCAAGGAGTTTGCACTGGTATGAGGAGGGGGCGGCACCAAGGGAATGCCCAGCGTTTTATGGGTGTCCCCATGAAAACACTTACCTGCTCGTGGCAGGCGGTTGACGTCACATGACATCAGCGCCCGCCCAGTCTTCGACGACCAGCGGCTGTAACAAGAGTCAGTTTAGACTGACCTTTATTACCGAAGGCAGGAGAAATCATTAGATGGAGCGAATATCGAAGGATTTCTATCGCTGGCAGCCGCATGCGAGGGGATGTGTTAGCGAACACATCCCCTCCCATGCTAGCAAAGGGATTTGGGTGCCGTGGGGCTGCCCATTTGCAGTGTGGCGTCTAGTCTAGTGAGCCAACCTGAATCAGTCCCATTGTGTGTTGTTGCTTCTTGTAGCTTCTTGTAGCTTCTTGTCTTTTTAATCAATGTCATTGTTTTCTTTGCCTAAGGATTACTTCAAGCGTGGATGGAAACTTAAAGTGGTCTTGGAAAAAAATCTGAAATTGGTATGACCTGTGCAAATATGACCACCACATAATGGAGGAGGTCAGGAGGCAGAGACAGAACTCTGGGAGGCAATGGAGTCATCTACCGCCGGGCTCCTGCTCCAAAGGGGGCACCTCTCCTTCCCTTTGAATTTGAATCAGTTCATTGAAAGCAGTTTTTGCTAATGTGGCTTACTCCCCCTTCTAACATCATATTTGCAAGTGTCACACCCTGAATTAGACCCATGACCTTACTGGAGACAGACACCTTGCTATTTGGGGGGGGGGGGCACCAGTACTTACCTAGCCTCCGGACAACTGGGAAGACCTGCTGCTACAATGAAAACTGACTCTTAGAAAATGGCTGCCCCATACTGCAGACAGAAAACTGTCTGCAGTATGGGGGCAGCCATTTTCTAATTGTCAGTTTTCATTGCAGCAGGAGCCGGCCGGGACCGTGACGGTCAGGCAGGTCCCGTCAGAGAGCCAGACGAGATGCAGACCGCGGGTAACTATAGCCCCGCAGCCCCCCGGCGGCGCCCCCAATTTCTCTGCGCCCCCCGCCACCGCGGGGGCTGCGGAGCTATAGTTACGCCACTGAACAGGACCCCTCCATCAGAGTACTGTCGTACCTGTTTGTTTAAAGATGCTTCGGTTGACTCCGGACGCTTCGCGGCCTTTACTGTAGGATCCCCTGGTAGGAGATGGAACACCCCAGAGAGGACCCCACAGAGTGAAAACTACAACAGTTAGCAGTGATAATGTTTTCTTTATCACAAACTGGCTGATCACTGCTGTAAGTTAGTTGTAGTTAGAATCAAATGCAAACAATAACCTATAGTAATATGTATCTCAGCAATAGTGCAGGTAATCACAACAGTTATCACTCAGACATTTCAGGGCAACATGGACATTAGCATCAATGCATTAACATGAATCACATGTAATAAGATTTAGCAGAAGTGATTGGCTCAATTGAACTCTATTGCAAAACTAACTTATTCTATAAAGTGTCCACGGGGTGGCGTGTGTCCATAAGACAACCTTTGATATTATTAAATATAATACATGTTGAAGGCAAGTTGTTTCTCACAAGAAAGTCCTCTGGCAGGTTTTGTCATAGGTAGTAAACTGTGCACAGTTATTTGTAATCCAATGGGGAGGTATAGTATGCAGGCTGTATCCAGATATACATGGGGTCGCAAATAGAGGGCGCTGTGAGGCATGGTCAGTGTATACTAGGATCCACCAGTATAGGGCACTGTGTAGTGCAGGTAGTATATCAGTGTCACCAATAGAGGGTGCCGTGTCAACTGAGTAAAGTATCAGTTTCACCAATAGAGGGCGCTGTGAACTATGAACAATATAGCAGTCTCAACAGTAGAAGGCGCTGTGCTTTGTGAGCAATGTGGTGGTTTCACCAACAGAAAGCGCTGCAGGGTCATGAACACTGGAGCAGAGTCACCAGTAGAGGGTTCTGTGAGTACTGCAGTTAATACGCACTCCTAGGAGTTCTAGCTACAGGCTGAGTTAATGAGGGAGGATGGAATAATGGAGAACGGTTATCCTCCCAGTGTTAATATAACACAGCCATGGGGTAAATGCAATTATGGTTACAGTCTCAAACCCCCTAAGGTTGACTGTTCCCGGCAGGCTCACACATTCTGTCCCACTGGGTGAACTCCTTGGTAGGGAGACAGGGTTATCTGAAAGTTTGGGTACAATAGGTGATGCTGGGGTGTAGGGTTCCCTGAGAACATCTATTGAAGTTACCCTTACTGAGGCACCCTATTATGGGTACAGGGCGGGAGGCTGAGAAGGGGACCTGAGTGGGCTTTGGTACCAGTGGCAGTTGGCCGGCTCCTGATGGTATCTCGACTTCCCGGCTGCTCCTTCTTGATGTGCCACAGCCTGTCTGTCAATTGGACCGATGATAATGAGAGCCACCAGGGGCTCAGGTCCTCCCCGCTTCTCCCGAATGCTGGCTTTCCACTGCTTCTCTCTGGCCGCTGCACTTTCCTCCGGCCTCGCTGCGCAGCCTGTCCTTCAGGTGATGCGCCATTCACTGGCCACCTCCCGGTTCTGGCCTCTATGCTTGAATGGCTAGGAGTCACTCTCATCTTCTGCCGGCCGCCACCTCTCTCTCATGCCATGCTGCTTCTCCCGGCCCTCAGCTCTGCCATCTCCTTTCCCGCGCTGTGGCAGCCAATCCCTCCCGGTCCTGGCTTCCCGCGTCCAGGTCAGTAAAATGGGCAACGCAGGGTCCTAGTGCCTTCCAAATTCTCTTCCACAGCTGCAGTTGCTACGTGAGCAGGGAAGAGACATTAACCCCCCCAGTTCCCAACATGGGGTTTCTCCGGCAGCATTGGCTGAAACTACAGTACAATTGTGTACACGGGGTTGTCTCTGGAGTGGGGTACCAGACCAGATGCTACTGTAGCTGTCATTTTTCAAACACAGGGCCAGATGCACTAAGCTTCAAAAGTGATAAAATGGAGAGTGATAAACAACCAACCAATCAGCTCCTGGCTGACATTTTTAAAACACACTCTGTGACATGGCTGGTAGGAGCTGATTGGCTGGCTGTTTATCCCTCTCCATTTTATCACTTTTGAAGCTTAGTGCATCTGGCCAAAAGCCTGTAACCTAGCTGATTGGCTGGAACTTTATATCTCTCAGCTTTACCTCTCTACAGGGCGTAGTAACATCATCATACTATATGCAAACTTCTGCTTTTACTGCCTGCTGGGTGGTTACAATCAAAGCTTGTGAATACAATGATATAATTCTGGAGATCAGCAGCTGGGAATCTAACTGCTAATCCAAAACTAGCAACTGCCTCCTTAGGTCATCTGCCATTGCTAGCTACAGTATGTCATGTTCCTTTTGCTGATAAAGTGCTGGCAAATTCATTATTTCTACAATCACACATCCGTCCCATCAAGTGTTGCCAGAATTGTCCTTTAGTGCTTCCGAATGGATGAGCTGTAGGACATTATGTTGACACTTAATTCATAAGCTCGACATGTTAATGTCCACATAAATTATTTGCAACATTGAACATGTTGAGATTTTGATCATTCTGAATGAACAGTGTTGACATTCAGCATGCCGACAATGTTTAAAATGTTAAGAAAGTGTTTTTAGTATGTTTCTATCTGTAATGCCTACCCTAATGCTAACGCTAACCCGGTGTTAGGACTCTGGGGAATATCCCGGACCAAAAACCCTGACTCCGTTGCCTCTAGCTGTGGTTGGCGGATGTGTGTGGTGCTAGGCTTCACCTATAACAGCCGCGTTCGACAGAGCTGGTTATGCCGGCTCCGCCCTTGATGCCTACAGGTCTTATGCGGGACAACGTGTCCACCGAGGCAGAGAGATGGCAAGGGGTGAAGCTAACTAATGCCCCACACGGGATGGGGTTCCCCAGAGTCCCCAGGAGAGCAACAATGCTCAAGAGGTGACACACTAAAGATAATGGATGGGTGTAACAATACACAGGATGATAAAGAAATAACAATAGCAAATGCAACAATGCACAAGGTGACCCCGGAAAGAGAGAAATAAATACACAAGACTGGTAAACGCTGACTTATCTGAAAAGATGACAAGTCGATAAGATCAGGAATACTGAAGCTGACAGGCAGGAAGCGATAGGCTGACGGACTGGCACAAGGAACAACTGCACAGGCACCAGGAACCAGGAACACGCTGACTGAGAGACTCCCAGGATGCTATAACCGGCGCCCGGTTGAAGCAGAAGCTGTTTTTTATTTTGAACTCCCCGCCTACTGGGGTGGGAGCCGTGCTGCCGCTGTCGTCACTGGACACCGGGCAGAAGTTTGGGGCATTGCCTAGCAACGCCCCGACGCCTGCCGTCAATCACAGGCAGGAAGCTCGGAGCGTTGCCAGGCAACACCCCCAGGATCTCCCTGCTGCCAGAGCTGAACACCGATGGCCGCCACCGCAGTCTGTCCCTGAGCCTCCTGCAGGGACAGCAGAAGGAGCGTGCAGTGGCACCCCAGATGACCGGCCACGGCGCCTAACACCCGGGTGCCTAATTCATATCCCACTCAATCTGTGGCACATGACGCATAGTACCGTTGTTTGGTACTTATTGCATTCACTTGGTCCGTACTGCACATGAGCAATACAGGTCTTGCATTGTTGGAGGCACTACGGCTGCAGATGTCAGTAGAGTCACAGGGGGAAATTTACTGCGATCGAATGGGTACGAATGAATGCATTCATAACCATTTGATCTGTTTTATGGCTAAGAACACTGCATCCAATGATTTACTATCATCCGAATGCGAGTCATGAGTATTCAGAATTTCGGATCTATTCGACATTGATAGAACATGGCCGTATGCGGCCATAGTGTTCTATGTCGTCTGCAAATTTACTATCATTCGTACTGGTGAATTAGAATACGAATTCACTAGTAAATACGAAAATTTAGCATTCGGGGGAGGAGCCCCAAGTGTAAACAAACACTTGGGGCTTCTCCAGTTCGATGGTACGGGAGATGCGTTTTTTTTTTCATCTAACCCCTGGGATGCTACATGAAAAGAAGAGGACCCAGTCTACACCGGATTAGCTGGCGAGTATAATTTGCTGTCACAGGTACCCAATTGAATTCTACTGGACTGTTGAGTACAGGCCTATGTTGGATGTATGAATGATTGATTGAAGTATGAATTTTTAGTATGAAACTTTTAGCACCAGCTGGACTTTGAATGCCCCTCATGCTGGGACTTGTGGTTCTCCAAGTCCCTACATGCAGGGGAGGCTTGCTGAGACTTATAGTTTCACAACAAAACCCAATAGGTTATTCTAATTTTGCAACAAAAATCAGCCCGATGCCCACCGCCCTGGGGCACCATGGCAGCCCTGTGCTTCAGTCCAGGCTGGAGTTATCCTGGAGGGGGAGACCTCTTTATTGGGGGGGGGGGAAGGGGGGACCCACTTCTTCAGGGTCCCAGCTGTGGTATTACCCTACTGGTTTTTTGGCCCTATTGATTTTGTTCCCTGTATTTTGGAAACCAGGACTGGCCCATGAGTCTGGTGCTGATTTTAGAAATCCTGGGGAACCCTTTTTTTTATGTCCCCTGGAATTTCTAAGACCAGGACCATTCAATGAGCTGGTTACAGCCATGGGGGGACCCCATGCTATTTTCTTAAATTATTTATTAATTCATTTTTTTACACAGGGCAGTAACGCCGCATAGAACACATTTGTAAAATATGGCCGCCAAATACGAATATGGGTGGATACAAATAGGAATGGATAAGAACGATTATGACAACGTAAAATACGAATGAAGAGAATACAACAGCTTAGTAAATTTGTCGTATTCTCAATTCGTATTTTCGGGTCGGGGTATACAGAAGTCTTAGTAGATTTCTCCCATAGTCTTTAGCCAACTGTGGGTGGGAGAGATGTTTTCCCAAATGATGTCATACCATCTCCTTTTTGGGGGTTTGCTGAAGCCAGGATTTACTGGCCTCTTGTTGCATGTGATCTGATGCTGTGTCTTATGACCACGCATGACAGACTCATGGCGGTTGCAGAAGGGGGGAACCCCTGACAATGATCAGAACCCCTGACACCAAACTGAACCCCTGACAATGAGCAGGACATAAGGCAGTCACAATAGGACTGGAGATCTGCGGTCATGGCTGAGGGTAGAGGTACCATAGGGTGGAGATAAGGGAGGGGTGCAACTGTTCTATAGTTATGTCACTGAATATAGCATAGGTGTCCCATAATATCTGTCCTAGTTGCCTACCCTCCTGCAATCCGCAGGAGACTCTCCCTCATTAGTCTAACAATCTCCCTCATTTCACCCAGCCCACATTACACTGTTACATTTTGGTGGGAAAAAGGAATGAGAGATCGATACATTTACATTGAATCATCAGCACCATTCCCCAGCACATTACCAAGTATAGTAGCTCCTACTAACTGCTTTGGGGCTCATCTACATTTGGATATTAGTCCTTTTAAAATATTCCTCAGATGTAGCAGTACACACCCACGCTTCTAGGTGCATGACACGCCCCCTCAATGGGACGCTGTGCAAAATTCTACTACCAACTATAATCTCCCTGAAACTAGTTTTCAAAAGTAGGCAAGTATGATCTCTGTAGATAATAATTGTGAAAAATGACATTAATCCTTGTTTCAGTTCAGCTGTATGTAAATTGTATTATATTGGTCCCAGAAACAGAGGATAAAGCCACACTGCGCTGCGTGTTTCCACTTCCCACCACGACTTAAGTGGTGTTTGCTGTACGAGATGTTCATTGTCATACTGTGCAGACAACTCATTAAACATTGACAGATTGAGAGAGCAAATAAGTATTTACCAACTGAAAAGTATCTTCCCATAGACGGGATCCCATACACAGAACAAATATGCTGCCAGCTCATCGTTTTAACAGCAGATTTTCATGATTAACGTTTATTTTTTTTAATACATATTTAGCATTGTGATATAATCCAGTACAAAATGTTGAGTGGTAGCAGATTTGTGGGTTTGTCGGCCTGATTCATGTTTGCAAATAAATATTTTTTTTTTTTAAAAAGCGAATAACAGTGTCAGGAACAAACCATGTTGCTATGCAACGAGAGCACATACATTTATATTATTTCTGTGCAGGGTAAATTCAGGTTGCTTTTGCATGTAGTGCACAAGTGCGAGCAGTTTTTTTTTTTACACTACAATTTAGATTTCAGTTTGAGCATAACCAAACAACTCTAAATCTCTCTGCACATGTTACATCTGCCCCACAACTGCAACTGCAGTGCAGCATGACTTTGCCAGCATAGCACCTCTGTCATGTAGCACACACTGCCACAGTAATACATGGGGGGGGGGGGGAGAAGCAGTATCAGCGTACGTAACATGTTCTCCTCCATATCCACTCTTCATACATCTTCCCCAGTGATAAAGTGGAGATAAATAAACTACATACAAATTGGCTCCTAATGGTCATTTTTCATACACAGTTGTCAACTTGGCAGTAAGGAGCTGATTGGCTGGAACTTTATCTCTCTCCAAGGATTAGGGCAGGATGTACTAAACTGAAAATGCATTTACATATGCATTGAAGCCCCCGTGGGGGGTTACACCAGCTCTAGCTGGCGTAACCTCATAGAAGCATATGGGCTTCTTTTCATGTCTCCCGACACCCCGTGCAACCCCTGCCAATCCGCACAGTCCCCCTTCACCTGTGTCCGGGCAGCATCCTGCTGTGCTCCCCGAACCAGTGACCTCCTCCTCCCTGCACCTCTACTGGGTTCAGGGAGAGAGCTGCTGAGACCCACTCACCTCCCACCTGCTGCTTCACAAAGGGCAGCTGTTATATCAAGAGTTGCCCTTTGCTATACTAATCACATAAGTTAGTACGTATGCGATTAGTATGATTGCGATGCTTGGTGGGATGTACCACGACTGCTTGGTACATCCCACCCTTAGTACTGTTCATCTGTCTTTACATTTTTACAATAATATCTGGTTGAATTAAGGGTTCAAATCTCCTTTTCTTAAAGTTGTTGCCAAAAAGCAATGTACCATTATTGAATCTTCGTATTACTTTTCCTTACTGTTTTAGGTTATCCAATGTATAGCATATGGAATGAGTTTGGTTACATAAAACAGATGAAAGTTATTATCTGTGGATAAAAATATGTATGTCTGTGGGTTTCCTATACACTTAAAAAAATTATGTTACATTGCGATAAATCAAAGTAGATCTGTAAAAGAGGAAGTTTCATTAAGATAAATAAAATATTGCACAAAATTGCAATTGATATAATTTATAATGATGACAGAAAACTCAAGGAATATCTTGAACACTTAATCTCATCTCAGATTATTAGTTTCAATCAATTGTGCCCAGCCATAACATACAGTACAAGTATTCAAAAAAAGTTGTTTTTCATCCATTGGAGGCATAGAAATACAAATGATTAAAAGATGGCATCAGTGAAGAACCCATGGCAGTGCCAGAAACCTTCAGCAAATTTTTTCCCTCAAATCTGATGTACAGTACTTACAGTAGATGAGAAGAATTATTCTAGTTCCTTTATTAAAAGTCTCAAAAAAAGGATCAGTCTTAACACCTGAAAAGTTTTTAAGTGACTTCCATTCCTTCTCTAATGGCTACTCTAGCAGAAGCAAACACTTCATTTCTCCTTTCTATTACATATTTTTAAAATAAATAAAACAATCCTGTCATCTTTGATAGATCTCTCCCATTATCCTGATAGATCTCTCCTATTATGTCAGCCTAAATTAACCATTGTTTTTCTCATTCTCTGTTGGCTTCTGAGGTATGTAAACATATTTAGGGGGAGATGTAATAGAGTGCGAATTTTAGACTTTTGCTAATTTTTGCAAAAAAAAATCCAGGTTGCAACGTTTTCCGAAAATCATACATTTAATAGGATGCAAATTGCGCTAAAAATCACACCTTTTGCCATAAAAATCTCACATTTTGACCTGTCGATTTTTCTCACACTTCAATGAACATCCAGATGTTTTCCTATTATAAAGTATACAACTTGCAAATGTAATAGGGTGTGATTTTTGGTAAATGTTACATCATTGAGATCTGTGCATGATTCTGTCTTAAAAAATATGTAAAAGTAATAAACAAATGGCAAAAGGAATAACCAGCCCGGGCTCATTGAGCTGGACCTGGTTCCAAAATACAGGGAACAAAAAAACTGGTGGTGCCCATATTTTGGAACCAGCAGCGGGCTCCAACAGCCCACGTTGCCATGCCACACCCGGGGACACTTTTTATGTAAGGTCCCCCGACCACACCATGTGCACCTTGGCTCGTCAGCCCTGGATGGGGTATCTGGTGGAGTGGGGACCCCCTCAATAAAGGGGTCCCCCCCGGGCTTCACCCATCCAGGGTTGAAGCCCAGGGCTGTCCTGGTGTCCCTAGGCAGTGCGCATGGTACGGACAGGGGACCTTAGGAAAAAAGTGTCCCCCGGATGTGGCATGACACCACAGGCTGTTGGAGCCTGCTGCTAGTTCCAAAATACCCCCAGTTTTCTTGTCCCCCGTATTTTTGGAACCAGGACTGGTCCATGAGTCCGGGGCTGGTTTCAGAAATACAAGGGACCCCTATGCTTTTTGTACTCTGTATTTTTGGAACCAGGACTGGCTCAATGAGCCTGGGGCTGGTTATGCTCAGGAGGGGGGACCTCACGCCATTTTTTATTTTTTACTAAATACCACACTTTCATGTCTAAATTGAACATGTCTAAAAATCGCACTTTTCCTTACTAAAAATTGCACTAAATCGCATGCAAATTCGGACTTTGTTTAAAAAATTGCACTCTATTACATTTGCAAGTTTTTCAAAAAATGTGTGATTAAAACATGACTAAAAACCGCACCCTATTACATATCGCCCTTAGCGAGAGATGTACTAAGCTGGAAAAGTGATAAAATGGAAAACGATAAACCACCAGCCAATCAGCTGGTAACTGCCATGTCACAGGCTGGGTTTGAAAAATGACAGGTAAGAGCTGATTGGTTGATGGTTTATCACTCTCAATTTTATCACTTTTCCGGCTTAGTACATCTCGCCCTTAGTGTACACAACATGCTCCAATTTGAATGGTCATTATCAAATCGAAATAGACCCTGAATCGCACAGTATTAGCTGCACTCAATACAGATTCGATACTGTGCATGCAAGTCTATTACTGCTTCTACCTGCTAGATCGAAAGCAGTGCAGAATCCCCCCTCCCCCCATGCGGTGTCCCTCCCTATCTGCCGCCTGGCCGATGCAGGCGACCCACCAGGGCCTGGCTGCCACAGATATCGAACGACATCAAAGGCCGCCAGGTCGCACAATCACTATTGTGTGAATTCACAATCCATTAGAGTATCAAATGACTGCACATGCATACGCACGCGCAAGCCAAAATAGGACCAGAAATAGTGAAAATATCTAATCGCAATGCCCACGCTATTTGACGGACAGGTATTCGGCATCTTGGGTGGACATCTGCCATTTTCTGGGAGTGTCCGAAAAAACACAGGCATGCTCAGGCATTTTGAGGGAGGGTCTATGATATCAGTGCCAGCCTCGATCATCCTGTCTCTGTTGCAGAGTTGTGGAAGGGTCAGATTTACTCACATTAGAACAGTCTGGAAAAATCATTTGATAGTGAATGAAATGCATATATCTGTGTGACAGGATAATGGATAGACACAATTTTTGAGAGTTACACATTATTGGTTTTACTCTGTCTGGGAGGCGTCTAACTACTCACAGTCATCTGCAACTTTGCAGATCAGCAATCAGGTCTGAATCAGGCCCACAGTTTGGAATAAAAATATTATTGGTAGATAAAAGTTGTGATCACTTATTGGTGGCGAGATTGCTGTTTTTGCTTTTATTATGGTCTGAACACCTCAAAAATGGATCAAAAGTGTTGGAACTCTGTGCTTGTGGATTTGTTAATATATTAACATTGTGTTCTAGACCTCGCGTCTACTTTTCTTATTCACTATGGACTGGTTGGAGACCTCACTCCATAAGGAACTTTTAACCCCTAAGTTATTTAACTGCTAGAACAAATTTATTCAGATCCTTTCCTCTCGCACCAAACAGGCAATCCAAGGCTGCTTTCAAAATATGTCATGGTATTCCCTTCAACTTCTACAGAATATTTCCCCTATCAACCTATAATTAAACCCCCAATTACCTTCTTATCTATACTTCATCCTTCATTTGCTTCCCCCATCTCCCCCCTCATACCATACTTTTTGTCATCTCTATCCCCAATTCCCGCATATTGACTGGATCTCTCCGTGGATGGGTCGGCGGTCCGGGTTGGCTGTTGGGCAGGTACTTTAGATCATTGCTTGGTCATATGCTGTGTTAATGTAGAACTAAGCTGTTTCTTCTTTTTACTCATCTCTATATATACATCCATGCATCTATCTATCTATCTATACAGTGGTGGAATTAAGTAGAGGCACCAATGCATGTGCCCTCCCTGTCATGCGCAAACTCTAACTATCGGGGATGGGGCTGAGTTCATCCCATTATGAAATTTATAGCGTGGCCCCATAATGTTCTTCCTTTCAATTAATAACAAATATACAGTATAGTATGTGCCCCCCATGGACCAGCTGTATCAAGCTTAAAAAATGTATAACATGGAGAGTGATAAACAACCAGCTAATCAGCTCCAACCTGTCAGTTTTCAAACCCAGACTGTAACTTGGAAGTTAGGAGCTGATTGGCTGGCTGTTTATTCCTCCCCATATTATCACTTTTTGAAGCTTGATACATCTGGCCGTAAGTAACATAAAATAATATTTATAATGTTCCTTCTAAATTCTAATGAATATTTGTTTATTAATTAAAATTAGTTCTTATTATGAATATATTTCTTATGAATTCAAATTAATACAGGTTGAGTATCCCTTATCCGAAATGCTCGGGACCACGAGCATTCCGGATAAGGGAATATTCCAGTTTTTGGAATAATTTTTTTTAGCAATACTTACCTGCCCCTGGTGGGTCCCCGATGGTCCCTCGGCGTCCATGGAGTCCTCCGGCGTCCACGGCAGGCCACCAGCACCGTCTCCGGCGTCTCCATCGGTCCCAGGAGTGCTTTGCACAAGTTCCCAGGCGCGCCGGTGATGTCACCGGCGCGCACTCGCGCAAAGCACTCCTGGGACCGCTGGAGACGCCGGAGAGGATGCTGAAGGCCTGCCGTGGATGCCGGAGGACTTGGTAAGTATTAAAAGAGGGTTAGGGGGGGAAAAAAAAAATGTGAATTATTCCAAAAAAACACAGTTTTTGGAATAATACGGATACGGGATGCCCGGATACGGGATACCCGACCTGTATTGAACATTACACCAAAAGCAATGACTTGCTCAACTTCCTCTTTCATAAATTCCCCCCATAGAGAGTTACTATAGGTAATACCATGGAGTAATAGCATTTGAGCATTAAGGTGATTTTAATCAACCAAGGTTATAGTGTTCACATCTCCAGACATTTTCAAAATATTACAGATGTGCCAAAGAAACAAACTGTGTAAACAGAAAGATATCGGAATTTTATCTTTATTTAAACAGTGAATCTGCAGAGTATACAATAATTTCAACATTGTTTTATATGCCAGCAGTTGAATTAACACACTAATGAATCTAGTCTGACTTTTTAACACATTAAGGGTTATTAACCCTAAATTTTGCAAACTAGAGTACTGGGCTACTGTCCATCTATCAAACATGCAAATAATGGTGACTACCATTGGACATCCCCACCAGTCACCACCAGTTGGGGTTGGACTGGTCCATAGGTGTACATAGGTGTAGAGGAGGCAGCGGGCTCCTCTAGCATCCTTAAAAACGATCTGCTGTTGGGGGGGCCATTTTGTGAGGGCCATTTTGCTTGAGTTTCACAGGAAAGATGTGATTTCGAATGACTCGTTCAACCCATGTGAAACCATGGTGTTGAGAGTAAATATCGAAAACATCTCTCTCTGCGAAAGCAGCCTGTAATGTCACCTCCTCATGGTCCCAGGGTTACATGTTTCATAGCCTCATAGTGCAAATGTGCAGGGTCTGAGGTGTGGTGTTTCATGAAATACTTAGGTACGGAGTGGTTCTCCACTTTGTTCTTTATCTCTCTGATGTGCTCCTGCACTCTCAGTTTCAGGTTTTTTTTCCAATGTTTTTGAGTTTACAGGTGCACTCTAAATGATAAATCACCCAAGTAGTGATACAACTCATATATTACTTAATTCAGAATCAGAATCAGCTTTATTTGGCCAGGTACTGTATACAGTACTTGCGTATATTAGGCATTTTGTTTGCATTGCTGTGCAACAGCCAGGTAGGTAACAAGAAAGCAGTGGCAGTACAGATATATATAACAGGTACAGATAGATATATAATAGATGCACCCTGGGGAGGGTGGTGGACAAGGACAGGGGAGACATGGGGAACATATTTGGCTGAGCACAGCACCCAGGCAGCTATTAGAGGCACCACTTGGTCATTGCCCAGCCAGGTAACAAGTAAACAGTGACAGCACAGAAAAAAATGATATATTCAAGTCCCGATGTCCTGGGAAGCTGAGGGGTGGCCAGCGTGTCCAGGGGCCATGGTTGGGGCCACAGCTAATGGGTGGGCCAGTGTGTGTGTGTGTGTGGGGGGGCGTGGGTAAGGCCAGTTGAACATGCCTGTCTTAGTCGCATATAGCCAGGGTTTCTTAGTATTATTAACTGGCTTCAATAGACTGGGTGCTTAATGATCCTTAAGATTCCTTGCCTTAATAAAGGTTTCTCTGGTAGTATACTACTGAGGAATGTGTCTGATTTTAAAATGTCCCAGTGTTCATTAATAGTCTTCCTTATGTGTTGTTCTTTTCAATTAATTACGAATATGAATTGGTTTCTGTTCTTATTATCATCAGAATTCTTATATTCTAGATCTTTATGGTCAATGTCCTTAATTTTATCCATAGCTTCTTTCAGTAGGGTCTCTGGGTAATCCCTTTCCCTGAACTTTTCCGAAAAAATATCTAGTTGTTTGTCAAAATCTGTGTTGGAGGTACAGTTCCTGCATATCCTAAAGAACTGTGAGAAAGGAATGTTTCTTTTCCCTATACTCTTATGTCCACTTTTGAAGTGGACATAGCTATTAGTGTCCACAGTGTTGATAAAGTTACGTGTCAATATTTTTGTGTCTTTACGGCTAAGGATAAGATCAAGATAATCAATTTAATTCATATCAATTTTATATGTAAAAGAGAGATAATTTTCGTTGCCCTCCAGATATTCCATACATTTTATGAAGTTGTCCTCAGCACCCTTCCATATCATAATAATATCGTCGATATACCTATAATAAGTGACCACGTCTAATTTGAAACCATGGTCTCCATAGATGTATTTATGCACCCAGCTCCCGATATGGAGATTAGAGAAACTAAGAGCGAACACAGTACCCATTGCGGTACCAACTGCTTGTAAGTAAAAGGTATCAAAAAATGTTAAATAATTATTACTTACGTAAGTGTTCAGATAAAATCTTTTAATGAATTGTCCATTAAGGGATCCTTATCTAAAAACTCTATACCTTTGGAGTGTGGGATTGACGTGTACAGGGATTGAACATCAATAGTGGTCCATTTGTAACCTTCCCTCCACTCAATTTCCTTCATAATTTGTAAAATTCTAGTTGTATCTTGTATAAAGTAAAGTTGTATCTTGTATAATGTACATAATGAATTCAGGTTTCTAACATAGTTATTTAAAAAGGTTTCCACATATTCAGAGCACCCAGATATAAGTGAATCTATGTATGCCACTATAGGATATACATATGGATCCTGGAATTGTTTATGCACTTTTAGCAGGCAATAGAAGGTAGGGATTACAGGATTATTTTGTATTAAGAATTGATATTCATCCTTATTAATAATATTATTATGTAGTGCGTCCACTAATATAATATGTAGTTCCTCTACAAACTTCCTTGTTGGGTCATGATCTAATTTTTTGTATGAGATATCATCACCCAAACGTCTGAGTGCTTCCTTCTTATAGTCCTGTCAGTCCTGAATAACAAGTCCGCCACCTTTGCCAGTTTGTTTAAACACAAATTTTTCATTCTTGTTTAGATTTTTCAATGATTCCTTCTCAAAATTAGTTAAATTAGAGTTATTGCACAACAAAAACTACAGCAGTGCTACAATAAATAAATTAATAGTAAGTGGGATTGTTTGTAATTAATAATAAAATTTTATTTAATACACACTTTTAATTTTAATTAATTAAATTCCAAATATTGAGGAACAAAACATTCCCAAGTTGCAATTCTCCCTTGTTATAAAATGACTCTCCCAAATGGATCATAAAACACATATGTCATGTGATTTTTAATCATCATTATTATTATTATTATTATTTTTTATTTCTATAATTAAAAGTGTGTATTAAATAAATGTTATTATTAATTACAAACAATCCCACTTATTATTAATTTATTTATTGTAGCGCTGTTTTAGTTTTTGTTGTGTATATATTGTTGAATTGTTCAGAGGGCCTGACTATACCCCCACCCCAAGCAGCAGTTTATCAATAGTTAGCAGGAGCACCTCACATTTGGCGCCTAATTCTCTTCCACTTAGAAATTAGAGTTATTGGAAGGTCTAGTTTCCAAATAACAAAGGTCTTTTTTGACCATCTCATGGAAAGTATCTATGTGCTTTTGGATTTTATGAGATAAAATTTTGAAGGGGGATTTAGGCCTAATTTGGACTATTCAGACTCATAATTTTTTAGAATGCCTGAATCTTTTTTGATGCAATGTCACTTGAGGGTTAAATTCTTGTGAATTTACTCAAATCCATATATATTTGGAAATTGTTTGGTTTGGCTAAAGGCATACCCTTACTAAGTAGGGTTTTATCCTTTTTTGTAAACTCGTGTTTTGATAGGTTAAAGATAACCTGTTTCCATAGTGTTGCATTATCTACTGTATTTGTAATTCTTTTGGTTTCCTCCTCCCTCCTCTTGTCCCTCTCCTTCCAAGATTTTTTGCTTTAGAGGGGATGTTCTTTTCATAGTCTC
This sequence comes from Crinia signifera, assembly GCF_055691185.1. NCBI lineage: Eukaryota > Metazoa > Chordata > Amphibia > Anura > Myobatrachidae > Crinia > Crinia signifera. The sequence continues at coordinate 87,539,585 of NC_139227.1, read as the reverse complement.
TATGACTAGATACTTTGTGCATCGATCCCGAGGGTGTGGAGTGTAATCTGGGGTACGACAATCTGAGTTGTACTCTGATTCTAGTCTATTTAGGGCCGAGAATCTGTTTCTCGGAGGACTCCTATCTTGCCTAGGGGATTGATTGTTCTGTCTTTATCTGAACCTGCGTTTAAATGGTATAGTTTTCCACTCATTTGGTTTTAGTTTGTGCGGTTTCCTGACATATTTTTTGTCCCTATTAAAAATCTTACTTTGCTGGTTGTCCACCTTATCCCATAAGAACTTTTTTTCTTTCGTTTTTGTAAACCTTAACTGCTTCTATTTTTTTGTTTAAAAAAAACTTCGGTACTTGTGAGTTATCCGGGCTGCCGATTTTGTCCTTAAGTTTGGTTAACTTAAGGACACCCGACCGACGCGATGCCCACGATTTAGCTCCAAATCGGGGGCATCGCGTCGGTCGTGGCCGTTATAAGGGGCCGCGACGCGATGCCCCCGATTTCCCATAGACAGTAATGTTAAAAGACACGATATCGGGGGCATCGCGTTGGTCGTGGCCGTTATAAGGGGCCGCGACGCGATGCCCACGATTTCCCATAGACAGTAATGTTAAAAGACACGATGGACCCGATTTCCCATAGACAGTAATGTTAAAAGACGCGATGGACCCGATTTCCCATAGACAGCAATGTTAAAATAAAATTATAATGTGAAATTGGGCAATATGTTTTTAAAAAAAATGTTTCATGGCCCCCCACCACCGTTAACGCCACCCCGCTATTGACGCCAACCCGAAGCGTGGCGAGCGCAGCGAGCCCGCGAGGGGCGGCGGTACGCGTCCTCCGACCTTTTCATGCCCTACTATCCACTAGGGCGTGGAGTGAGAATAGAATAGTGTGGCGAGCGCAGCGAGCCACCGAGCCCGAAGCGTGGCGAGCGCAGCGAGCCCCGCGAGGGGACGCGGACACCTGTGAAGCCCGCAAGGGCACGCGGATACCTGTGAAGGTGTCCGCGTCCCCTCGCGGGGCTCGCTGCGCTCGCCACGCTTCGGGCTCGGTGGCTCGCTGTGCTCGCCACACTATTCTATTCTCACTCCACGCCCTAGTGGATAGTGGGGCATGAAAAGGTTGGAGGACGCGTATCGCCGCCCCTCGCGGGCTCGCTGCGCTCGCCACGCTTCGGGTTGGCGTCAATAGCGGGGTGGCGTTAACGGTGGTGGGGGGCCATGAAACATTTTATTTTAAAACATATTGGCCAATTTCACATTGTAATTTTATTTTAACATTGCTGTCTATGGGAAATCGGGTCCATCGCGTCTTTTAACATTACTGTCTATGGGAAATCGTGTCGGAAATCGGGTCCATCGTGTCTTTTAACATTACTGTCTATGGGAAATCGTGGGCATCGCGTCGCGGCTCCTTATAACGGCCACGACCGACGCGATGCCCACGATTTCGGGCGCGATGAAAAAATCGGCAGCCCGGATAACTCACAAGTACCAAAACTTCAAAGTTTTCTCTGAACTCGGTACTGTTTTTCCAGGTGCTCAGGCTCTCTGCTACTCCTCTGCTTGGATGTATATTTGCAAGTGTAAATAGGACAACCAAATTTGATAATAATGCCACTGTGTAGGTTATTGGCATGACCTCATCTAGAATACTGTGTTCATTTCTGGATGCCATATCTCCAGAAGGATACATGGTAGAGATGGTACAAAGAATGGCAACTAAAATTTTACATGTCCTGCATCCAGCGGTGGCTCTTAGCTCTGTGGAGGAGGGGAGCTTTTGTTGGTCCCCACCGCTGCTGCCTGCTGGTCCCCACCGACACCATCCACTGGTCCCCACTGCCGGTCCCGGAAAACCTCCCAATGGGACTGCCTCGGGTGACTGTCAGGTCGGACATCCAATATGAAGTCACTGCCAGTCACAGTGAAGCCGGAATAGCCTCCGGTCAGAGGTGGTAAAGGTTGAGACAACAGAACAATGTAGACATACATGGGATAGGCTTAGGATGTCTTAACAAAGAATTAAGGATCAAATATCAAAGGAAAAATTAAGGTGTCACCCCTAGGAACCAATGAAATTCTACAATTCTAGCTATATATATATATATATATATATATATGTATGTATATATATAGTATAGATGGATATCGTATAGTCTAGAACGGTGGTTCTAATCCTCGGTCCTCAAGACCCCCCAACAGTTCATGTTTTCCAGGTCTCCACACAAAATCACAAGTGTAGTAATTAGCCCTACCTGTGGATCTTTTAAAATGTGTCAGTGAATAATGAGTGCACCTGTACACCTGCAGAGTGACATGGAAAATGTCAACTGTTGGGGTTCCCGAGGACCGAGGTTGAGAACAACTGGTCTAGAAGATATTGTTTAGAATCCGATTGATTGCTTTGTCTTACCCATCGTGTTTTTAGTTTAAAAAAAACATGGGTACTTGTGTAATATATGGGCGCCAGATTTTTTGACTGCATGCCTTAACTTAAGGCTTGCCACGCCACGATCCGACCTTTTCATATCCCCACTATCCACGTTCGCATGGAGTTGATTTTATATAGTGTGGCGAGCGCAGAGAGCCACCGAGCCCGAAGCGTGGCGAGCGGACGCGGATTACTTAACATGTATTCCGCGGCCGCTCGCCACGCTTCGGGCTCGTATTCCGCGTCCCCTCGTGGGGCTCACTGCGCTCGCCACGCTTCGGGCTCGGGGGCTCGCTGCGCTCGCCACACTACATAAAATCAACTCCAACGTGGATAGTGGGGGTATGAAAAGGTCGGAGGACGCATACCGCCACCCCTCGCGGGCTCTCTGTGCTCGCCACGGTTCGGGTTGGCGTTGATCGTGGAGTCGCATTAACAATGGGGGGGGGGCATTTCACATAATTAACCATCAGGGTGGTTATACAATGAAAAATGGGGTCTGGGGGGCATTTAACATTGGACCCAATGTAATATCGGGTCTCAGGGACCATTTAACATTGGATCCAATGTAAAAATTGGGTGCATCGCATCGCATGCGATTTGGTCGCATGCGATGCGATCGACCCGATTTTTCTGACCCGATGAAAAAATCGGGCACCCAGATATTACACAAGTACCAAAACATGACCATAGTTAAAATGAAACTGCCAAATATATTCGGATAAAAATACAAGAGTTAACTAGACTATTGGACTTTGCTCTGCCACACATTCATACTCACATTCTTTCCTGGCACCAGCCAGATGCTGACATAAGTCAGTGTTCTCTAGGACCTCAGGCAAAGAGCCAGTAATGGTATTATTAAAGTGAAGAGTAGGGAAGTTATAATCAGAAAACAACCAGTGACCAGAAAACAGCTGCCACAGAGGGGAACAGTAAAAATATTTTTTGTCAGATACGTTTATTACATAAACTACATTTTTTTTAAATAATATTCTATGTTTTTGCACCTACCCATTATACCATTTTATTCATATAGTCTACTCTCCACCATCCACATACCCCTAGTCCATAGCACACCTGCCTTAAACACCCCCTCTCTCCTGTTGCTTGTCTCTATCATGCCCTTCTATTCAGTCTCTCAAACTTTTCAGGCCCTGTCTACCCTGATTTCAAGCATGCCCTAGTCTCTCCCATATTTAAAACTCTTCCTTGAGCCTAACGCTCTCTCCAACTACTCCCCATATCTCTCTTATCTCCAGCTACTGCCCATATCTCTCATATCTCCAGCTATTGCCCATACTGTATATCTCATATCTCCAGCTCCTGCTCATATCATCTCCAACTACTGCCGATATCTCTCATATCTGCAGCTACTGCCCATACTGTATCTCTCATATATCCAGCTACTGACCATACATCTCAAATCTCCAGCTGCTGCCCATATCTCTCAGGTCTCCAGCTACGGCCCATATCTCTCATATCTCCAGCTATTGCCCATACTGTATATCTCATATCTCCAGCTCCTGCTCATATCTCCAACTACTGCCAATATCTCTCATATCTGCAGCTACTGCCCATACTGTATCTCTCATATATCCAGCTACTGCCCATATCTCTTATATCTCCAGCTACTGACCACATCTCTCCTATCTCCAGCTGCAGCTCATACCATCTCCAATTGCTTCCCATACAGTATCTCTCATATCTCCAGAAACTGCCCGTATCATCTCCAACTACTACCCATATCTCTCATATACAGTAGTATCTCCAGCTATTGCCTATGTCATCTCCAACTACTGCCCATATATCTCATATCTCCAGCTACTGCCCATATCTCTCATAGATCCAGCTAAAGCCCATATCTCTCATTTCTCCAGCTACTGCCTATATCATCTCTAACTACTGCCCATATCTCTCATACAGTATCTCCAGCTATTGTCCATATCTTTCATATCTCCAGTTAATGCCCATATAATTTCCAACTACTGCCCATATCTGCAATATGCTACCAAACTCTTAGATGGAATTGTCTACTTTTTTTTTTCCTCCCACTCCCTGCTTGATCCGCTTTAGTCTGGCTTTGGTCCTCTCCACTCCGGAGAAACTACCTTCATTGCAAATTCTACACTTCCTTCCTATGCGGGATGCTGCCCACTCCAGCCTGTCTTCCTGCCTCTTGTTCTATTCTCGACTATTCTTCCTGTCTCCTCTCATGACTTCCACTGCTGGTACTGTAGGTGTCCCCCAAAGTTCTCCAACTACTCCCATATCTCTCGTATCTCCAGCTACTGCCCATATCTCTCGTATCTCCAGCTACTGCCCATATCTCTCATATATACAGCTACTGCCCATATCTCTTATATCTCCAGCTACTAACCATATATATCTGATATCTCCAGCTAAAGCCCATATCTCTCATATCTCCAGCTGCTGCCCATATCTCTCAGGTCTCCAACTACTATCCACATCTCTCATATCTCCAGCTATTGCCCATATAGCTCATATTTCCAGCTACTACTCATATCCTCTCCAACTACTGCCAATATCTCTCATATCTCCAGCTACTGCCCATATATCTCATATCTCCAGCTGCAGCTCATATCATCTCCAACTGCTTCCCATATCTCTCATATCTCCAACTACTGCCCATATCTCTCATATCTCCAGTTACTGTGCATATCATCACCAACTACTGCCCTAATCTCTCTAATCTCCAGCTACTGCCCACATATCTTATATTTCCAGCTACTGCCCACATCTCTCATACATCCAGCTAAAGCCCATATCTCTCATATCTCCAGCTATTGCCGATGTCATCTCCAACTACTGCCAATATATCTTATACAGTATCTACAGCTACTGCCCATATATCTCCAACTACTGTTCATATCTCTCATATCTCCATTTACTGCCCACATCTCTCATATCTACAGCTACTGCCCATATCATCTCCAACTACTGCTCATATCTCTCATATCTCCAACTACTGCCCATATCATCTCCAACTTCTGCTCATATCTCTCATATCTCCAACTACTGCCCATATCATCTCCAACTACTGCCCACATCTCTCATATCTCCAGCTACTGCCCACATCTTTCATATCTTCAGCTACTGCCCACATCTCTTATATCTCCAGCTACTGTCCACATCTCTCATATCTCCAGCTACTGACCATACATCTCATATCTCCAGCTGCTGCCCATATCTCTCAGGACTCCAGCTACTGCCCACATCTCTCATATCTCCAGCTACTGCCCATATATCTCATATCTTCAGCTCCTGCTCATATCATCTCCAACTACTGCTGATATCTTTAATATCTCCAGCTACTGCCCATATCTCTCATATATCCAGTTACTGCCCATATCTCTTATATCTCCAGCTACTGCATATATCATCTCCAACTACTGCCCATATATCTCATATATCCAGCTACTGCCCATATCTCTCATAGATCCAGCTAAAGCCCATATTTCTCGTATCTCCAGCTACTGCCTATATCATCTCCTACTACTGCCCATATCTCTCATACAGTATCTCCAGCTATTGCCCATATCTTTCATATCTCCAGTTACTGCCCATATAATTTCCAACTACTGCCCATATCTGCAATATCCCACCAAACTCTTAGATGGAATTGTCTACTTTTTTCATTCCTCCCACTCCCTGCTTGATCCACTTAAGTCTGGCTTTTGTCCTCTCCACTTCACAGAATCTACCCTCATTGCAAATTCTACACTTCCTTCGTATGAAGGATACTGCGCATTCCAGAATGTCTTCCTGTCTCTTGTTCTATTCTCGACTATTCTTCCTGTCTCCTCTCATGACTACAGTCACCCCCACTTCCACTGCTGGTACTGTAGGTGTCCCCAAAAGTTCTGTTGTCAGAATTCTCCCTCTATACATCCTCTCTAAAGGTGGTACCTCCCACCACTTACCACAACTGCTCTAATTGCATTTATACGAACATATGCAAATTGTAATACAAAGGACAGCTCGCTCTATAAAAACTGTCCTTTGTGATGATAGGAATGTTTGTGCATGTGCAGACAGAAGCGGCTGCTTTGAAGATCCACTTCCTTATCAAAGCCATCCAGTGCTTTATAGAGAATATTTGAACATTAGTCCCGGCCCCAGTGGAGCTTACAATCTAAATTCCCTACTACATGTACACGCACACACAGACATTTGTTGGGAGTCAATTAACCCACTAGTGTATTTGTGAATTGTGGCAGGAAACCGGAGTACCTGGAGGAAACCCAGGCAAGTACGGGGAGAAAATATAACTCAGCACAGTTAGGGCCATGGTGAGAATCGAACCCATGACCTCAATGCTGTGAGGCAGTAATGCTAACCATTACACCATCCGTACTGCTCCAAGACTACTACTTTTTTTCTTCGAGAAGCCCAGAGAGGAGACCAGATAGTACATGTCAAGGGGTGGGACCAGGCTGATGTCAGCAAGCTCCACCCCATGACAGTCAACCATGGCAATTTGTGAATTCCGGTATTTCAAAAGGGTGTGTGGGGGCCAAGTAGGAAAATTACCCACCTTACTGGGGGGAGCCAGGAGGTGGACCTGATTTTTGGGAGCCTCCCTGCCATTCCGGGAGGGTAGGCAAATATGTTAAACCATCATCTACTCCCAGCAGTGGTCATCCTATTATACAGCATTATCATGTTCTGCACTGTGAGTCACTGGTTTTTGTTTTGCTCATTCTGTTTATGTGCTTTGTAAGGTGCTGAGGACTCCTTGTGGTGTCATAATAAAACAATAACTATCTCCAGTTAGTAAATATACCCATTACATTTAGATACCTGCATTAGAATTTTGCACAGAGTTTGTAGTTTTTGCAGTTAAACCAATATTCAGATTAAAGTGTCCAATAAATCAGTGCTGCCCCATGTATCTATGGAAATAGATGCATCCCAGTTTTTATATAAATATATTTCTCCCCTACCATGGCAAAATGGTTTGATCCAGAAACACGACACAAGGTTATTCTTTTTTTTGCATTATATTTAAGCATGAATAAGGCCCATGGATTATAAAGAAACATTTAAGAACTTACAAGGATAACTAACAATTATGACATTTGAAGAAAAGCAAAATATTGGTTTTAGTGTAGTGGGAATACAATAGGTGTAAACATGCAGGAGAGGGGGGAAAAACTTGCAGGAAAGGTGGGTAATGTGTCCGGTTATGTTTATTAATGTGGAAATTTTGCCTCCTGTATAACTCTTACTCAAAAAAAGCAGATCGCAGGAAAATAGACGCCTTTGAATTATGTGATGGAGGAGGATGTTACGCGTACCATGGACAGCAAGGACCACGAACAAGGACATCCTGGTTAATTGTTAAACCAAACTCATCACTGGAAGGGAAGATCACCAAGCAACGGCTTTCATATATTGGCCATGTCATGCGAGTCAATCCTTAGAAACATCAATAATGCTCGGTCTCGTAAGTGGGTCAAGAAAAAGAGGACGTCAATGCACACGATGGTTGGACATTGTCAAAGTGGACACTAACATTCAAATGAAGGCCTTGAAAGAAGCAACAAGAGACAGAATGACATGGAGAACATTGATCCATCGGGTGTCCGAAGGTCGATCTCGACTAAACGGATAATCATCATCATCATCACTCTTACTAATCTGTTACTAATGTTGACTTTTCCAAAATTCACACATTAAAAATAAAAACAACTCAACTTTAGCTCTGCCGTAACCAAATGTATTCCAGTTAATTCCTGAAATTCATGCTACCAATTCATGGGTTTGTGTTTTTCAGAAAAGCTGCACAAATATAATGAATATTGAATTAGCAGTTGCTGTCCATCAGTCCAAGAGTTGCTATGCTCCGAGTTGGCTTCATTTGGGCTAAGCACACCAGGGCCCATCTTTATATTATAGGTTTTAATCAGAGGAGTACTGTATATCACTGAGGGACAGAGGCAGATCTACTATGAAATTGATGAAGCTTAATCTTTAGGGCCCCTAATCCTAGATGGGCCATGAAGCAACTTTTTTAATGAGTGAGTTTTTCAACAAAATATATGGAGTTTATTTTGTGTATGATAGTAATATAAGGTTATTTTATTGATAGAACCATTACTCATCTTGCTGTTGTATTAAATTGTATAGCTCGTCACCATAACACCATGACAACCAGGGTTCTAGTACATCATAACTGCTATTACAACTTGGACGTATGCACAAGCTGATGGGAGTTAAGGTCTAGCTCTGTGGTCTGCGCTCTGTAATTAGCGGGAAACGTATTCATTTAAACTGTAATTCCCGACAGCTCTCAGTACTTCTCTTTGTGATATTCCCAGGAATGGCGGAGCCTGGAAGGGCCCATACTGGGAAGGAGGCTGGGAGTAATACAATATAAGAAGGGGCTCAGAATAAGGAGGCATCTAATAAGGTAATATTGCTGGGGCTGAGTGGTGTATGCTGGAAAGAAGGGGGGGGGGCAGAGTACTGTGAGAGACAGCATAAGGGATATAGAGAGTATCAGGGAGAGAGATAGTGTCCGGCAGAGAGACAGTGTCAGGAGGAGAGATTGTGTATGATGGGGCTGAGATTGGAAGAGAGAGAGAGAAGGGCAGAGAGAGGGATAAAGAGAGGGAGGGAGGAGTAGAGAAGATGGAGAGAGTGACGATGGGGCTAGAGAGGGAAGGGACAATGAGGGGGGAAGGAGGGAAAGAGGAGAGATAGATGGAGAGAGTGAGGGTGTGGAGGTAGAGAGGGGGAGAGAAGGAAGAGAAGGGGGGAAGGGAGACAGAGAGATAGAGAGAGAGAGAGAGAGAGAGAGAGGGTGGGGTAGAGGGAGACAAAAGATACAGAGAGAGAGAGAGAACTACCTCATTTACTCTTGAGGTGGTGGGCACTTCACAGCATTAGGTCCCAAACAGAGGCATAACTAGACCTGTCTGGGCCCCATAGCAAAATTTTGAAAGGGCCCCCCAGCATTCCGCAAGAATGAGGGGGAGGGGCTTGGGGTCAGATTAGTAGATGGGGAGGGGTATAACAAAGTAGAAGGCAGGACCAGACAGACTGGATAAGGTTACACAAAGGTGATCGGGGAGGGAAGGGTGACAGACACTGGGATGGCGGGAGCCACTGGGATGGGGCAGAGGGCTGTTAGTTAAATGGGGGGGGGGCACTGAACTGGGGATGGTTGGTTGGATGGGGGCACTGAGCTTGAGTTGGTTGGTTGGATGGTGTGTCACTGAGCTGGGGACACGGGATGGTTGGTTAGATGGGGGAGCACTGAGCTGGGGACAATTGGTAAAATTGGGGCACTGGGCTGGGCATGGTTGGTTAGATGGGGGGGCCACTAAGCTGGGGACAGGGGATGGTTAGTTAGATGGAGGGCACTGGGCTAGGGATGTTTGGTTAGATGGGGGGCATTGAGCTGGGGACAGGGGATGGTAGGTTAGATGGAGGGGCTGGGCTGGAGATGATTGGGCATATGGGGGCTGGGCTCACGGGGGACATGAGTGCACTGGGCTGGGGAGAGTGGATGGTAGCAGTGACCTTGGGATTCTCTTCTGGTTTACTCAATCCAGCTCCTCATCTCCACTGCTTGAAGGTCCTCCATAATCAGTGCGGGGGAGAGCCGCCAAGACTGCCCCTGCACCTTCCCCTTCCCACCCCTGGGTCTGAGGATTAGGCTCAGTGCTGTTCCATGTGCCGGGGTGGGGGAGCCACCAAGTCCCGTGCGGGGATTTTAAAATCAGTGCCACAGCCAGGGGAGGGGTGGCCATCAACCTCTGCACGGCAGTCTTACGATCAGACCCGCTGGGTCTCATGGTCGGTACTGCGGCTGGAGGCAGAGGCGGAGCGGCGGACCAGTTCCCAGGCACCGTTCCAACTTCCATCGCCCGGGTTTCATGATCAGCGCAGGGGACGGGGAGGAGGCGAGCGTGCCACCAAGCAAAGCCAGTTCACTACTTCTTCCTGCTGGAACCGGCGCACTGGTGATGGCATGCGGGGAAGGGGGAGGAGGAATCTCCCGCGGCTCACATATACACAGGAGCCAAAGGAGTCGATCACCAAGCTTCTGCTGGGGCACACTGAAATTAATTAAAAAACTTCAAGAGGGTGCAGGAGGATGTCTGCTTGGCCTTGGGGCCCCCCCAAGCCCCGGGCCCCATAGCAGCTGCACCCCCTGCACCCTCTATAGTTACGCCACTGGTCCCAAACCCTAAATACCCATGAATTGTGGCAGTGATGCTCGCCACTGGGCTGTCTGCCTGTCTCTCCCTCCTGCAGTAGCAGCAGCAGCTCAGGTGTTTCCAGTGTGCCATGCAGACACCATCATCACTGTCTCCCACAAGACACTGCATGGTCTGCAGAACCCTTGCTACTCCACTGCATCCCAGCCTTCCAGCTCCTGCATAGCCAGCGACCCTATGTAGTTGGTTTATATGATTATACAGAGGCATCTTCTGGATGACTATTCAGGCATGGAGGAACCTGCTGCATTGGTTACTCTATGATTTAATGCCTCTTTGTCATGATAATATGTAGTCCCCTTGCGAGAACAAAGGTCACTTGTGAGGCCCCAGAAAATATAATTTTTCCCCACTAATGGTCTAAGGAATCTGTGTCACGTTTTCTTCTTTCCTTTGGAGGTGAGACTTCTAAGTAGAGAATATACCGCCCTACTACATAAACATGTCCGTTTGTACGTGTCCAAGAGACTGCAGTGATGATTCTGCATCTGCTCTCCTGCTGATTCATTACTGAAAGGACCACAGTGGTCTCTAGCTTTAAAGATACAGCCACAGAATAGGAGTCATCTTAAGGACCCATTAGCAAACACAGCAGCTAACATTGAGCTGTAATGCCCTGTGATCAGACAGCCACAGCCCAGACAGAGTAAAATCCTGCCCCATGCAAGTCTGCAAATGGTATGTAAAAAGTGTCGGGCAGCTGCAGATGCATATGCAACTAAGCACCAATGAATGATTTTCCCAGTTTGTGCAGTCTGTGCGTAACCCTGACCCTTCCAACACTCTGCGCTAGAAACAGGCTGATCGAGGCCAGAACTGACGTAACATAAACTCCCTGAAAACGCCTGGGCACACCTGCGATTTTCTTGACACTCCCCAAAAATGGGCAGTTACCACCCACAAATGGCAACTTCCTGTCAATCACACTGTGGGGGTTATTCTGATTCACTCGGAAAGGCACAATTATGCTCTAATGGACAAAACCATGTGCACTGCAGGTGGGGCAGATGTAACATGTGCAGCGAGAGTTAGATTTGGGTGGGGTTTGTACTTCAAACTGATATCTATGTTGCAGTGTAAAAATAACACAGTCAGTATTTACCCTGCACAGAAACAATAAAACACCCAAATCTAACTCTCTCTGCACATGTTACATCAGCCCACCTGCAGTGCATATAACCCGGGAACATGGTGGATTTTTTAGCCCATGAACGTATCTTGAACCTTGGTCATCTGCTGTACATACAGTCCTGGCCTGCTCCCTGCGACTTCTGCATGGGATTTGAAAGAAAGGTATAGAAAAGTCCCAAGGCGCAGTCACGGAGTCCCTGCTGCCACAATATTGATGGAGATTCACTGCAGTTTTCTCCTTTGGTCAATTTGGAAAGAAATAATATTGAAGGCGCTTGACTCCGAAGATAGTGAATTCGATGGGGGAAAGAATATATAGGACAAATTGTCAGTGAATTCTTGTTCAGAACCGTAACTATGTCAATCCATAAGACAAGTGATAAGGATGCGTACTTTTTACTCACAATCGGAGTGGTATGTATCCTCCTATCTGGGTTTCTTTATGGCAGGACATGTGATTAAAGCGTGTCCCTGCGTGTCCCTGTCACAGTGTCCCTCGTTGTGGGTATCGTGCAGGTTAAATAGAAAAAAGAACCGTAAGTAGATGGTCTGTATTGGAAATCAGCTATATAGAGGATAGCGGGAACCAGTCTTGCGTACCAGACTTACTAAGAAACATGTAGTCATGTGTGTATAAAGGTTTCTTTTTTTATGGGATCACCAAGGTCGTGAGGATCTATCAGTAATATGTATGCGTACCGTACTTACGGTGCATAACACGGTGATACTCCTATCTAGGTATCTTTTAACACGATCCCCTCTGTGAGTTCTCAGCAACTGACTTTGGTCTCAAACAGTGCATGCAAACAGAGGATGGAGACCGTCTTAATGTAGGATAGTGCTTTTATTGCTAAAAAAGCCAATTTAAACACAAGTGAAAAGAGTAAAAATTTAATGTACCTGAAAGATGACCTTATAACAATAAGGACATAAAGAATGGTGGGGCTCAGTCACTCTGCTTTCCAACGCGTTTCGACAGTCTCAGCTGTCTTTTTCAAGGCTACAGAGTGACTGACACTGTGCCTGGTTTTATACTATACTGGGTGATTGGCTTGATGACGCACTTCCGGTATGGACTTGGTGCGTGAATTAAGTATTTCTACACAGGTTATACTTAGCCTCTTAGGCTGATAAGTATAGCGCTACTTCAACGGATCCACCAAGTTAATTAGTGGTTCCTTTGGCGGTCCTGATATGTTAAAACAGGCACCGCCGTCTGTTAACTTCCGGTCTATGGAACGCACGGAAGTGACGTGCGGCACCTGTATGAACCGCAAGTTCCGTTTTGTTACTCCGGAGCTGACGTATCTATTTCTATGTGGAACGCAGGCTTCCTATATAATGGAACGCAAACACGTTTACATAGTGATAATGCTGTGTATAGGTCCCGCCTACAGTCCTAACGTTACTTATATATAATAAACGCAGACTTTATATACCTTATTTAGAATACTGATGGAGTGGGGCTTTATATTAAACCTATATTTATGTAAACTTAACACATTAGAAAGTGCATACGTGATAATGGCACATTAATAAAGTGCATATGGCTAAATAGAAAAATTGATCTAAAGTGCATCTGGATATTAAAAAGATAGATAAAAAATATATAGCTATCACCCAGTATGTATAGCTCCTTACAGGATATATTGTACATTAAAAACAGTTAAAAAAGTTTTATTTAACATACATTATCAAGGTAAAAAAGGGATATAAAAAGACAATATAAAAAGACTGTGGCCCCATAAAATCTAAGATAAAAACCATTTTAGTTCAAATTCATGATTAAGACCATTTGGTGACAGTGAGTTTAGGTCATAAATCCAGCGCATCTCTTTTTTTGCCAACTGGATATCTCTATTTTTATGACGCCAATCTGTTTTGACCCACTCTAATGCCCAAAAACCAGTCAAGTGTTTGCAAGAGCTTTCATGTTTATCTCTAAAATGTAATGAAAATGGATGGTCCGGGAATCCTTTTTTGATGTTTCTTACATGCTCCGAAAGACGGGTTTTTAGGCTTCTGGTAGTCTTGCCTACATACAGTTTATTACATGAACACCTAATTGCGTAAATAACATAGGTGGAATTGCATGTGACATACTGTTTGTATTTGAAAACCCGGTCGTTCAATTTAACTTCTGTATATTTATTGCAAGGGGCGGGGCATACCTTGCACATGGAGCAGTCACCACAACGATAAAAGCCCTTGTTACGGATAAAGCCGCCTGCTGGTTTCTCTATGTAGGCACTAGAGACTAATTGGTCTCTAAGGTTAGGGGCCCTTCTGTATATAAATTTGGGCCTATCTGGCAATATGTTGGTCAAGATTGGGTCTTTTAGAAGTGGATCCCAATTCCTTTTAAAAATGGTTTCCACTGATTTGTGGTATCCAGTATATTGAGTGTTAAAAGCCAGTTGGTGCTTATCCGTATTTGTACTAGAGGGTTGTGGTTTAGTTTCTAAAAGTGTCTCCCGTTCCACATTTTTTGTTTCCTCTAGAGCTTTATTGAGTAGGGCTGGTTTATATCCCTTTCTCAGGAATTTGGTGGTCATTACCTCTGCACTTCCCTCGAAATCATTGGTCTTAGAACAATTTCTTTTCAATCTGATATATTGTCCCTTAGGGACATTAGTAAGCCAACTGTTTAAATGGTTGCTACTAGGATCTATATAGGTATTTGAATCAGATGGTTTGGTATAATTCGTGGTTTCTAGTTTATTGTTGTCTATATAGATCCTTAGATCCAGAAAATTCACCTCTTTTTTATTTATATTGAATGTAATATGTATGTTGAGTGTATTAGAGTTAAGAAACTCACAGAAATTATTGAGGAGATCCATATCACCACGCCATATAAACAAAACATCATCGATGTATCGCCACCATTGGACCAGGTTTGCCGCCCAGCCATGTCCCTGCCATACCATTTGATCTTCCCACCTGGCCATGAAGATGTTGGCATAACTGGGGGCAAACCTGGTCCCCATGGCGGTCCCCACATCTTGCACATAAAAGCTTCCGTCAAAGTTAAAATAATTGTTTCCGAGTATATATTCAATACCCTCTACAATAAACGATTGTAAATCGTTTTCCATATTGGTCTTTTCCAAAGTTTGTTTGATAGCAGATATCCCATCACAGTGTTTTATAATAGTGTATAAGGATGTTACATCTGCGGTCACTAAACATAGACTCTCATCCCACACTACCTCTTTCAATTTATTAAGTACATCCTTTGTGTCTTTTAAGTGTGACCTGTTTTCTGTCACTAAAGGTTGTAGGTGGTGGTCGATGAATGCAGATAGATTAGCCGAAATGCTATTTGTACCAGCAACAATTGGTCTGCCAGGGGGGTTTGTGGTGCTTTTGTGAAATTTCGGCAATAGGTATAGTACCGGTATTGAAAATTCACTATTAACCAGGAAGTCTGAAGTCTCCTTATTGATGGTTCCATTTGCAACATATTTTTCAATAAGGGTTTTTAAGCTTGTGAAAATTTTGTTGGACGGATCAGAACGCAGTTTATGATAAGTTTGGCCATCGTTGAGTTGTCTTAGGACTTCATTCACATACATGCTTTTGTTTAAAATAATAATCCCCCCATGGGGACCAGGTTTGCCCCCAGTTATGCCAACATCTTCATGGCCAGGTGGGAAGATCAAATGGTATGGCAGGGACATGGCTGGGCGGCAAACCTGGTCTAATGGTGGCGATACATCAATGATGTTTTGTTTATATGGCGTGGTGATATGGATCTCCTCAATAATTTCTGTGAGTTTCTTAACTCTAATACACTCAACATACATATTACATTCAATATAAATAAAAAAGAGGTGAATTTTCTGGATCTAAGGATCTATATAGACAACAATAAACTAGAAACCACGAATTATACCAAACCATCTGATTCAAATACCTATATAGATCCTAGTAGCAACCATTTAAACAGTTGGCTTACTAATGTCCCTAAGGGACAATATATCAGATTGAAAAGAAATTGTTCTAAGACCAATGATTTCGAGGGAAGTGCAGAGGTAATGACCACCAAATTCCTGAGAAAGGGATATAAACCAGCCCTACTCAATAAAGCTCTAGAGGAAACAAAAAATGTGGAACGGGAGACACTTTTAGAAACTAAACCACAACCCTCTAGTACAAATACGGATAAGCACCAACTGGCTTTTAACACTCAATATACTGGATACCACAAATCAGTGGAAACCATTTTTAAAAGGAATTGGGATCTACTTCTAAAAGACCCAATCTTGACCAACATATTGCCAGATAGGCCCAAATTTATATACAGAAGGGCCCCTAACCTAAGAGACCAATTAGTCTCTAGTGCCTACATAGAGAAACCAGCAGGCGGCTTTATCCGTAACAAGGGCTTTTATCGTTGTGGAGACTGCTCCATGTGCAAGGTATGCCCCGCCCCTTGCAATAAATATGCAGAAGTTAAATTGAACGACCGGGTTTTCAAATACAAACAGTTTGTCACATGCAATTCCACCTATGTTATTTACGCAATTAGGTGTTCATGTAATAAACTGTATGTAGGCAAGACTACCAGAAACCTAAAAACCCGTCTTTCGGAGCATGTAAGAAACATCAAAAAAGGATTCCCGGACCATCCATTTTCATTACATTTTAGAGATAAACATGAAAGCTCTTGCAAACACTTGACTGGTTTTTGGGCATTAGAGTGGGTCAAAACAGATTGGCGTCATAAAAATAGAGATATCCAGTTGGCAAAAAAAGAGATGCGCTGGATTTATGACCTAAACTCACTGTCACCAAATGGTCTTAACCACTTAAGTGGTATGCCCGGAGATTTTCCGGGCTCAGCTGCGCTGCCGCAGCGGGCTATCCCGGAAAATCTCCGGGCATACCTCTAATATAGAAAAGGTGTGCACCAGTGGTGTCCAGGTGTGCACCACTGGCGCAGCACCTCTGAAGCAAACCCCCCCCTCCAAATCCCCCAGTCGTTCTCCCCCCCCCCCCCGCACCTTTCCTCCGGCGATCGGTGCGCCAGAGGTCCCCTGTCCTGCCTGCCAGCCAGCCCGTCCGTCACTCATGACGTAGGCGGCAGGTTCGGGTATCGGAGCGGCTCGGGGGGACTCGGGAGCGCTCAGGCACCCGAGTCCTTCCGAGCCGCGAACATCCCCCAGCCTGCCGCCGACGTCACTGCTCAATGTGACGGGCGGCTGAGGGGTGAGAGCCACAGCAGGGAAGCTCTGGCATACTAACGCCGGAGCGGAGGGAGGGACGCCTTCCAGGTTTCTGTGGTGGGTTTTGCTGGGGCAGGATAAACCTGCCCTGGTAGGTTTGTCCTGCCCCAGCAACACCCACCACTCAAGGGGTTAATCATGAATTTGAACTAAAATGGTTTTTATCTTAGATTTTATGGGGCCACAGTCTTTTTATATTGTCTTTTTATATCCCTTTTTTACCTTGATAATGTATGTTAAATAAAACTTTTTTAACTGTTTTTAATGTACAATATATCCTGTAAGGAGCTATACATACTGGGTGATAGCTATATATTTTTTATCTATCTTTTTAATATCCAGATGCACTTTAGATCAATTTTTCTATTTAGCCATATGCACTTTATTAATGTGCCATTATCACGTATGCACTTTCTAATGTGTTAAGTTTACATAAATATAGGTTTAATATAAAGCCCCACTCCATCAGTATTCTAAATAAGGTATATAAAGTCTGCGTTTATTATATATAAGTAACGTTAGGACTGTAGGCGGGACCTATACACAGCATTATCACTATGTAAACGTGTTTGCGTTCCATTATATAGGAAGCCTGCGTTCCACATAGAAATAGATACGTCAGTTCCGGAGTCACAAAACGGAACTTGCGGTTCATACAGGTGCCGCACGTCACTTCCGTGCGTTCCATAGACCGGAAGTTAACAGACGGCGGTGCCTGTTTTAACATATCAGGACCGCCAAAGGAACCACTAATTAACTTGGTGGATCCGTTGAAGTAGCGCTATACTTATCAGCCTAAGAGGCTAAGTATAACCTGTGTAGAAATACTTAATTCACGCACCAAGTCCATACCGGAAGTGCGTCATCAAGCCAATCACCCAGTATAGTATAAAACCAGGCACAGTGTCAGTCACTCTGTAGCCTTGAAAAAGACAGCTGAGACTGTCGAAACGCGTTGGCAAGCAGAGTGACTGAGCCCCACCATTCTTTATGTCCTTATTGTTATAAGGTCATCTTTCAGGTACTTTAAATTTTTACTCTTTTCACTTGTGTTTAAATTGGCTTTTTTAGCAATAAAAGCACTTTCCTACATTAAGACGGTCTCCATCCTCTGTTTGCATGCACTGTTTGAGACCAAAGTCAGTTGCTGAGAACTCACAGAGGGGATCGTGTTAAAAGATACCTAGATAGGAGTATCACCGTGTTATGCACCGTAAGTACGGTACGCATACATATTACTGATAGATCCTCACGACCTTGGTGATCCCATAAAAAAGAAACCTTTATACACACGTGACTACATGTTTCTTAGTAAGTCTGGTACGCAAGACTGGTTCCCGCTATCCTCTATATAGCTGATTTCCAATACAGACCATCTACTTACGGTTCTTTTTTCTATTTAACCTGCACGATACCCACAACGAGGGACACTGTGACAGGGACCCGCAGGGACACGCTTTAATCACATGTCCTGCCATAAAGAAACCCAGATAGGAGGATACATACCACTCCGATTGTGAGTAAAAAGTACGCATCCTTATCACTTGTCTTATGGATTGACATAGTTACGGTTCTGAACAAGAATTCACTGACAATTTGTCCTATATATTCTTTCCCCCATCGAATTCACTATCTTCGGAGTCAAGCGCCTTCAATATTATTTCTGCATGGGATTTGTTTTGAGTCATCAGATGCTGTAGTGAAGGTGTCCATCCATGTAGAAGACATACCTGCTTTGGACTGGTCACCAAGTGGTTTGAGTACATGCAACATTGCATGGACTCCTGTGGTGAATACTTTGCAAAAAAGTAACGTTCACTTGTGAACTGAATACTTTTTGTGCATCTGGAAACTTACTGCACATCGATTTCCAACAGCCCCTATCATAGCCCATCCAATACCAGTTCTTCATGCTGTCTTATGTACCATTTGCTCTACTAAGTAGCTCAGTAATATGCTGCTATGCCTATTAACTAATCATCAATGTGTCATTCTCATACATGCCAGCAGAACACTTGCACATAACTAGCACATTTTTTAAGCTGGAAATGTTTCCTCTCATACATCTGATTCAGGGAAAATGGAACAAGATGATGTCAAAAGAAGCAAATCAAATAAAATCCAGATCACTCCAGGGTGGTCAGAGAGAGGTTGGTTCTCAGACCTACAACAAACACCAATAAATCAACTCAAGCATCTAGAACCCTTGCCAATTCCACTTTAGCCAGAATACAGTATGTCATCACAATCATGGAATTTATTTTACACTGTTGAATAAAATATTTGCTAACAGTCTACAGATTAAGAAAATATGTGTGTAAGGAACCGCTAAAAGAGTTTTTATTATGGTATTTAAGCATACAGCCAAATGCACTTCTCTGCATCCACTTCTGGTTATGCGCACAATCATTTCATCCAAGAAGTCTTCGTTGGATTATAAATCTTCCCAACAACTGTCATGAAGCCATATTTCAGCTTACTACATCGTCTCTCATCTTTCCACGTAGACAAATCGATCTACTTTCATGGCATTTCATCAGCAAGCTCTGAAAGATGGAAGATCTATTTCACTCGGATGTTGCTCTGGGAAACCAATCAGATTCTATCTATTATCTTCTAGAAGGTGATAAATAAATAGGAAGTAGATTCTGATTGGTTGCCCACAGCAACATTCCATGTGATACAGAACTCCCATTTTAGCTAATTTCCCCCTTAGTGAGAGTCTCCTATTTACAGTGCCTTCAATAAGAGTCCATCCCATTAGGCTGCACATGTTAAAGTATAGGCTGAAGGAGAGGGAAAGTATAAATAACGCCACTGTTCACTTGCCTTTAAAATACAACAGGTCACATGAGCTGTAAGTACATAGAATCACCAAAATGGCGACCACCTGTATGAACATTTCCAAGATGGCAACTGCATGATCAAGAGAGGCCCAATAGCTCTGTTTGGGAGTGTTTTGGAAGGGAGTGAAGTAATTGGAGGCATAGTGCATGCAGAGATGATTTTGGAGGGAAACAGAGAATATAAAAGAGGCTGGGTTTGGCAACAGACAATATTCATACTGTAAGAAGCTGAAGCAGGAGGCTGACTATGCCATTGAAGTCAGTCCTGCTTCGATGTCTTGCTGTCAGAGAGCAACTGCTCAGGAACTAGACAGCAGGACAGTACCTCAGTGCGGTTTACGGAGAGCAGCAATAGTAGAGAGTGATACACGCTTTGGACATGCAGAGTCATGTCAAGATGATGCTGACCCCTTAAGAGAGCAAGTCCTCTACACATTGTAGTGCCTTAACCAAGAGGGAGGCTACAAAAGCAAGAAATGGGTTACTATAGTATATATTAATTCCTTTACAGATAAGTTACTATAATATATTTGCATAGATCCACTTATGTCATATTTCAAATTTGTATTGTACTCTTTACTGGGGCCAAAGGGCAGGACTGTCCTATAATGGAGTGTTTGAAACTAGTTGTCACCCACCCATTTTTTAGACCTGTGCACTTACCTCTTTACTGCCTCACTCTGCTGTCCTGGGGGGTCCACAGGCTCTGCCGCTTCCATGGGTCCCCACAGCATGTGACAAGTCTGTCTCCACCAGTACAGTCACCTATCTGGTTCCAGTCTTGTCACCATTTCAGCTCCAGTCCTGCCATCTATTTGGTTATATCATTGCGCACTTTTCTGCTGCTCTTCTAGTACCAATCCAGCAACCCAACTGGTGTTAGTCTAGTCACCATATTGACAGTGGCGTCAAGGGGAGGGCATACTTTTTACCCGTGCCAGGGTCTTCTGGAGGGGTCTGGGTCCCACTTCCCCTTGCAGGGAGCTGGGAAGCGTGATGAGCTGGGAGAGAGATAGCTGCAGTGACAGCCTGTCCCCGCTCTCCTTCTCGTAATTTTTTTTAAACGGGGGTGTGGCCATACCCCTCCCAGAGGCCCTGCCCGGTGGGCACCGGCATTTTACTGCGGCCTGGGTGACCTTTCGGTGCCCCTGCATATTTGTCACCACTATGTCTCATCCTGCTGCAGACTAATAAAGTTTCTAACTCTTTTGGGCCTATCAAGTCGCACCTTCGGACCAATTTGTGCAAAGACCAATACTGAGATACTGGTATCTTCTACTCATTTCCTAATGACTCGATCCGAGACTCTCATCTCTATCACTACATCTCAGTGTCACAATGCTCCCTTGAAAAGGAACTGGATCACAGACTTCCCAGTTTCCATCATTTTGCCTTTTCACTATTGTTCTAGTCATTCATAGGGTACCCCTATGTCCTATTTCCCCAATATTTTTGGAATCTGGAACGGCTCAAGGAGCCCAGGCTCGTTATGCTTAGGAGGGTTGACCCCACGCAGATTTTTTTTTTTTAAATGTAACCTTTTCATTACATTTGACACAAAGAAGCATTGTACTGGTCCATGCATGTTTCTCCAAACACACTAAACTAGGTGTTCTAACATTTTTGAAAAGTGCATTTCAGCCAATTTATGGTTGTGTTTGCGCAAACAAATATTTGTAAATATCTGTGTTTCAGTGGTACCTATGGAAAGTCCTGCTGAGTTTGGCCGACGTTGCATTGTTTTGAGATGCATTTTTTAGTCCAAGAATGCAAACTCGAATGATAGTAAAATTACTTCTCAGAGTCTAAAAGTCAAACATAAAGCAACCAACTCAATGCAGAATAAACCCACTAAGGCTGAAGAACAAACTATGGCCCTTAATCTAGTTGAATCAGACGGATCAGACGGGCACCGAGTGTTCTTAGCCCCGCCTACCGTACGGGTGGCTCACACCGTCCGAATGCGGTAAGACGCGGAACGAATGGACCGCGAGTGGATGTTTCATGTGAACACCTCCTCCATCTGTGGGAACCTCCCCCATTCTCCGAGTTCGGAGGTTTTTTAAAGGGGCAATCACTTACAAGGCAAATTCCCTGCCATTTAAATGATTGCCGCTTTAAAAAACTCAGAGTTTCAGGTGCTGTGTAAGGTGTAATTGCAGTCCCTGTTACACACTCATCTACAGGATACGGTCACTAGGTCGACAAATGGAAGGTCGACATGCATTGGGTCGACCACTGAAGGGCGACATGTCTGAAAGTCGACATGTCTGAAGGGACATTAGGTCGACACATGGCATGGGCTAGGTCAACAGTAAAAAAAAGGTCATGGGTATTTTCCCTTTCTTTTTGAGCCGACATGTGCCGACAGGTGGTATTTCATGCATTAACTACTTGGGTGTGCCGAGAGAATAAACTAATGTGCCAAGTGCAGGGCCGGCAACAGAAATCTTGGGGCCCCATAAATTGATATTTCTGGGGGCCCCCTGCAGTCAGCCGCCCGGCACTCGATTGCTGTGGACGGCTGACACAAAACAAGAAAGAGGAGGAGTGCTGCTGGGGCAGTGAGGAGGACAGGAGCATACAGTGCAGGGGCAGGGAGGAGGACAGGAGCATACAGTGCAGGGGGCAGGGAGGGGGACAGAGGAGAAGTGCTGAGGGGGACATATATATATATATATATATATATGTGTGTGTGTGTGTGTGTGTGTGTGTGTGTGTGTGTGTGTGTGTGTTATATAGATGTATGTATATAGATTTTGCCTTTTTTATTATATATTTTTGTTATTTTCTGTCTTTTTGGTCAGGTTTTTTTTTGTGTTGTTGCGTTTATATATATATATATATATATATATAAATATATATATATATATATATATATATATATATATATATATATTTAAATCAGGCATGGGGAGGGGGGCACCAACATGTATCTAGCCTCCGGGCAACTGGGATGTACTTATGCCACTGAATCAATAAATATAGTGCAATGGAATATTTGACGGAGCCCCAAAATCGGTATCTTGCCTAAGGTCTCATGAGGTCTAATAGTAGCTCTGTTACTACAGTAACTCAATGATAATCAATTGCTACAGTATGGACCACTTCTCCATGTTGCTCTTCAGAAGACTGGATGCATTCTCCGGCCAGATCCATTGATTTTGCAACAGATGCAGCAAATAGAACATAACAGGGGAGTGGATAGTCAGTTTTATTTGAACTCTTTGTAACTCTTTGTACAGATGGAGCCCTCCTCATTCAGCAGGTGTCTGGGGGTCCGATGGCCAATCGCCTGCCCCCACCAACCGCCGGAAGGGGATTCGAGCGCACGAGACGCTCGCGCGCCCCCTTACGTTGGAGCTCACCGTCGGTCCTTCCCGCCTCCCCATCACTGTCTGACGATCCCCACTGCCTCCCTGCACCCCCCCTAACCCTGCCAATCTCCCTGAAGCAGAGACGGGCAGGGTTCCCATCCCCTTGTGCCTGAAAACCGGGGAGCGTGTGTGTGTGATACGCTCGCGTGTCCCAGTCAAATGGAGTGCCTCTCCGCCGGTGAACGTCATTGGGGGCATTCTGTTGAGCCCCGGCACTGGCTGAGAGGCGCTCCATCTGTAGGTCCTATATTATATTTTTTATTTCGATGATGTTACCCTCCAGTCTATACAATGAAATATTACATTTTTACAAATAAGGATTATAGCAACACATTGTAAACAGCCTTAGGATAACGTGTCCAAACTGGATTTTCAGCAGCAGTTATTTCTGATTCAGATCTAACACCGAGATCCGAGCAGTGCTGTGCAGACCTCCAGCAAAACTTGATAGGTATTGAACAAACATTATTTAAAAGTAATTGTCCTCTGTTCAGTAGAAGCAGACTTCCTACATCTGCTGCTTTTTATGACCTGTGTTGCAGTGCAGAATAATTGTGCCCCAAGGCTGTGGGGTAATTACTTGCAAGGCTTAGAACTTGATATTGGGGAGAGGTGGTGGAACAGTCCTTAAAGGACCTTTAATCTCTGTAACCCGCTCAGCAAAGCTGTGACTGTAACACTATGCAGGATCTTAGTATTTTTTGTCCATGTTCATGTAATATTGTTTGGAACGATGAAGTGTAACAAAGAGATCTTTGTATAGCACCACTATATGACAAACTGTAGAAAGAAACAGAATAGCAGATAAGAACCACTGGGCCCATCTGCCTCTGTTTCAACTTTGTTTCTTCAAGACCTAGTAAATCCTTTAGGCCTTAAGCCAGGTATGAAATTGTGTGAAACATGGCTATATCGTACTAGTTTATGCAGTGCCTTTAGTTCTTTGTACAGATATCCATTAAAAATGGTAGTTAGGAGCTGGCTGGCTGGACATGAATCAATCTTTATCACCCTCGTGTTTATCTCTTTTTAAGGCTTAATACATCTGCCCGTATGTTACTAAATAATTGGCAGTTATCGCAGTGCACAAAGTAAGTAATTTGTCCATTTTTTTGGATGGAGGATGCATGGCCACATCCTGCTGGTCAAGCCTCCTATGCTGGCCACACACCCTTATTTTACCATGACCCTGCTGAACTCTCAAGGCCCCTGCATCAGTGGCAGTTTTTACCTATGGGCTGCAGGGCTGCAGCCCCCCCCCCCCCCCCCCCCCCCCCCTGGTAAAATCCGCCACTGTAGTGAAGCCAGATACAGTCTGTGAGACTGCTCTGGCTTCACTGTGACTGGCAGTGACTTCCTATTGAAAGTCCGACCTGCCAGTCACCAAGGCTGTCCCATTGGGAGGTGTTCCCCAAGATTTCGCATGCGCAGTACCTACATCGGTACTACGCACTTGGCGGTCCCCGTGCCTGTCATCTGCATTATACAGCCGACGGGACCATGATTCCCTTCTATGTGCTTGTAGAGGTTTGAACTGGGCATGGGCCAGTCCTGGCGCCTGTCATCATAGCACAGGTGCTGGGAACTCTGGTGACCGGGATGAGAGGCGGTGGCGACAGGGGCAGGGGGGGTGTGTGTGCCTGCATTGCAATTCCCCCTGTGGCGGCTGCGGCCAGAGGCAGCCCCCCCAAAAGGTATGAGCCAACACTGCCCTCCATATAAATAAAGATTAGGATTTTGAAATAGAATTTGAACTATTGAAATCGTTACATTAGCTTTTACTTAACTGTAGGCAAACACAGCCCTAAATATTGCAACAGAGACAGGACAGCATTCTGAAATTACATGTATTATATATTGAAAAGGCAAGTGGGCTGGCTCCCCTAATCACGTTAACATCTCGGCTTCCTTCAGTCCAGCGATTTGGCAGTGAGTCTGTGTACAGCCCAAAAGTATAGGCAGGGATCTTTTGTTTATACTGTAGCACAGTCCTAGCGGTTTAAGAAGTAAATAGCTTGTTATGGTCTGGCATTGCTTCAGTGAAATTCAGCTTCGGCTGGCCTGCCCATCTTAGCTTTCAGAACTAGCATTTTTGTAATAACAGCTGGTGTAGATGTATTCTGTTATTAGGTCCCATCAACGTAATATGACAGCTATGTAACAGATAGGTACCATATGGGGTTCCCAGTCCCAGGAGTCCCATCAATTTGCCCACACAGGCTTAATATTACTGTTCTGTAAAGGTCAGCCCTTCTCTGTTTGCAGAAGCATTATGTTGTGTTTTGGTACAACTAGCCTAGATAACCTATATGGGATAATATTCCTAGATTGATCTGTCTATAAGAGTGGTATTCACATCTGTGCTATTTACACAAATGGTACAATGGCAATCTGCACAAGACTAAAATCAGTGGGTGGGTAGTAAGCACCCCTCTAGCTACACTTAAACTATGGGTCCGGTTGATAGATTTACAGGTTCTAGATCAGGGGTGGCCAAACCTGTCCTCAAGATCTACTGTACCAACAGTTCATGTCTTCAGGCAACCTGTAGTAGGAATGAATGCAGCAGGTTTGAAAATGTGACCGTTAGTAATGACTACAGCTGTTGTGCACCAGCTAGGTGATCTGGAAATCGTGGACTGCTGGTAGATCTCGAGGACCGGTTTGGCCACCCCTGGTCTAGATAGTCAGTCAATAGCTCTACCCCAAAAAATCCACATGCAGCAGGTCAACAGGGTCAAAAGGTGAACAGGGTTAAAAGGTTGACAGGGTCAACTGGTCTACATAAAAAAGGTAGACACATGACAAGGTCGACATGTTTATTATGATTTAAAAAAAACACAAAAAAACAGCTTGTTCTTACCAGGGACGTGCAGTAAGGGGAGGCAGTGCCTCCCTTGTTATTAATGATAAAGATAAAGTACAAAGAAAATACTTATGATACATTATCATACAGATTTAGGGCGGGATGTACTAAAGGGAAAATGCGGTAAAACGGGGGTTTTACCGCATTTTCCTATGTACCATTAGCCATCTGCCCCCATCTCCGCCTGGCAGGGTATCGCCACCCCCTATAGAAGCCTATGGGCTTCTATCGCCGCCCCCCTCCCGTCCTCCATCGATCTCCTCCTCCCCCAGCAGGTGTCACAGCCGGGAGGACATCCGGCTGCAGGGGGGAGGAGGAGACGCAGGGGGACACTGACAGCCGCCGGGATGTGACGGAGACCCCCGCACATAACATTACAGGTCTCCGTCACCGCAACCCGATGCTAGGGGCATATTTTAGTACATATGCGGTAGCATCGTGGCGGCTGGCAGGCGAAGGGCGGCGATGTATATTAATACATCCCGCCCTTACTAAGTATTGTGTTTGAAAACACAATAGAACTTGCAGCTGAATGGAAGAATCAAACATACAACCTAACCAGCAGCTTTTTTTGTTGTCAGTGTAGTTTCTCATTTGTCAGCCCTTTAACAATGAAGGCAATAAAAGAGGCCTAAAGATGCATACACATGGAAAGATTTAGCAAACGATCCAATCTCTTTAACGATTTCCTCAGAACTTCTGAACAAACTATTTGGTGTCAAATAGTGAACAATTACACATGAACGATCGAGCTTTAACGATGGTGGAGCGGAGTGGGAGCCAGACAATCAGCTTTACTAAATAGTTCATCGTGCGTACACATGAAACGATTGGTATACGATCTCTCTGCATGAAAGATCATCGGCCTCTACCAGCGACCGGTGGGTACGCGCATCATCATCTATATCGTTCATACACAAGGAACGATTTGAACGTTTGGTTGTTTCAATTGGTCGGGAATGCCCAGATCTTTTGCCAAATCTATCCGTGTGTACGCACCTTAAATTACTAGCACCAATATGGACTGAAACATGGCTGAATCTATATAGTTGGCTGTGTCTTGCTGTTCTATGGGATACCTCTGACTCTGCCCGTGAGCAGCAAACAGAGCAGGATGTGCAGCATATACCGTTACCGCGCATGGGGCCTAATTCAGTACCGTTCGCTAAGCAGCGGTTGTTTGCCCCTCGGGGAACGCTCCGTGATTTTATGGAGATGCCCATAAAATGCTGACCTTTCCCCTGCTTCAGCCCATTGTCCGTCCGTCCCCCTCCCCCACCCGTCTCCCCATAGCAAATGTGTAACTGCCAGAGTTTGCACATGCGCAAACCCTGACCATTGGGGCTGTGGCCTGATTTCGGATCAACAATCATGAATCGGCCCATAGACCCATGTTAACCTAAATGCACTGTCTGATAGCAATATCATAAAGAAGTTCCACCTCAATTGTAGCAATTTAATGCATATACATTGATGTAATCCAGAGGGATCTTACCCCACACATTGGACGATCATGCAGGGTATCTCGGCTGCACAGACTGCTTGCTGCATTGTATTTTTTTGCTACTGGCTCCTTTCCATCAGTCCCTGGCAGAGTCCTTGGGATTTCCCAGCCTACCCTTTACAGGCACATTCCTTTATGATTGTTGGAACACCTTTTCCCTAATTTTGTTTCATGCCCTTAAAGGTGATTTGGCCATTGCTGTTGCTCCTGGTTTCTGACTCTGTTATCTGCCCTGGATTCAACTGCTGAGCACAAATTCACTAAATTCAGAGAGAACGCACTTTTGGCCCATTATAAAAAGTAGGTTCTGGTGTCTGGATAAATTTGGTGGAATTTGTGTACTTCCTAGTAAAAGTGTTAGATATTGTGCCCAGCTGGTATGTATTGCATAATCCGGCAATGGAGTAATCTCTTCCCACATATTCTAGGTCATTCTAGTTGATTCGCTCTCAAGCGCATTCGCACGGGGGAGTGATGTTTTGTTTCTGCGCATTTGCATAACCATTTATGTGCAGGCTCTGTTTGCGAACGGAAGCAGCGTCTTGCATAGTCGCCGGCCCGTGCGCACAGAGCAGTGCGGGAAGGGGGAATAGGGCAGCGGGCCTGGGTCGCACCTGTGGGAATGCTTAAGGTTTGTGAGCATCCCCATGAAAACGCTGGACGTTCCCATGGGTATGTTGGGCGGGAAGAGGTGTGCCGGCGCCGGGTGGCTGATGCCACATGACATCAGCCGCCCACCCTATCTTCGGCGGAATAGCTGCAAATATAAGTCAGTCTCCACTGAGTTATGTTTGCGTAGCCTGAAGAAATATTTTCATGGTCGGCGATCATCGAATGATTTTTGTGCCCGCACGCATGGCTGCAAATGGAACTTTATGCAAAACATCCGTTTGCGTGCCTGCGGGGAAAAACGAGCAGGGGGATGCGCTCGTGCGCACAGCGGGCGGTGTTTGACTTGCAAAGCAGCGAAATTCGATGCTTTGCGAGTCAAGCAGAATGACCTCCATTATGCAATATGGATTCAGTATTGAATCCCGGCGGTCGGGATCCCAGCGTTCAGAATCCCGAAGCCGGAATCCCGACAGCCGAAATGCCGACAAGGGGGGGACGTGGATCGCCCCCCCTTGCGGGCACGCTGCGCTACGCCACGCAGCGGGCCCGGTGCCTCGCTACGCTCGGCACACTAATTTATTCTCCCTCCAGGGGTGTCATGGACACCCACGGAGGGAGAATGTGTCGGCATTTCGGCGGTCGGGATTCCGGCGTCGGGATTCTGAACGCCGGGATCCCGACCGCCGGGATTGTAACTGCATCCCTGCAATATACTGTGGGCCAGATTCTCTAAGCTTCAAAAGTGATAAAATGGAGACTGATAAGCAGCCAGCCAATCAGCTCCTACCTGCCATGTCACAGGCTGTGTTTGAAAAATGTCAGACAGGAGCTGATTGGCTGGCTGTTTATCACTCTCCATTTTATCACTTTTGAAGCTTAGAGAATCTGGCCTTAAGTGAACAGGTAGAGAAATTGGTACCATTAGGCGACTCTGTTCACAGAAAGTCTGAGGCAGGTTAGACAGGCATTAATCAGCGGCATCGTTAGCTCTATGTGTCCTTAACCTCATCACAAACGTGTACTACTAGGCGTGTTTTCTAGTTAGATTTTAATTAATATTCTTTTTAAAATAAATCAAGGTATTTTCACAATTGGTGTAGAGAATGGCAAAAAGGATGAGTGGAGTAATTGTCTCTACCTACGTAGCTGGTGTTGGAGCAGATGATGACCCTACAGAAGAGGGTTACATTACTGTGAACAATCCCAAGCTTTGGATTGTCTGGAGAAACTAGAGACATTTATGTAAATATTTTACCTGCCTCATCACCATTCTCTGTTATGATTTGTCTTCGCCTGCCAGAGTGTGGGGCTTGTGCTGTAATTTAAAAAAAAATTATCATAATTTTATTGCATTGATTTATTTGCTTTTGAACATTCCAGATACAATGATCATACAAATACTTATGCATGTACGCATAAGACCTGAAAGTTTATTTAAAAGTTGCAACACAAACTGAGGCTAAATTGGGCGACATTTGAATAATTCAGTTAAAAACAAGTTTTGATGAATATTTGTTCTATCATTTGTATACATAATAGTTACAATGTGGCTGGTTGCTACATAATGCAAAGAATTATTTCAACACAAATTCTAAAATGAACATACAAAAATGGTCAACTTCCATATGAATGCTACAACATGATTTTGAAGTGTGTTTCACCTGTCCCTCACACTCTCACCAGTCTGTCCACTGTTCAGTGAAACACACAGTCCAGAAGCAGAAGTGTAACGTGGATCATATGAATGCCTATCTTTAACATCTCTTAGGACAGTACAGACAGGGTCGGCACCACCACTAGGCAGCTTTAGGCATGTGCCTGGGGGCGCCGGCCACTGGAGGGCAGCACTTGGGAGCAGGTCAGGGGTGTCCGCCACCCTCCCCACCATGGAGTGGGTGAGCAGTGGAGCTGGATGCAAATCCCCCCCCCCCTATGGAGCGACTCAACGGCGGCCACATCACACAGTGGTGGGGCTCCCCCCGCCTGGGGCGCTGCGATGCCTTGTACCGGCCCTGCGTACAGATATTATCTGAATAATTTATTAGGGTTTTGGTATACCATGGATACCAGTCAAATGTATTAATAGAAGGATATAACATATTAATACGCGTCCTCCCGACATGTTCATACCCCCACTATCCACGCTTCGGGCTACGCTGACTACGCTGGCCACGGAAACACTATATAAAATCAACTCCACGCTGACGTGGATAGTGGGGGTATGAACAGGTTGGGATAGTGTTACAAGTTAATATGGAAAAAAAAGAGAATGGTATTTTTCTTGTACCTAATGTGACCATACTATGTACTGATTGTCTTGGAAAATAAAGAGTTAAAAAAAAATCCTGGGCAACGCCGGGTACTTCAGCTAGTATATATATATATATATCTATAGAAAGAAGGGAAATTACAAAACAGGTTTCAACCACTTAGACAAATTCAGAGTCAGGATAAGGATTTTTTAGGGGCGAGACCTAAAACAGGAGGACATGTAGACTTGTCCTCTCCCCAAAGATGGGAAAAAAAAGGTACAGAGAAGACAGGGAAGAGAGGAGGAAAAGGTCCCCTTCTTCAAAAGGAGAGTACAAAATTAGATATCCCCGTTACTAAAGGAATTTTTTATCTTTCTGCGGTCACACTTTCATCCTCACAAACTGATCTTTTACAGAAAGGCCTGTCATAGGCACCATCGATGGGCATCAATAAACTCTAACTTTATATGGATCTTAACCTATATATATTAGGAAAATGACCCTAAAATTGCACTTTCTAAAGAATGAATTAAAATCAGGAGCCATCCTATAAAAATGGGAATCTAGGGAAGTTAACACCTCCGGTTTAAAGAAATCAAGTAACTATTATCCAATAGAGTCCAGGAGTGCAAACTTGGAACTATTTGCCCAATTGGTGAAGAAGGATTTTGATCAAATTAATGAAAGTCTACAGACAAGAGATAAAACCTTGTCTAGTAAAGAATCCCTGGCTTTATAAGAACTAATGGAGGACACTAGACTGGTTATAAAACAAGCTGGTCGCCCGATTGTCTCAGGAATAGACTCGTTGACTGCCCATTTATCTGAGTACGTAGACTGCAATTTGAAAAATTACGTACCAGCCCTAGAGTCATATATTAAACATTCGACAGCTGTTTTACAATTGGTTGAAATCCTACAATGGCACCCTGAATATCAATGGGGGACTATAGATATAAATGCTTTGTATACTTCTATCCCCCATGGAAAAGGCCTTGATTGTATTCTGTCAATCCTGAAGAATGACCCTGGAGTTCCAGCGGGAAAAGCGGAATTTATTACAGATTGTTTGGAATTTGTCCTCAATCACAATTATTTTACATTCATGGGAGAATACTTTATACAGTGTAATGGGACAGCGATTGGGACAATTTGTGCCCCAGGGTACGCAAATTTGTTTCTAGGTGAATGTGAGAAGAATTTTATTTATAAAAATAACCCTTATCTTGATAATATAGCCCTTTTCAGACACTATATAGATGATATATTTGTAGTCTGGAGAGGGTCTGAAAGCTCCTTTAAAGAGTTTGTTCAGTTTATTCATAATCGAGAATTTAATTTGAGTTTTACCTCAAAATTTAATCCTTTTTCAATAGAATTTTTGGATTTAAATCTGACATCTAAAACAATTAATACAATTAGTAACATTGAGACTTCTACCTACTTCAAACCAGTAGACAGTAACAACTATCTTGATTTCAACAGTTGCCATCTAAAAAGATGGAAGACAATGCTCCCCTATGCCCAGCTCTATAGATTACGGAGGAATTGTAGTTCTCTAGCTAAGTTTGATGAACAAACAGAAATCTACAAAGGTAGATTTAAACAAAAGGACTATCCCGCCGATCTTGTATAAGCTGCTATAAAAAAAGCAAGAGAACTAGACCGGACAGAATTAATTAAATATAAAGAACCACAGCCTGACTCTACAGGCAATAAAGGAGCACCCTTTTGTCCATTGATCACACAATATAATGTACGTAATAATGACATCCGTCGAACATTAAATAAATATTGGCATATAGTAAAAATGGATCCATCTGTACCTGAACTGGTGTACAGGAGATCCACCACGCTGAAAAATAAGCTGAAATCTCCCAGCTTATTACCTAATGTTCAAACAAATATTGACACAAGGAGCTAGATCAGCCAGAAACCACAGGGTTTCTATACCTGCGGTAAATGCAAAATGTGCCAATATGGGTTAGAAGGTACATGTACATTTCAGGGAGTAGATGATAAAGAAAGATCTGTAAAAAGTTTCGGTACTTATGTAATATCTGGGCGCCCGATTTTTTCATCGAATCGCATGCAATATAGTGGCATACAATTCATGCGATGCGATTTTTCATTGTAAAGACACGATTTTTTTATTGTACAGTCACCCATGGGTGATTTAATACCCCCACTATCCAACTACGCATGGAGTTGACCTTATATAGTGTGGCAAGCGCAGCGAGCCACCGAGCCCGAAGCGCGGTGAGCGCAGCGAGCCCCGCGAGGGGACGGAGAATACATGTAAAGTAATCCGCTGACAACACTGTGCTGACAACGATTTCAACGTATTGGAGTTATTGAGGTTCTATTTGTGGACATTCTCTGAAAAGTTTTGCGCACTTTCTATTTGTTTTTTATATATATATATATATATATATATATATATATATATATATATATATATATAGGCAAAGAAGAAATCCGGCACTCCACAGGTGTATAACAATAATACTTGCTCCGGTGCCTTCCCAGGTCGCTGACCAATTGTAGTGTGGATGGCAAAGAGGCGTCACTCGGAGACTGGATACAATTCAAAACTTTATTGTGTGGTGACCACACAATAAAGTTTTGAATTGTATCCAGTCTCCGAGTGACGCCTCTTTGCCATCCACACTATATATATATATATATATATATATATATATATATATATACACTACCAGGTAGGACTTCTGGCATATATCCACTTGTCAAATAGGACCTCTAGCATCTAACTCCTCCAAGGCGGCAGCCATTATTGAAGGAACTTTTTCAGCAGTGTCAAAGTGGTTGGCCATATCCATTGTAATTAGCAGAGACCATGAGTCCCCATAGCACTTGCTCCACCATGCCACTTCTTAGGCTGCACTGCCATTTTTACGCCCCTGCATATGGGGTATTAAACACCAGAAAATATTTTGAACACAATTCAATGATTGGATTACAAAATTAAAAGAGGGAAATTCCATATAATCACTAGCCTGAGACGGCTTCCACTGTTTCCAAAAACGCAGCACTGTTGGGCCCTTAGTTTTCTTATATCTGCGTAAATGTTATAGTAATTCATTGTTTTAGAGGAAACTAACACTGTGCCAGTTCTTTTGCAACAAGTTTATCTGTTGTTCAGTTGTTTGGATGTCTTTGTTACTGTTTTTCTCTATATCGTTTGCTAATTTATTTATTTCATTATACATACAATTTTATGTGTAGAGTATTTTTATATCATTCTCAGCTAATCCTTCCGGATGTTCTTGTGTCTGCAAGCCATTGTAATAAAGATAGTGGATTAAAATCTTCATCATTAGTACAATTCCTCTTTATTCTTATGAATTGGCTGACAGACATGTCATTTAGCCAAAATTTATGGAGACAGCTATTGACTCTACTAGCTATTTGCATTTAAAGTACTGTACATGTTGTTTTACTTATTGTTATAATTTGACCGCTGCGACTTGAAGTTACTTCCCCATAGTCCGTTTCTTGTAAGCTGTGTTTGTATTCGAAACATAAGATATTATCATTCAGGTTTATAGAGTTCTCAAAATCTGGGTTCTTCTTTTACATAGTCATATTGAATTATTTGAAAACCCTGTGCAGATGTTTCTCACTGAGGGGCAGATTAATTAAGCTCGGTGAAGTGATAATGTGGCTGGTACTTTATCACAGGGCAATCAGCTCCCAATGGTGAAGTTACAGGCTTGGTTTGAAAAATGACAGGTAGGAGCTGATTGGCCGGTGATAAAGACCAGACACTTTATCACTTAACCAAGTTTAATAAATCTATCCCTCAGTGACAAATGCAGGTTTTCTAGAGTGGGGTTTCCAAATGTAGTCCACAATCACCCGCTCTGTGTAACAGTGGAGCAAGTGCATCTTGGAAAATAGTAGAAGGACCCTACTAACGACCCCGGATATTAATGTCAAAATTGATCTTTTTATACAGTGAATACTGTATGGAATACAGTATTAATATCGAACACTATAGATGGCATGTAGTGTAGGCTGCATCAAACATTTAACTAATATAAAATTAGCTGTCAGGAAAAGTTTTAAAATAAAATAATAAATACACAAATATAATAGAACCAGTACTGCACTTTCTAAGCACACATCCTCCCACCTCATGTTAAGGCACCTGTTTCTTCTTTTTGGTAGCTACTCTCTGATCCAGAGCACTGATTGAGGACTCAGATCCACACACAGCAAATCTGGTAGAAGAAGCTGCTCCCACTGGGCATGTGAAGCAGCTCTGCTCTGTCTCAAACTACATGATGTAATCATATCATATACCATTATTAATGTTGTCATATTTTAAGCCACTTGCCAAGAGGATGGGGTTTCCGTGCAACTTGCATTTGCCTATGTCATTGCAGCACTTTTAGATGTTGACCTTAGATTGTGCCTTGGTTTTGCCTGCTGTCTACTTATCCTGATCCTAATCTATACACAACTGTGCTTCACCACTGTCTTCCCTTAACCTTTTAATGATGACTAATGACAGATACTGGCAGACATCCCCTACAACTTCACATGTGGCCAGGGGTGAACTGGCCTACCGAAATTCCCAGTAGGCCCCAATCTCAAAGGGTGCCACCCTTTCCTATCATGCAGGCTCCAGACTGTGTATTTGAATTATACATTGTTATGTATACAGTATTATGTCTATTAGAGGGTCAGTAAGATGGTCTATAATGGCTGATCAAGCCTCTATGGGGACTGACCACACCCTTTAAGCATGGACCCATACTATTTCACAGGTGAGCTCTCCGTGCCCAAGTCTAACACTGCTTTCAACTTTCAAATATGGCCAACTGTGATTGTTATACAACAAAGGCCATGCCGTCTCGTCAAAGCCCGGAGTGTCGCTAGTTCCTGCTGGCAGAAGGAATCACAATTCTCATGCAGGTCCTTTCATTAAAGCTTCTTCCCTGTAGTGTTCTGAAGGTGTGACAATGGGAAGCGCTATAATGCTGAGACACACATGATATGAATCTTGATGCCTTGCATCCCTGCAAACCATATGTGGGACAGTTCGTTTACAGCACTCATCTGTGTTAAGCAATTGCCATTATAATCATATTCTCTGCCAGAGAAAGCTATAACACTCTACATCTCCGAAAGAAACACACAAGTATTACAACAACAGACAGGCATGACAGCCTTGGTAATGTTGAAGTTCCAGTTAGTGTTTATACAGATAAGCTTTGAAACAGATAACTGGGCATTATTGGCAAGCCTCTTATCTCTGTATTTGCCAGTTTACATTATACCAGGTGTACAAAAATTGATGGCCAGCGATAGCCTAGGTTTTCCTGGGGATTGCACAACCATACCCATATTGTATATACAAAATACAGCACAAGACAGTTAAAGAGCCATTACATCAAAATAAAATTCTACTTTTATTTAAATTATCCAAACTATAACGGCTCATCCAGTATTGTCCAGCAGCTGACACGGCCGGTCTCCTACTGATACCTAAACTGTCGTCCAATGGTGAACAGTGTCTAGGTCGACAGTCAATTGGTGGACCACTATTGGTCAAAGGTAATAAGGTTGAAACAGCAAAAAAAGGTCAACTTGTATTAGGTTGACTTGGTTAAAAGATCAACAACCAAAAAGGTAGACATGAAAAGGTTGCCATGAAAAAAGTTGATGTGGTTTTTTTTTTTTTTTTTTGGGGGGGGGGGGGGGGGGTCTATGTCGAAAAATGTTGACATTGACACCAATTAAGCCATGCTCGGCACACTATTATGTTCCACCTCCATGTTCAATGGGTATAGTCAACTTCTTTTTTTTTTTTTACTTGTGAAAACGCATGTTGACCTTTTACATGTCGACATTTTCCTTGTGTAGACCCCTTGTCAATGTCGACTTCATGCATGTCAACCTAGTTGCTGTATCAACCTTTTGATTGTTGACCAATAGTGGTAAAACCTTTTGACTGTCGACTGAGAAACTGACCATTCGTTCACATACAGATTTTGTGGGAGAGAATTAATACAGTACACGTTTAATCTCCTGCTTTGCCAAAGGAAATGGTTTTCCCGTTAACATGATCTGTGTTGAGTCCTTCTGTTTTAAAGGAAGCAAATTCATATGGACACACAAAGTGGCTTATAGATCTATGAGTGAATTCATTGTTATGTAGAGAATTCATTACCGGTACGCTAAGGCAGTGTAACTACCGGTCACGTGAAAGTCCCGGAAGTCGGGCAAACTCCAGTCACGTGTCCATCTGGGAGCCAGAGATATCCTTCCAGAAGAGATACAAAGTCACTGCCTGTTGTAGTACCATTGGACCATAAACTTATGGAGTAACGAAGCAACCACTTTGACGTATAATCGGGTACACCCAATCCTATTATTAGATGTTAAAGTGTAGGTCTGTCTTCTATATCCCATGTTATTGTAGTGCATTATAGTCATCAAATTTCCATAATATCAATTTACCATAGAACGTGTTGAAGTCCATTCAGTTCATGTAGCATAAACTTGATATATCCATAAACACAGTAAAGAACCTCAAAGAAAGTACATACAGTACATGACAATTACATTTACTAAAATAATTTGAAGAGATATAGGGTGAGATTTAATAGGATGAGAGATTCAGAAAGTGAGAGATTTGGTGAGAAATCAGTTTTTTTTTTAAAGCGGCAATCATTTACACTGCAAAACCAGTTTGATTTTGAAGTGTAAATGATTGCCGCTTTAAAAAAACCTGGAGATTTCTTCCCAAATCTCTCACTTTCTGAATCTCTCATCCTATTAAAACTTACCCAGTCTGTACTGTATGCATAAAATGTTTATAGAATGTATATAACACTATGAAAATAGTACAAAAAATAGTATAAACCCCATTTAATCTAAATATAAATATACAGTAAGTATAAAAACCTTAGTTTTGAAGTGATAAAATCCTATATAAAATGCTGGTCTGTTTTAGCTAAAAAATGTCCCTCTAATGATGATTACGTTTAACTAATGTAATCGCAATGAACCTTTTGATGTTTTGTAGAACAGCAATGGTGAATTTTACAGCGGTTAGATAGTCCATCCGATTCAAGAATAGATAACCTTTAAGGGTCATGGATGTGCTTCTAACGTAGACCAAGTTACAAGAACATTCAATCATACATAAGAAGTTTTGGATGTTGCAAGTAATGAACACTTTTATCATATGTTTTCTACCTTTGTTGTTATTATTATTATTATTATTATTATTATTATCCTTTATTTTTATGGCGCCACAAGGGTTCTGCAGTGCCCAATTACAGAGTACACATAATAAAACAGGAAACCAGTGACTTATAGTTGAAGACAATACAGGACAAGTAGAGGGTAAACCAGTGGCGTAAGTTCATCCCAGGGGCCCGGAGGCAAGATGAATGCTGGTGCCCCCCCCAAAAAAACTCCCGACATATTTTTATACATATACGTATGGGGCTTGGAGGGGCGCTAGCATTCATCTTGCCTGCGGACGCCCTGCGATAGTATCCAGTGCAGCAGAAGGGAAGGGGAGCAGGCAAGGGCCGGGCGCAGTACATGAAGACACCCGGCGAGGGGGGGAGAGCCAGCGGGGACCAAACAAGAGCAGGGGAAAGCCAGGCGCACAAAATGTTGACGCCCGGCAAGGGGGGAGCCAGCGGGGTCCTGGCAGAAGGGGAGAGCCAGGTGCACTCAATGGATGCCTGGTGAAGGGGGAGTCCAGCGGTGACCCGGCAGGTGAGAGAGACGCTATATAAAATATGTGTCTCAACCTCGGCTCACTGGCTGCCACTGCAGCGTCTCTTACCCGGCTCCCAGGTCCTGGCTTACTGCTGCATCAGTGATAGGCTCGCTCACCCGCGCTGGCTGTGGGCTGCCTCCCTCCTGGCACCTCGTCGCTTTTGGCTGGCTCTCACTAGCTCAGGCGGATGTCAGGCCCTTCCACGGAGCAGTGAGCAGCCAGCGAGATCACAGGTGACAGGGTGGATCAGGGGAGGGGGGCGCTGCGCGGTGCCGCTTCGCAGCCACTGCATACAATAAGGGGTGGGGGGCATCCCCACCGCCACCACCAGCACCACTAAATCAAGGGCTGATCAGCGGAACATTGGGAGGCAATGGAGCCAGTGCCCCCTTTGAGGCTGGCGCCCGGCGGCATATAACTCCATTGCCTCCGGGAGTTCCGCCACTGGGGTAAACGATTATAGGAACATCAGCCGATTACTGCAACATAAGTATCCAGGTAGCAGCAAACAGCGTGCTTTGTTGCAGTCGAAGTCTACTGAAGTAAGACAGGATAAGCACATGAGGTAAGAGGTCCCTGCCCGTGAGAGTACATTCTAAAGGGGAGGGGCACACAGACTGGGGTGACCTAGGAGGGTTAGACAGGGCGAGGAACAGAAGGTTCCGTTTATAGATAGTTCCTCTAACTTTCTTGTTCCATTATCTTTTACTTCAGGACATCCCATATTTTAAAAAAAGATCCAATAACAGGTTATCTTATTCCTAATAAACCTATTTTATATATAAAAAGGGTACTTCCTCATCTTTGCCACCGCTTCCGCTACGGAACTTACATAGGAATCTTCCTCCTGTGTAAACGCCATCTATTACCTTTAGTAAAGTTGTGGTCAGCGAAGGGAGCCACTGAGCCCGAAGCGTGGCAAGCAAAGAGAGCCCACGAGGGGACGATGATGCTATTGTGAAAGCGGCTAACGTAACTGGCGTAAGCGGTGGCCGCAAAGATGAGTAAGTACCATAAACAGCCCCTAATTTCAGTAATTGTTCATTCATAAGTGCCCTCAATACAAATGTTAGGCAAGTGTATGTTTTGACAAAAAGGCAGATCCTGAATAGGCTGTTTCTGTTCTTCCCCACGTTTTGACTCCTACACGGAGTACTACCACGTTTTGACTCCTATTTTCATATTGTTTTATACATTTTAGTGACTCTAATTTTCATACATGCACTTTGTTTGAAGTCTGGAAGTGGAAGTCTGATGGAACTACAACAATAAAGGGATGGCGGTTGCCTGGTTACGGCGCAGATGGCAGTGACATTGTACCGTTTTCCAGTAAGATACCTCTGACTGAGACTGTGACTTCTGAATCTTTTTCCATATTTGTAGCAAATGTTTTTATACCAGGAAGGGGGTGGGTAGTGTTACATATCTGGTGGTAAGAGGAGGCCAGGATAGGGTCTCCAGACAGTTCCATACATTATGTAACGGAAGGAGACAGTTGCTGCATTTTGTGAAGTATGTAAGTGTGTTGGCCAAGATACAGGATGTCTCTGGGTGAATATCTTATTGTACAGTCAAGTGAGGATGCTAGTCATTTGTTCTTGTGTTCTTTTATCTGATGCCTGGAATGGTTTCACTCTACAGAAAACATGCAGTTTCAATACTCTGAAGAGGTCGTGGTCAGGTCTCCCCCAGGATCTTCTCTTCCCGCTCAGTGACTCAGAATCGCTTATTATGGTTCTGGATGAAAACAAACCATCAAGTAGAATGTTAACCTGTATGTGTAATAAGCAAAGTGAGCTGCGCATTGCAAGGAAAGGAATAACGGCTGCTTCTCACATTTTTGTTTTTGCTTGTCTTTATTAAAACATATATTTTGAATGGATCATTAAATATTTAATGCGATAACAAGCTTCATTATACTGTTCGGAGGCAGAACTCTGGGATGCAAAGGAGTCATCTGCCACCGGGCTCCTGCTCCCAAGGGGACACCTCTCCTCCCTGCGAGGAATGTCAGGGGACCTTACCTGCCCCCAGCACTCATAGCATCATGACATCACAGAAGAGTATGCTTGATGAAAGCAACAAGGAGGGTTCAGGTGCAACCATGGCATGGTTGCCTACATTCTGGCTGTCTACTAAGGGCAACATGGTACTGATTTGCCACCAGCCAATGGAATGTCTATAATGTGTGCAGGGTGTGTGGGGTACATTGGCCTCTGGGTCCAGGAGTCCAGCGTCAGCAACCGCAATACTGCAAAATCACTGGGAAAATGGCTGGGGGCCCATGCACAGTAGGTACATCACCAGGAAAATGGCAACTGCACCATTTTCCCAGAGTTCTGAAGTGTTGCAGCAAGAGCCTGATTAATGGATCAAACGGCACAAGGCAAGTGGCCAGGGACCTGCGGTGAGGTAAATGGCTCAAGAGTCCCTGGCAAGTACCAGAGCCAGATAGGCACACAATATATGAGCTATGGAGTTTATGCTGGCATTATACACATGTGCAGCAGTAGTAGTAGTAGTAGTAGTACGTTTATTTATAAGGCGCCGCAAAGTGTCCGCAGCGCCGTACATAGCAAACAAAAAATAAATAAAAAATTACAAGGTAACGTACAGGGTGTGTTGAAAGATACAGTATAAATAGGGGTATAGCTAAACTAAAATCAGCATCAGTTCAGAAGTAGGTGTCAAAATTGTCAAGGAGACTGAAGATGAAGTAGAGGAAGTGAAGAACAGGACAGGAGCACAGGTGAGGTAATGAGGTAGGGTGAGTACGTGAGGAAGGAGGGCCCTGCTCATAAGAGTTAACATACTAAAAATAGGTGGGTGGACGAACGAAATACAATAGGATAAGTAGGAACGGAGGGGAACGGAGGCAGGATAGGAGGATCAAAAGAGGTTAGGAGGAGGGATAGGCTAGTCGAAAAAAGTGGGTTTTGAGGGAGCGCTTGAAGGAGGTAAGGGAATCAGATAGCCTGATGGGTGGCGGGAGGTTGTTCCAGTGCAGGGGGGCAGCACGAGAGAAATCTTGGACACAGGAGTGGGAGGAGGTGATTAGGTGAGAGGTCAGTCGGCGGTCAGCGATGGAGCGAAGAGGACGGGAGGGAGTGTGGATAGAGATCAGTGAAGAGAGGTAGGGAGCTGTGGAGGAGGAGAGAGCCTTGTAGGTGGTGGTGAGGAGTTTAAAGAGAACTCGGAAAGGAATGGGGAGCCAGTGAAGAGATAAACAGAGGGGGGAGGCGGAGGTAGAGCGGCGGGAGAGGAAGATGAGCCTAGCAGCAGCGTTAAGAATGGATTGGAGAGGTGCGAGGCGGGTGAGAGGTAGCCCAGAGAGAAGAATGTTGCAATAGTCAAGGCGGGAGATGACAAGAGAGTGAATGAGAATTTTGGTCGCGTCAGTGGAGAGGAATGGTCTGATGCGTGAGATGTTGCGTAGGTGAAAGCGGCAAGACTGTGAGAGAGCACGAATGTGGGGGGTGAAAGAGAGGGAGGAGTCAATGATGACACCGAGGCAGCGCGTTTGGTCGGTGGACGTGATCTCGGTTTCACCAATGCTGATGGAGATAGTGGGAGAAGAGGGGATGTTCGGGGGATGGAAGATTAGAAGTTCAGTTTTAGCCATGTTTAGTTTCAGGAAGCGTTGGGTCATCCAGACCTTGGACAGGAGTGATGGGGATAAGTCGGGGAAGGAGAGATAGATTAGGGTATCATCAGCATAAAGGTGGTAATGAAAACCATAGGAGCTGATGAGGGTGCCCAGAGAGGTGGTGTAGAGGGAGAAGAGGAGAGGGCCAAGGACTGACCCTTGGGGAACACCGACTGGCTGGGGGGTAGTAGGAGAGGAGGAGCTCGGAGTGGAGACGGAGAAGGAGCGATCGGAGAGGTATGAGGTGAACCAGGAGAAGACCGTGCCAGTGATGCCAAAGGAGCGGAGGGTGTTGAGCAGGAGAGGGTGGTCAACAGTGTCAAAGGCAGCCGACAGATCAAGCTGGATGAGGATAGAGAAGAGGCCTTTGGATTTAGCCGATAGTAGGTCGTTAGTGACTTTGGTCAGGGCAGTTTCAGTGGAATGTAAAGGGCGGAACCCGGATTGGAGGGGGTCTAGAATGGAGTTAGCAGTAAGGTGGCTTAGGAGACGATTATAGGTCAGACGTTCTAGGAGTTTGGAGGCAAAAGGGAGGAGGGAGATGGGCCTGTAGTTGGATGGAGAGTTGGGGTCCAGATTTGTTTTTTTGAGAATTGGGGAGACAAGAGCGTGTTTGAAGGAGGAAGGGAAGATTCCAGAGGATAGGGAAAGATTAAAGAGGTGAGCCAGGTGAGAGCAGACTGATGGACTGAGACGACGGATAATATTGGAGGGGATAGGATCGAGCGGGCAGGTGGAGGGAGAAGCGGATTGAAGGATAGAGTGGACTTCAGCAGCAGTGGTGGGGTAAAATGAGGACAGGGGTTGGAAGGAGGGGAGTGGAGATGTAGGAGGGGAGGAGGGAGAGGGTGAGGTCATGGCAGCAGTGATGGCAGTCCTGAGAGAGGAGATTTTGGTTGAAAAGTAGGTAGCAAAATCAGCGGCTACGATGGAGGATGGAAGAGCTGGAGGAGCGGGGGAGAGCAAGGAGTTGAAGGTGGCGAAGAGCCTGCGGGGATTGGATGATTGGGAAAGGATGAGGGACTTAAAGTAGGATTCCTTGGCCAGAGCAAGGGCAGAGCTGAAGGAGGAAAGAATGAATTTGAAATGGAGATAATCCGCAAGGGAGCGTGATTTCTTCCAGAAGCGCTCAGCAGTGCAAGAGCACTTTTTAAGGAATCGGGTGATAGGTGAGTGCCACGGTTGGGGGTTGGAGCATCGAAGTGGGATAGAGGAGGGAGGGCAGGCAGAGTCCAATGCCGAAGATAGGGTGTCCTTAGAGAGGGAGGCAGCGAGGTTCGGGCAGGACATGAGGGCGATTGGGGCGAGAAGAGGACACAGTGTGTTTGAGAAGGCAGCAAGATCAAGTGTGTTGACGTTATGCCGTGAGACAATGCGCTTGGGAGGGGGGGTGGGAGAGGGGGAAGCAGTGAGGGAGAAGGAGATGAGGTGATGGTCAGAAAGAGGAAAAGCTGAGATAGTGTAGCCAGTAAGGGAACAAGAGCGAGAGAAGACGAGATCGAGGGAGTGTCCTTGGATGTGGGTGGGAGAGGTAGTCCACTGAGATAGGCCAAGAGAGGAGCAGAGTGAGAGGAGTTTGGAGGTGCCAGGATCAGCGGGGTTATCCAAGGGGATGTTAAAGTCACCAAGAATGACAGATGGCAGGTCGGAGGAGAGGAAGTGTGGAAGCCAGGCGGCGAAGTTGTCAAGAAATTGGGAGATAGGGCCAGGGGGGCGGTAGATTGCAGCGACACGGAGGTGGTAGGGGTAGTATAGACGGATAGAGTGAGAATCAAAGGAGGAGAAAAGGAGAGAGGGTTCAGGGTGAATGATACTGTGGGTGCATGAGGCTGAGAGGAGAAAACCCACACCGCCACCTTGGCGACCGTCAGGCCTGGGAGTGTGAGAGAAAGAGAGGCCACCGTGGGAGAGAGCAGCTGGAGAGACAGAATCAGAGGTGGAGAGCCAGGTCTCGGTGATAGCAAGGAGGTGGAATGCTCTAGAGATGAATAGGTCATGGATGGCAGGGAGTTTGTTGCAGATGGATCTGGCGTTCCATAGTGCACAGGAAAGAGGGGGGGTGGCTTGTGTATTTATGTGGATAAGGTTTTTGGGATTGCAGAAGCGAGGGGGGGTCATTGGGAGGGTGGGGGTGCGGGGGGCGAGTGGTCAGGATAGGTATGGGATGGGAGGGGGGAGGAGCAGTTGGAGAAAGTGAAGTTGAGAGATTAACAGCCATGAGGAACCGAAGGTTAGAGGGTAGGTTAGTGAAAGCAGACAGAGGGATTTGGGAGGACAGACAGCGTCTGTAGTAGATTTGGTAGAAAACAGAGTGAGAGAGAAGGTAACAGGCAAGGAACTACTGTCAGAGAGGAGACCAGTGGGTAAAATCAGGTTGATTGAGTAATCCAATTAAGTATGAAACAACAACAAGTGAGAGGATGAAGGGAACAGAGAAGGTCAGAAGTGAGGCAAATGTGAGCAGGCGTGAAGAGGGAAACAGAGTGCAATAAATGTGT
Source organism: Crinia signifera (assembly GCF_055691185.1). Lineage (NCBI taxonomy): Eukaryota > Metazoa > Chordata > Amphibia > Anura > Myobatrachidae > Crinia > Crinia signifera. Next base: position 87,495,167 of record NC_139227.1, on the reverse strand, counting down.
GGCAAAGATAAGAGAAAATAGTAGTGAATGAGTAAAATGAAATACAATGTTGGAAAAATATAGATACAATGAATTAAATGTCAAAATTGAGCAACAGGTTACAATAGGATAGAAAGAAGATGAATATATTACAATAAAACAGAATATGAAAATTTAGACTGTGTTCAAACTCACCTTTTTCAGTATTCTAACTCACCTGCTTCAGTTTCCAACTCACTTAAGTAATCAAGCTTCACTTTAGTATGCAAGCTTCCCTCTCAATGAGCAAGCAGTATACACTGTTGGAGATTTGCTGAGTTTTGATAACAGATGTTCAGAAAAGGTAGCCAGATGTGCCTCACCTGCCATAGACATTTTTCTCCAGAGTTTTGACTATAAAAATGATTAGAATAATAAAAATAAGATTTTTTGGTACTTGTTTCTTAGCAGGGCGCCACCGATTTTAATTGTATGCAATCGGGTTGCAAAAATCAGGTCAATCGCATTGCATGCAACCAAATTGCATGCAATGCGATTGACCCGACCGACACGATTTTTTACATTGGAACCAATGTTAAATGTCCCTGAGACCCGATTTTACATTGGCCCCAATGTTAAATGCCCCCCAGACCCCATTTTTCATTGTATGCCCCCCCCCCCCCCCCCAACTTCAACATTACCAAGGCTGTCATGCCTGTCTGTTGTTGTAATACTTGTGTGTTTCTTTCAGAGATGTAGAGTGTTATAGCTTTCTCTGGCAGAGAATATGATTATAATGGCGGTACTTGTTTCCTAGCACGGTGCCCGTCGCAGGTGATCGCATACCTTAACTTAAGGTATGCGATGGACGCGACCGACGCGATTTCAGGGCTATTTTTAGCCTTTTCCCCGACAATTAAAAAATCGCGTCCATCGCATGCCTTAAGTTAAGGCATGCGATGCGACCGATGCGATGGATGCAATTTCACATAGGGAACAATGTTAAATGGGCCAATGGACCCGATTTTTCATTGTATACCCACCCTTATGGGTATTTTACATGTGAAATGCCCCCCCCCCCCATTGTTAACTCCACCCCACGATGAACGCCAACCCAAAGCGTGGCGAGCGCAGCGAGCCCGCGAGGGGCGGCGGTACACGTCCTCCGACCTTTTCATACTCCCACTATCCACATCAGCATGGAGTCGATGTTATATAGTGTGGCGAGCGCAGCGAACCCGAAGCGTGGCGAGCGGCCGCGCATTACTTCAGACGTATTACGCGTCATCACGCTCGCCACGTTTCTCGCTCGGTGGCTCGCTGCACTTGCCACACTATATAAGTTAAGGTATGCGATGGGACCCAATGGGCGCCGTGCTAGGAAACAAGTACCGATTTTTTTTTTATATATTGTTTGTATTTTTGACATACTTTATAAATTAAAAACTCTGGCATATATGCTAGTATGACAGGAAAGGCTGTGCCTCATCTGCCTCACCCCACCGCACGCCACTGGAAGTGACCACCCCACATACATTAATTATAATTGTTCTTACCTACATTGCCAGGGGTTATGTGCTCGTTGCCAGAGGTTACTTGAACATTGTCAGGGCTTTTTTACTCATTACCAGGGTTAACATGCTCACTACTAGGGGTTATTTGCTCATTGCCATGTGTTACATGCTCATTGCCATGGGTTACATGCTCATTGCCAGGGGTACTTGCTCATTGCCAGGGGTTACATATGCTCATTGCTGGGGTTACATATGCTCATTGCCATGGGGTATCTTGCTCATTCTTTGCCCTTTCACAATAACACTGCTGTGCAGGCACCTCTTCAAACACAAATACAGGGAGGCCCCGTCATGCAGGCAGTGGCAGGGGCGGTTGCGGGGGAAGGGGGTAATTTGCAGCTGCACTTCTGGTCAGGCCTGGTACCAGTGGGTGGAGCCAGCGGCAGATCAGGAATCAACCACTCAGCAACCACAGAAGCTGCCAGGGAATCACCTGGGAGAGGGCACCATACATGGCTGGTTGTAGGAGCCATGGTTGTATAAGCGGGCACCTTTGTGTCAGGGCTCCCCTGATGGTGGCTGCACACCCAGGACCAAACGCTTTAGGGTGCAACCTGATCAGCCTATTGATTGATCAGGCCCTGGCTAAAGCAGTACTGCCAGTTAGAGAGAAGGGGCGTAGGTTTAGAAGGCTACTGCAGTCAGGCCACTCCTCTCTTAATAAGCCCATCCCACCAGCTGGAGACAGGTGTCAGTGGAGAAGCAACTGCTGCACCCCCTAGGCCTCTTAACCAGTCAGCACACACTTAGCGGACCTAACATTGAGACTACTGTACAGGTGAATTGCACCTCTCTACAGGTAGGAAATTACTCTATTGACATTCGGATTACCCAGCATACATTTTTTTACCTGCCAGAGTGATTCCATGTCTTTTTTTGCAAAGTAAGAACACCCAACTTGCATTTACAAGTTGCATTTTTCCAGCTATTAATTTAACCATACGTCCCGCCAACAAAGGCGGAGGCATTGTCCTGCAGATAATCACTGATTATAGGAAAGAGATTGTACGTCAATTAGCTGAACCAGGTGTGTACAGTAAGCTCCGAGGTGATCCCACTGCATCTTTTACCAAAGAATTGAAAGAGACCTTGTTATTGGCGAAGGATGCTCACATCATTAGTGACGAGATCCATGACATCCTGATCCCTCAAAATCCACTGGTACCTCTACTGTACACTCTGCCAAAAGTACATAAAGGCATACCTCCACCTGGCCGACCCATTATTGCGGCACGTGGTTACCTATTTCAACTTCTGGATTCCATTCTTCGACCTCTCATCAGAACCCATCCTCACTTTCTATTGGACACCACGACTCTTTTACTGGAATTACAGGAATTTAGAACTCTCCCACCCGATATCTGATGTTTCAAGTCTGTATACAGTAATACCCCATCTGATGGCATGGCTGCTGTCCACAGACTGCTACTCTCTACAGGAGACTTCAGTCCCGAATCTACCAACATCATTGTCCATTTATTGGAATTGATCCTCACCAAAAATTTATTTTTATTTGATATTGAATTCTTTCTCCAGACCCCGGGGTGTGCCATGGGTTCATCCGTGGCACCCACGTATGCCAACATTTTTATGTTCGAGGTGGAGGACGAACTCTTTTTTGCTGACAAAGAAATTGCTGATAATATTGTATTTTTTACAAGATACATTGACGATTTGCTTTTGTTTTGGCGGGGTACACGTGATCATTTTGATAAAGTGATGTTAGACCATAATAATAGCACCAGCCCGTTAAATTTACCTATACCATGTATCAAGAGCAGATTGACTTCCTGGACGTGAGAATTTCCATTCAGGATTCTGTGATTGTAACCACAGTGTTCTCTAAGGACACCGATCGGAATACCTTTTTACATAACAAAAGCTTTCACCCCCAAAAATTCAAGCATAGCCTACCTTATTCTCAAATGCTCCGTATTTTATGCATTAACAGTAATAGTGAGTCAGCTATTGTACAAATTGACAACCTGATTGGCCGTTTCTTGGATAGGGGTTACCATCTACATGATCTGTTGGCCACCAAGGAAAAAGCACTCACAATACCAAGAGCCAACTTGTTTTCTAATCGGGCTGTGGTCCAGCCCAATAGTACATCAGAGATCATCCCCTGGGTCTGTCAGTATAATTAACATACTGACAGAATTAACAAGGTAGCCAAAAACAATTGGCGCATTGTCCAAACTGACCCTGCACTAGGCCTGGAGCAGACTAAATTGATGCCGTGTTTTTCTAGACCTCAGAATCTGAGGGATCTTCTAGTTAAATCAGATATATCTGGGAAGGGTGTCCCTCCATCTACTAATTTCCTATCCAAAAAACAGTGGGGATGCTTCAAATGTTCCTGTACTACCTGTAAATTCCTGATTCCAGGTGATAAATTTTACCATCCTCAAGATGGGCATGTTTATCATATCAGACACCATCTCACCTGTGAGAGTAGTCATGTCGTCTACCAGATTGTGTGTCCTTGTGGACTTTCCTATATTGGGAAGACCACTAGGAAATTTAAAGAGAGGATGGCTGCTCATCGCTCTGCCATAAAGACAGCACTGACCTCGGGCAACAGTGAACAACCTGTTGCCCGACACTTTTTGTTGGCCAGACACAATTTATCTTGCCTAAAATATCGTATGATCGATCACATTGCTCGATCACGCCGAGGTGGCGATAGAGATACTGCTCTGTTGAGATGTGAGGCTAAATGAATCCATTGATTAAATGTTATCCATCCAAAAGGCCTTAATGAGATGGTCCCCTTATCATGTTTCTCCTGATTACATGTGTCTCTTTTTTATTTTATATTTTAGCATAGGCAGCACGTATATGGGTATCTATTGCATCTTATTATGCTTTTACCTTGCGTCCGACTTATGTTGTGATGCCATTAATCATTTTCTGTCATTTTACACAGCAACGGACGCACAGACGCGATGACGTCATCATGGCACGCCAGCTGTGTGATGACGCCGCAGATGAGCGACGGATGACGATGGCGTTGCGGAGGATGCGACGGGACGGCGGCACACCTGACTAATCAAGAAGGTATAAAGGTAAGCTTCTGTGTTCACTATATTGTATCCTGACGAAATTTCCTCTTTTGAGAAATGAAACGTTGATGTGACCCACGCCTTTGTGTCTTTTTGGGGGGAACCGAGTGCCACTGTTTGGAAGTATACTTTGCCACCACCGTGAGTGTTGGTTTGGAAGGCACCGGGGCCAAGTTTTCTTATTTAGAAGAGTGCCGACTCCACCTGCTTTTGTTTATATATATATATATATAGACTTCTGTGGGGTAATGACGCGGCACTCCAAACTTGTAAATTTCCAATTTCTTTATTGAGAGAAACAGCAACGTTTCAATGCAGGTGCATTTTCATCAGGCTCAATATACACTTCACATCTACCCCATTAAATACCCCCTGTGTAACTTACGTGGGAGGGCGTTCACATAGACCACTCCCCCCATGTAGCAGTGTGATGCTGCCAGTTCACTAATCAGAACCACCTGGAGATCCAGGTGTACTGAGAGTGGACTGGGTTTAACCCTTGGCGTACACTTGTGCTATGTGCAAAAAACATGATAATGAACAGAATACTCAAAAAACACACATAAATATGAAGAAAAAATAATAACAATAATCAGTATAACATAACATACAGTACATGTATGAGTGCAGGCTACCCCATGGCTATGGGTGTCTGCTCTCCTTAGTGATAATATAGTGAATATATATCAGGATAATGCAAATGGACTGATAACCAATATATTTAAAAGGTAATAGCATATATCATTAATCATAACAGAACATTTATCCCCGTATGTTCGTTGAGGCCGTTAGGTGAAACGGTGCCCAACTTGGCAATCCACCGGGCTTCACATTTCAATAACTGTAGACCCCTATTCCCCCCTCGAATGGAGGGGGGAATGTGGTCTATCATCCTATATTTTAAGGAAGCTAAATTGTGTTTAGCCGACACAAAGTGTCTAGACACCGGTTGATCACCCATGCCTTTAAGCAGGGCTTTGCGAATAGCCGACCTGTGGGCTGTCATCCTTTCTTTAAAGGGTCGCTCAGTTTTCCCAATATATGACAGCCCACAGGGGCAAATTATTTGGTAAACAGTGAAGGGGGTATTACATGTTAGTAAATACCTAATTTGTATGGGCCGTCCCGTTTGGGGATGATTGAAGGTGGACCCGGGTATCAAAAAACTACATGTTGTGCAGAGACATCTTACACAACCTGTTCTGTTGGAGCTTTTTCTTGGTATATAAGGTGATGCATCAGATTTAACCAAAATATCTCTTATGCTTTTGGACCTTTTATAACATGGCATAATGGTGGTTTGCTTAAGTCCCAATTGTGGGTCTGCCTGTATCAATGGCCAGTGCTGGCGTACTATTTTGGTGGACATGGGGCTATGTTGATTGTATGTCGACACCCAAGGTAGACGGTTTTGCATTTGCTCCTTGCCTGGGTTGGCTAAAAGCAAAGTGTCACGGTCCAGGGCCATCACCTTTTGTTTGGAAGACTCCAATAAATCAGCTGGATACCCCCGCTGCTTAAACTTAGTCATCATTTCATTCATCTGCCTTTCCGCTAAAACAGGGTCTGATACTATTCTCTTCACCCTCAATAATTGAGAATAGGGGAGGCTGCGTATAGTAGATTTAGGGTGACAACTCTGAAAATTAAGCAAGTTATTTCTATCGGTGGGCTTGGAGTACAAGCAAGTTGAAATGTTGCCCTCTGAAATTTTAATCAGTACATCCAAGTAATGGATTTCCTGATCACTATAGGTGTATGTGAGCTTAATAGGATGATCACTCTGATTTTGTACATTGATTAACTCTATAAGGTCATCAGGTGGCCCCCGCCAGAAAATAAGCACGTCATCAATAAAGCGATTGTAGTGTATTATTCTATCTGCAACTGATGGGGTGTCAAAAAATAGAGACTGTTCTAATTCGAACATAAATATGTTAGCATAGGACGGCGCTACGGCCGCCCCCATCGCCACTCCCATCAGCTGCAGATAGAATTTATCACCGTACACAAAGAAATTCCTGGTAAGAATTAAAGTCATAAACTCCAAAATAAGATCTATCGATGGTCCCTGATACAGGGCATCCTGGGTCAAAAATCTCCTAAGTGCTGCCAATCCCATAGGATGGGGAATTGAAGTGTATAACGCACTTACATCAATAGTGAAAAGATACATTTTTTCTGAAGGAATGGTAACATTTTTCAATTGTCTCAATAAATCCGTTGTATCTAAAAGATATCTGGGATGCGCCTTAATCCCAGGTTGCATCAGACTATCTAAATAGATAGACAAAGGTTGCATGAGTGATCCTCTGGCCGCCACAATTGGACAGCTCGGAGGATCCACAATTGACTTGTGGACCTTCGGTACACAGTACAACTGTGGGACCAGAGGATATGCAGGTAATAATGCATTTTTTAACGTGTCAGAAATTGTACCATTGTTTACCGCATCAGTTAGTAATGTGCAGAGTTCCTGTTGGAAAACAACAGTGGGATCCTTGTCAAGGTTACGATATACAGTCCCGTCTTCCAAGTGTGTCATAATCTGTTTGTGATACTGGCTGAGGTCCATGATCACTAGTGCCCCGCCCTTGTCTGCCGGGCGGAACACCAGTGACCTGTCCTCAGACAGTGATTTTAATGCCATACGTTCTTTGCGGCTGATGTTGCTACGGGCAACCTCCAGTTCTTTAGCTGCCGCCCGCACCTCAAAGTCTGTGACTTTAGAAAATGTTTTTATAGAGTCATTATAAGACACCGGGTCAAAGGATGATTTACACATAATTTTACGCAATTGTGTAGGCAATACAGTCCTGTTAGGATTAGAATTACTCACAGTCTCTGTGTCTTCTTGCTGTGGTCTGTTATAATATTCTTTAAGACGTAAGGACCTGGACAGTCTATGATGTTCCACTGTCCATTGTAAATCCTGATGATAGGTGGACGGGACAAATGTAAAGCCTTTTGACAAAATGCTTTGTTCAGTGTCTGTCAGTTGATATGAGGACAAATTTAAGATGTTGCTTTCTTTCCTTTCGTTGTTCTTTTGCCTCCTCTCCCGATGCCTCTGGCCGCCCCTCCGGGTGACTCTGCGTGTTCTTCTATATGCTGTCTCGTTGTTACTCCTAAAGGGATAGCTTTTTTGTAGCCTTTCCCTGTTTTGGAGCTGTTGTCACTGCTTGAGGAGTTGAACTCCGTTGAGCTGGGTATATGCTCAGCCCTTTTGCGGTATCTGCGGAAAAATGGCTTAGCACCTTCTTTTTCCCGGTAGGGATTGGTCCACTGGTAAACAGTCTGCAGTTCGTAATCTTTGTCCACTTTGATTTTCTTCTCATTTTTGAATTTAATTAATTCACGTTTGTACTGTTGTATCTGGGTATTAAGTTTCTCATACCAGTCATTGGAAGTGTCTGCAGTTAGATTTGCTTTGTGGGTAGCTTCGAATGCTGCCAGTTTTTCTTTGCACAATTTGACTTGGTTATCAGTCCATTTGCATTATCCTGATATATATTCACTATATTATCACTAAGGAGAGCAGACACCCATAGCCATGGGGTAGCCTGCACTCATACATGTATGTTATGTTATACTGATTATTGTTATTATTTTTTCTTCATATTTATGTGTGTTTTTTGAGTATTCTGTTCATTATCATGTTTTTTGCACATAGCACAAGTGTAAGCCAAGGGTTAAACCCAGTCCACTCTCAGTACACCTGGATCTCCAGGTGGTTCTGATTAGTGAACTGGCAGCATCACACTGCTACATGGGGGGAGTGGTCTATGTGAACGCCCTCCCACGTAAGTTACACAGGGGGTATTTAATGGGGTAGATGTGAAGTGTATATTGAGCCTGATGAAAATGCACCTGCATTGAAACGTTGCTGTTTGTCTCAATAAAGAAATTGGAAATTTACAAGTTTGGAGTGCCGCGTCATTACCCCACAGAAGTCTACATTAAAAGGACGAAGGCAACCAACCAGCAGTTTATTTGGAGGTCGTGCCCGGCCAAACATACAAGTCTATATTGGAACCAGACACCCTGAAGTGTTGATTCCTGCCAGCGGCACCCCCACGGATCACCATCCACGATCAGTGTCTCCCTTGTCCTGCACAGCCCCTTGTTTGGGCCGTCCATCTGTCCACACACCTGCACATACGGGTGTTCAGGATTACAGCATTATGGACATACCATCTAATGCAAGCAATGCCGGCGGTTTAACACGCACGGCGTTTGTTACTGGACATACTTTTAGCTATACAGCTAACGAAGCAGATGACATCCGTCTCCAAGGCCTTTTGGCAGAGCAAGCTGAAGCCACTCCACTGGAGGTGATATTCAGAGACTTGTTAAGACTACAGAAAAGGGAGGTCGATTATTATTATCATGCCCTCTCGTTAAGTGATTACCACCGGGCCAGCAAAATACCCCGGGGCTTACGCATCAAAAATGCCCCCACCATCGGCAAACAGGGCCGGAGCTACCACTAGGCAGCATTAGGCAGCTGCCTAGGGCGCAGGCCACTGGAGGGCGCCACTTAATTCCCCAACATTTTATTATAATGATTTTTGTAGCATCCACGTTTCACCCAGCACCCAGAAACAGATATCCAGCGGTGTGGGCAGAGAGAGAGAGAGGGAGAGGAGGAGGCAGCGGGCAGCCGGGCTAGGAGAGAGAGGAAAGGTATACTGTACTGCAGCAATCTGCGGTCCTTCAGCCACCCTCCTGCCTACCCCTTATCAGTAGCAGCTCCATTCCTCCATCATCAATATCTCCCATCCATCTCATAGCAGAGGCAGCACAGCGTCCTTTATGCCGTCTGCGCGCCCCTTAGCAAAGGCAGCGCTGCCGTCATCAGTCCCGGCTGCCCGTTCCGCAGCAGCAGCAGCATCCTCCTTAAGCTGTCAGTGCACCCTAACAGCAGCAGCGGCAGCGCCACCGTCATCAGTGACGCCTTCCCGTCTTTCAGCAGCAGCGTCAATCCGGCTGCCAGCTGATTGAGGTAATGGAGGCCCGGCAACAGGGTGGTCCATGTTTGGGCAGTCAGGCTAGTAAGTGTATAAAATTGAAATTTTTATAAAATCCATCAAGCGTGAGGGGGGGCGCAGATGGCAACAGTTTTGCCTAGGGTGCAACAAACCCTTGCACCGGCCCAGTCGGCAAATATGATGCAGAATTCTGCAGGAAGTGGGTAGCGATTGCCAACAAGTGCTCACTGGACTGGATGTTACTTATCATCGAGCACTCGTCCAAAGAAGTCAAATTGTGCAAAGAAAAACTGGCAGCATTCGAAGCTACCCACAAAGCAAATCTAACTGCAGACACTTCCAATGACTGGTATGAGAAACTTAATACCCAGATACAACAGTACAAACGTGAATTAATTAAATTAAAAAATGAGAAGAAAATCAAAGTGGACAAAGATTACGAACTGCAGACTGTTTACCAGTGGACCAATCCCTACCGGGAAAAAGAAGGTGCTAAGCCATTTTTCCGCAGATACCGCAAAAGGGCTGAGCATATACCCAGCTCAACGGAGTTCAACTCCTCAAGCAGTGACAACAGCTCCAAAACAGGGAAAGGCTACAAAAAAGCTATCCCTTTAGGAGTAACAACGAGACAGCATATAGAAGAACACGCAGAGTCACCCGGAGGTTCGGCCAGAGGCATCGGGAGAGGAGGCAAAAGAACAACGAAAGGAAAGAAAGCAACATCTTAAATTTGTCCTCATATCAACTGACAGACACTGAACAAAGCATTTTGTCAAAAGGCTTTACATTTGTCCCGTCCACCTATCATCAGGATTTACAATGGACAGTGGAACATCATAGACTGTCCAGGTCCTTACGTCTTAAAGAATATTATAACAGACCACAGCAAGAAGACACAGAGACTGTGAGTAATTCTAATCCTAACAGGACTGTATTGCCTACACAATTGCGTAAAATTATGTGTAAATCATCCTTTGACCCGGTGTCTTATAATGACTCTATAAAAACATTTTCTAAAGTCACAGACTTTGAGGTGCGGGCGGCAGCTAAAGAACTGGAGGTTGCCCGTAGCAACATCAGCCGCAAAGAACGTATGGCATTAAAATCACTGTCTGAGGACAGGTCACTGGTGTTCCGCCCGGCAGACAAGGGCGGGGCACTAGTGATCATGGACCTCAGCCAGTATCACAAACAGATTATGACACACCTGGAAGACGGGACTGTATATCGTAACCTTGACAAGGATCCCACTGTTGTTTTCCAACAGGAACTCTGCACATTACTAACTGATGCGGTAAACAATGGTACAATTTCTGACACGTTAAAAAATGCATTATTACCTGCATATCCTCTGGTCCCACAGTTGTACTGTGTACCGAAGGTCCACAAGTCAATTGTGGATCCTCCGGGCTGTCCAATTGTGGCGGCCAGAGGATCACTCATGCAACCTTTGTCTATCTATTTAGATAGTCTGATGCAACCTGGGATTAAGGCGCATCCCAGATATCTTTTAGATACAACGGATTTATTGAGACAATTGAAAAATGTTACCATTCCTTCAGAAAAAATGTATCTTTTCACTATTGATGTAAGTGCGTTATACACTTCAATTCCCCATCCTATGGGATTGGCAGCACTTAGGAGATTTTTGACCCAGGATGCCCTGTATCAGGGACCATCGATAGATCTTATTTTGGAGTTTATGACTTTAATTCTTACCAGGAATTTCTTTGTGTACGGTGATAAATTCTATCTGCAGCTGATGGGAGTGGCGATGGGGGCGGCCGTAGCGCCGTCCTATGCTAACATATTTATGTTCGAATTAGAACAGTCTCTATTTTTTGACACCCCATCAGTTGCAGATAGAATAATACACTACAATCGCTTTATTGATGACGTGCTTATTTTCTGGCGGGGGCCACCTGATGACCTTATAGAGTTAATCAATGTACAAAATCAGAGTGATCATCCTATTAAGCTCACATACACCTTTAGTGATCAGGAAATCCATTACTTGGATGTACTGATTAAAATTTCAGAGGGCAACATTTCAACTTGCTTGTACTCCAAGCCCACCGATAGAAATAACTTGCTTAATTTTCAGAGTTGTCACCCTAAATCTACTATACGCAGCCTCCCCTATTCTCAATTATTGAGGGTGAAGAGAATAGTATCAGACCCTGTTTTAGCGGAAAGGCAGATGAATGAAATGATGACTAAGTTTAAGCAGCGGGGGTATCCAGCTGATTTATTGGAGTCTTCCAAACAAAAGGTGATGGCCCTGGACCGTGACACTTTGCTTTTAGCCAACCCAGGCAAGGAGCAAATGCAAAACCGTCTACCTTGGGTGTCGACATACAATCAACATAGCCCCATGTCCACCAAAATAGTACGCCAGCACTGGCCATTGATACAGGCAGACCCACAATTGGGACTTAAGCAAACCACCATTATGCCATGTTATAAAAGGTCCAAAAGCATAAGAGATATTTTGGTTAAATCTGATGCATCACCTTATATACCAAGAAAAAGCTCCAACAGAACAGGTTGTGTAAGATGTCTCTGCACAACATGTAGTTTTTTGATACCCGGGTCCACCTTCAATCATCCCCAAACGGGACGGCCCATACAAATTAGGTATTTACTAACATGTAATACCCCCTTCACTGTTTACCAAATAATTTGCCCCTGTGGGCTGTCATATATTGGGAAAACTGAGCGACCCTTTAAAGAAAGGATGACAGCCCACAGGTCGGCTATTCGCAAAGCCCTGCTTAAAGGCATGGGTGATCAACCGGTGTCTAGACACTTTGTGTCGGCTAAACACAATTTAGCTTCCTTAAAATATAGGATGATAGACCACATTCCCCCCTCCATTCGAGGGGGGAATAGGGGTCTACAGTTATTGAAATGTGAAGCCCGGTGGATTGCCAAGTTGGGCACCGTTTCACCTAACGGCCTCAACGAACATACGGGGATAAATGTTCTGTTATGATTAATGATATATGCTATTACCTTTTAAATATATTGGTTATCAGTCCATTTGCATTATCCTGATATATATTCACTATATTATCACTAAGGAGAGCAGACACCCATAGCCATGGGGTAGCCTGCACTCATACATGTATGTTATGTTATACTGATTATTGTTATTATTTTTTCTTCATATTTATGTGTGTTTTTTGAGTATTCTGTTCATTATCATGTTTTTTGCACATAGCACAAGTGTACGCCAAGGGTTAAACCCAGTCCACTCTCAGTACACCTGGATCTCCAGGTGGTTCTGATTAGTGAACTGGCAGCATCACACTGCTACATGGGGGGAGTGGTCTATGTGAACGCCCTCCCACGTAAGTTACACAGGGGGTATTTAATGGGGTAGATGTGAAGTGTATATTGAGCCTGATGAAAATGCACCTGCATTGAAACGTTGCTGTTTGTCTCAATAAAGAAATTGGAAATTTACAAGTTTAGAGTGCCGCGTCATTACCCCACAGAAGTCTACATTAAAAGGACGAAGGCAACCAACCAGCAGTTTATTTGGAGGTCGTGCCCGGCCAAACATACAAGTCTATATATATATATATATATATATATATATATATATATATATATATATATATATTTAGTATCCCAAGCAGATGTAACTCAGAAGAAAAAAGACAGACAAACGATTGTCTCCTTAGCCAACGTTTCAGGGCTTTGGCCCTTTTACCAAAGCCCTGAAACGTTGGCTAAGGAGACGATCGTTTGTCTGTCTTTTTTCTTCTGAGTGACATCTGTTTGGGATACTGTACAACTACTGTTTGGATGAGCACCAGACTCAGCTGCCTACACACCAGAGTGCCGGTCAATTTGGGACTGTGTATATATATATATATATATATATATATATATATATATATATATATATATATCAAAACAATATCACTAAAAGTTGCGCTAGATATAGGAAACGGTCGCCAATAACACTAGACCCCCTACTAGAGGAGTCTACACAATCTAATACACAACCCAATAGTGTTATTCGGCGCCCATAAACAATTTTATAGTGAATTCAGTCTTTCCACAATTTGTACAGTTATAAAATTATCAACCAAGATATCTTCTTAGATATAAAATATTTATTATAAAACATATAAAACACAAATGCTTTTGTAATAGAAGTATCCTCTTGGGATTGGGATCATACCAAGTACCCAACGCGTTTCGTCTCTTTGTGAGACTTCGTCAGGGGTTTTGATACTTATAGTATGAATCTTTAAAGATGTTATAATTCCCAAAAAATCTAATGAATTTTTCACAGTGGTTTTTCTCAATGGGACGATGGTATTTACTGTATTAATTCTTTAGATAAGATTTTTTGGTCAGATTTTTTAGATCAGATTTTTTAGTAATCATCGATTTTCTCTATTATGATAGTAATACTGTGCCAATTATCCTCTTTTAAAATGGTAACGCTGTACCGTTTAAGAATGTATCATAATCTCATAATCTCATTCTTTAGTGAATTTTTCATATGCGAATGATACTTGATGTGGGTGAACCGTATTAATATGGGTGAGGGTAGCCACAATTCTGGCCTGATTCCTCACAATCCAGCCTCCAAAGTGAAAGTGGTCACTTATTGACTTTTAGGCTTAAACCATGAGTAAAAACAGGTATATGGAGGTCCAGTCCAGAGGTCCGGTGAGGTCCAGATATATATATATATATCTGGACCTCACCGACTTTTGCGGATACTTTATCAATCCATACACAAATACTCTACCGTAGAGCGAACCAATATATATGTTTTTCCATGTAAAACAGTACCAAGACCCCATCGCAAAGGTGTTTAGCACATGTTCTCTCCCTAACTTTGCGTGGAGACAGGCCAGCCATAACATTCTAAGGCTAAGGAAAAATATGAGATTTATAATTGTTGCAATTGTTGTAGCCTAACGTATCAAAGTGAGATACTGGGTAAGATACAGCATAAAGTGAATGGAGGTTTTGGATGTTTGGCCATGCACAACAAATGCACCAAGCCCAGAATGAAAAGCTTTCCAGGGCTTGAATACAGTGTGCAATGCCATCTATAGTATAGATGACGTTGCCCAACAGAAGCCTATGAGCTTCTATTGCACTGCCCCTGCTGTGGGGGATCCAACCGGACCCTCCCAGCAACCCCCATGGTATGCCCATCCCTGGACACACATGTGTATATAGTACTCTGGGTCCTATCATTGCAGCTCTTACCGGAAGATTTGTACTTTGCTAAAATCTTCATCCATACACCATTATTAGATGCATTATACCTGCAGAGCATTGCATGATGTACCGCAAGCAAAATTTGATGTCTGTTGGATCCTGCCCACTGGCCCATATTCAGATCTGATCGCAGTACAAATTTGTTCTCAAAATGGGCAAAACAATGCTGCACTGCAGGTGGGGCAGATGTAACATGCAGAGAGAGTTAGATTTGTGTGAGTTGTGAGTTGTGAGCTGCATTATTTTTAGACTGCAATTTAGATTTCAGTTTCAACGCACCCCACCCAAATTTAACTCTGCACATGTTACATCTGCCCCACCGGCAGTGCATGTGGTTTTGCCCATTTTGAGAACAAATCTGTACTGCAATCAGATCCGAATAAGGGCCCCTGTGAGAAGTGGATCTGTATAGGACATTATAAGATCCTCTCCGCTCATATATCACCCCAGTCCACTCTCACCAAATGTGGGAAGGTGTTCCCAGGTCAGTATTACTTTTACATGTGCCGCAAGACCCACCATGGCAATTATACCCCCTGGAAAGGCATAACATTGTGTTTCGATCACTGAGACATTTGAGAAGTTAGTATAAGGGAAGAATTTAATCTTATGCCAGAAACTGATATCTTTAGGTTTTTTCTCCAAAGCCGCTATAAAGCCAGATTATAATTTCAACCAAAACTTTATAAATGTTTAAGATCATGTGTTTAGCTTAAGTTACAGCTCCGCAAAACAGAACCTTTCAAAAGGAGACAGAACCTTCCCCAGGGCCAACGTCGAGACAGCTATTATTTAAATAGCGTTTAATGTGAAAGTATGTCCGAAAAGAAGTTTGTTTTTCACAGTGCATACTTGAAAAAAAGCCGTGCGTGTGATATCAAGTATCATATTGGGTAATACGTTG
Organism: Crinia signifera; assembly: GCF_055691185.1. Taxonomy (NCBI): domain Eukaryota; kingdom Metazoa; phylum Chordata; class Amphibia; order Anura; family Myobatrachidae; genus Crinia; species Crinia signifera. The sequence goes on along the minus strand of NC_139227.1, from coordinate 87,479,416 downwards.
GCAAAAGTTTTAGAAGTGGTTTAGTTACGCTGCGAATTGCATCTTCAAAGAACATTATTGTACCTATCATCTGTATGCTGTTAAAAGAAGAAGATGTTATGTGGGTAAACTCTTAGAACACCATGTCATAATTCCCCAGCGGATTGTGACTGCGTTCAGGCATCCCATTGTAATCCATTCACATCCCCCCTCCCCACTTTGGGGTGAATCAGATTGCTGTAGGATAAGGGAATCTGTCACACGGTTACAGTGAGGAGGGGGGATTCCATGAAGAACCCCCCTCTGTTCCTGGAAATCCTTAGTTAGGAGGAGGCATTAGGATTGGACAGTGAAAGAACATTAACAAAAACCAGAAGAATTCAAAATCTTTGCAAAGGAAAATACCCGAATCATATACTGTAACTGTGACCTAGCTGCTGGAAGAAGATATAAAATATAATCACCCAGTAACTGGTTACTGTAACACCATTTTATAGACCGTTACAGCCTCTTCCAAACTGGGTTACTGACATATGAAATTACTCAGTAAGTAAGAGCCTCATAATGGATTTCTTGTAAAAATAATTTATGTTGCAAAGATAATGATATTTTAAATACCATGGTTGCAATGAACTAATATTGTGTGTTCACATCTTAGTGACCTCTAAATGTGACAGGGGACAAAAGTCCTCTTACAAAGATAATTGTTTTTTTTTGTAGTCAAAGGACTTGTTTTTAATTGGACCTATATAGCATTTAACTGTATCCTTTTTATCGTCAGTGATACCCCCACCGGGTTTAATTATAGGGGATCCTATTTAGCAGATATTCCAGTAGTGCCTATCCCGTGATAACATGTTTTTTTATTTAGATTTTTAATAACATTTTAAGATGACGCTAACCCAAAAAAGTACCAAAACATAAAACGTTAATTTTTTTTATACTACATTTGCATTAATCTTTTTTATGCATAGCAGCTTTTGTTACTTTACTGTAGTTTTTACTAGCAGTGAAGATACTCAAAAACAACAGTAAAAATGTTCAGTATAGGCTCCCGCTTCACACATTTGCTCGGCCTGAAAAGGCCCATGACTGGTTAGCTATTGGGATTTGAGTATCGCTCAGCTGCCAAGGTGATAGAATAGTGTTAAATTGGGATAAAAACATCATCCCTGCAATAATAAGTCACCTTTGCCAAGAGGTGAATGATCTTTCCTACCTGGTATGAGCTTTTGTTTTGCTGCAATATGTGCAGGTTAATGATGATTTATCAACAAACTCCCAGTTTGTACTCTGCACTGTGAAAGAATTTGTACAATGCCGCCCCCTGCTGATTATTTTAGGATTTACAAGATCACACATGCATGCTGTTCACCTGTTTATGACATATTGACATGTTAAGGATGAAGGATAAAAAAAAAATGTTTTAAATAAATAACAGTCTATCTACAGTACATGAGGTAGTTCAGCAAACAGTAAGGAAGCCATACCCATGTTACATAAATAAATATCACAGTGGCTCATTTCCTTGCATTTGATACCCCACTTTTTGAGAGGATGAGGTTTGTCTCCTGGCGCTCAGGACGCCGGCAATCAAAATACCAACACCAGAATCCCAACTCACAGCCAGAACACCAGCATAGGAATCCCAACATCTAAATACAGATAAAAATACTACACACACTTGGAGTCCAGACTCCACTGAGACAGGGCCCTCGCTAAAAACAGCTCCACTCCAACTTGTCTGACAATCCACCTATATAAGATGTACTGAATTGCACTACTCACCACCTCCAAGAATCATTATTACTGTTCAAGGCCAGATCCACACTTTTGAGTACCACCAGGAGTACTTCGAAATTATCATTGGTGAAGAATATATATCCAGGAAATTTCAATAGTCCCATTAAAATCCCAGCCAATCGATTTTAATAGGACTTTTGAATCTCCTGCCTGCCGCTGCTGTAGCCTGTTCCCTGCTCCTTCTCTGCTCCTGGGTGCTGGGTGGCTTCACTCCCTGCAGTAGCTTGTAGCAGCAGGTTAGCACCACCCTCCACAATATATACACAAGGAAGCAGGGCTAATCATTTTGAACCATGAATTAATAAAATGATATAAAAATAATATAAAGATGGGATTGCCTGCAAAAAGTAACAATTTATTCAATACATAGTAAAAACAATATTTTAAGAAACAATTAAGGCAGTGAGCAGTTGTGGTGTAGACCTGAATGGGATTGGCGGAGTCTTTAGATGTAAAAGTCCTCTTTTAAGGCTTAATTTACTAGGTTAGCAGCTTTTTTATCTCACCAATTGAGGGATTTTTCCTGGATGGGTCCAGAGTCCTCACTATGATGCAGATGTATAATGATGGTATGGGGCCGCTGGAGGATGATCACGGACCTTATGGGGCTTCCCAAAACGTGGTGTGATGTAGATGGTTGCTGTACCAAACGATATCCAGTTTGTTAGTAGCCAAATGAGGTAAGTATCTCCAAAACCAGCAAAATTTGAGGTGGATATTTCAAAGTGGAGTTGCTCCAATCAGGGGTCTTTTCAATTTGTCACCAGAGTACTGCTCACTGTGCCACCGACGCGTTTCGCTGAACTCTGTCAGCTTGCACTTAGAACAGTGCTGCTGGCAGCCTTCCGTAATGCCAACACCACTGGTACTTGTGCAATGCCCACATCGTCGTCTTCCTCGAACTGAGAACATAGTTTATCGAACTGAGGGGAAGATTTATTAGGCTCGGTGAAGTGATAAACTGTCTGTTACAGGGTGCATCAGATACCATGCAGGATACAGTGTTGGTTAGATACTGTGCCAGATACAGTGTGTTTAAGATTCATTGCAGTATATCCGCATGGATCAGATTCAATGTTGTTTACAGTTTGGTTTGGATACCGTGAGTGACATAGTGTAATGTGAGTCAGATACAGTACAGGACAGATACAGTACGCATCAGACATCTTGCAGGGTATAGTGTGGTTCAGATACAGCAGAGGTGTGGTAGGACTTTGTTCTCAAAATGGGCAAAACCATGTGCACTGCTGGTGGGGCAGATGTAACCCACTGCCTCTCCCCATCATCCTCTACATCACCCATTGCCTCCCCTGTCACCTATTCCTTGGTGTCACTCACCTTCTCTCACTTTCACCCTCTCCTGTCATCCTCTGCCGCTTCCTGTTACCCACTGCCTCTTCGCCTCCACTATCTCCCCTCATCACCCCCTGCTTCGCCCACTGCCTCTCTGCTACGTCACTATCTCCTTATCACCCTCTCTCCTTATCACCCTCTCCCCACCATACAGATATGGCATTCCCTTTGAAGCCACACCCCATGTTGAGAGGCCACACCCACTTTACCAGGAGCATGCATGCACTCCTTCGGCACTCCTTTGGTTAGTAATCCCTATTACTAACCAAATGGACCAGCAAGTAGTCTGACCTTATGTGTTTATCCCCATGATGCCCTAGTATCAGATTCAGGATCAGCTTTATTGGCCAGGTATACTGCGTATACTAGGAATTTGATTTGGATTGCTGTGCAACAGCCATTTAGGTTAACAGTTAAAACAGTGACAGTACAGATATGCATAACACATACAGGTATATGCTCAATGTGCCCTGGGGATTGTAGATGCAGGGAACATATATTCGCTGAGCTGCACAGCACTTAGGCAGCCATCAGCGGCGCCGCTGGTCATTGCAACAGCAAGGTAGGTAACAGTATAAGCAGAGACAGTACAGATATCCCACAGGGAACACCTACCTGCCGAGCTGCACAGTGCCTAGGCAGCCATCAGCAGTGCCACTGGTCATTGCAACAGCCAGGTAGGTAACAATATAAGCAGAGACAGTACAGTTATCACAGAGGGAACACCTACCCGCCGAGCTGCACAGTGCCTATGCAGCCAACAACGCCGCCACTGGTCATTGCAAACAGTCAGGTAGGTAACAGTTAAGCAGGGACAGTACAGTTTTAAGTTGCTATGGAGTGTGCGAGACAGGGGAGACACAGGGGTACATATGGCTGAGTGGCACAGTTCCTAGGCAGCCATTTGCGGCGCCATCTGGATCATGCTGCTTAAAGGCAGCAGCAAAAATAATAATTTTATTTATATAGCACTGTTTCTTCCATAGCTGGCACACCATGCCAGCTTGTTGCTGGCAGTGTGTGCAAAAAGTGATGGTACAGCATTCAGGCTTTGCATACAGTGGGGGTGGAGGTACATGGTACAAATAATGGTAAAGAAACAGGAAACAAAAAAAGTAATACATACAGTAGCAATGAGAGATGGTAATTGGTGAAAAATACAAATAAAATTATGCAATGTGCGGGTTTAGGTCCAAATCCAGTCAAACTCGTGCTTCAGCTGACATGCTTAAGATGGCAGGCAAGCCTTGGGCAGGCTTCTAAATATGTCCAATTTTAAAGGAAAGTTTGGGTCAGCTGGTACAGGGGATAGGGCTGGTGGTTGAACAAATTGCACAGCAAGCTAATTAGTGGTGGGGAAGATGCAGGCTCCCAATAACAAATCAATTTGCAATGCTGACTGTTCTTTAAATGAAAAGCATCATATTGTTCAAAATGGGATTCATGTACCTGTAAAATAGGAGATGAGATGCTTTTAAAACTTCTCTCCAGTCAAACTCATGCTTCAGCTGACATGCTTGAGATGCAGGCTAAGATGGCAGGCAAGGCATGAACTGATTTAACTATCCCCACTCCTAACCCACCATCATCAGGCTCGGAAGTCTTTAATTAAGTGGTCATTGTGAGCACTCAATAATGAAAGCTTAGTATTGTTTCCCCAATGGAACTGTAGTGAATCCTTTCAATATTCAGCATAATCACACAGTTAAATTAATGAACCACTTACTTAAATTCTTTTGAATTCTATCAAGGTTATAAAAAGCCAGATACCGTTACTGGAAACTCGAGGCTTGTGAAATACAAAAAGCAGGATTCTTTGGAATTGACCTGTCTCTCCAGGAAGGTATCCAAATGTCTGCCAAGTATTTAACTAGGGCACCATAGACAGAGGTTTCCACATTCATTTCAGCGCATCTATTTATTTCTATTTATTTTTATTGTGCGTATTGTGCATATTTTGGAAATCACATGATAATTATGGGCACAAATAAAAATACTAAAAGCTCCAAGTTTTTAAACATTGCTGAAAAATTAATTCTTGTAAAATTATCGAAATTGTTACATACATTAACGTGTAGAGGCAAAAAAATCTATTGTTCTCATGATTTTTAAGTTGTGATTGTTTAAAAAAAGTTGAAAATAAACAAACTACTTCCTCTATGGGGGGAAAAAAGAGGATATTAAAGATATTAAAGATGGTTGTGTTGTATTAGTTTTTCAGATGTATGCAGTTTATTCTATATCTACCCAGGGCCGCCAAGAGGGGGGGAGCGGGTACTAATTAACCGGGCTTGGTGGAGGGGCCCAGTGGGGGCCTAGTCTGACCCCCCTCTCCCTCCGTCCCTCCCGGGCGGCAGCAGCAGCGGACACGTACAGCGTGGCTCAGCAGGCTCAGCATGAGTGTCTCACTGACAGCGTGAGAGCTTCTGATGAGCCTGCTGTTGACACAGCACATGTTGTAGGTGGGTGTGCTGCTGCTGCTGAAGGGATGGGGGGATAATAACCCTCCCCCCTCAACTTTAGAGGGTTTTTTCACTCTTCCCATAATAATTTTGGGGGCATGACCTAAATGCGGGAGGTGGCCAAGCCTCCCGCGTTTACGCCATACCTCCAAATTTACCAGGGCCCGGCCTACTGCTCGGCTGCCCTGTGTCTGCCCTGTGCTCCTGCTTTCCTGCTCTCCATGTTCCAGCTCACATGGGGATGAACATACAGTGTTTAGGGGTATGGCAATAAGGCGGTATTTGGCACTTACAATGGGAACAGGATTTTCTTTTTGCCCTCTCAGAGTACATCCACTTCCTGCAAAAGGTGATCGCGGTATTCGGCAATGAGACGCCTTGTGATCTACCTCCCTGTCAGAGTCTCAGAGGTCACAGTGTTAGCGAAGTGGGCTACCCCTCATTCCCTTTCCCCCATTGAAATACATTTTGATCTGTTTTTTTTTTTAGAAATAATTAGTTAGCGGCGCTCTGTCAAACGGTCCACGGACATACCAGTCCGCTGTGCGGCGCAGTGTATTACGCTAACACTGCAACCTCTGAGACTCTGACACTGAGGTAGATCACATGGCGTCTCATTGCCGTATATCGCGATCACCGGTCAGTCCACTAGCCGGGCCGTGAATCAGCACGCAGCACAGCTCCTGTGTGCATGCTGATACTGATCAGACGTGAAACCTAAAGTGGAACAGGACAATAGACTGCTTGAAAAAGTCTCCAGTGCCTAGGAGACGAAATGCGTTGCCCGCCCCTTCCGCCAGAACTGTGTGCAGACTTTGATACTGACTTCCGCCCACTTCCCCAAGAGACTGGAGCCGCTTCTACATCCGGCTACGCTTCCACCCTCACCTAGCGTGGACGCCGATGCCTAATCTCACACAGGAGATTACCAACTCCCCGGCATACAGCCTGTGAAGTTACCCTCACTTCTCTACAAAAACCACGTGGACACCAGGGCGCCCACTTCAACACAGCGAGACTGCCAACTTCCCGACACACTAACCGCAAAACAACTAAAGTGTTGCCGTTCCATTCCACAGAAGTGCTGCTATTCGACCGCAAAACCTGTGAGTGTTACCTTATCGCCATCACAATATGGGCTGCCAATTGGCTTATTAACTGTGTCTAAGTTGCCTACTAACACGCTGGTTCAGCAATCTGCTATAAAGCCATTACCTGTATGAAATTTTCTGCGTGTCAGCTTACTCGCTAACCCAGGTCCGGCTTTGGCTTAACCCTTCACCTGCTGCTGCATAACCTTTTCCAACCGTGTGCATACTAACTGGCTTCTCTCTGAGGGGATCCCTCATAAATTATTCCTGCTGGGACGCCAGCATACTCATACATGCAATTTTACCAAGTCTGCATTTTATCCTACAGTTTTTGTACTGGCCTTGCTACCTAGGTTTTATATGAATATATGAGCATTTGTCTTTATATGTATTATATTCCAATTTGTGTTTATATACCCACCTGAAATTTACTATTATTTTTGTCTATATGAAATTCAATTGTCTTAAGTACTGGCCTTATTACTTAGGTTTTATATGAATATATAAGCATTTGTTTTTATATGTATTATGTTCCAATTTGTGTTTTTATACCCACCTGAAATTTATCATCATTATTTTTGTCTATACAATTCAATTGTCTTAAATACAGCGTGTCCTCTTCATTTTGCTTGGTGTGCCATATACCTCAGACCAACCAATTTCATACTGTCCTGACTGACAGCGCAGTGGGTAATCCCAAACAGTATTGTCTGAAGAAAAACTTTTGTTTCTCTTCATTAGAGGTCGGGCAGACCTCTCTCCCCTGCAGCAGCCACTCAGTGCACCACTTATTATACTATATGTATTCCTCATAAGAGGCATTTTCCATATAATTCAAATCCAATAGCGCCGGGGCACTTGGGAGATCTGGAAATTTCCTTTTTTCTCCTAAGTAAACACAATACCTGCCATTGTGCAGATTGTCTGTCTACTTATAAAGGGATATTGCCGATTCAAGTGAATTATATTTTCACAGACAGAGGACTGTAGTCAATTGAGGTTGGCTTAGAAATTGGCCTCATTTACTTTCTGAACTTGGCACAACACCGCACTTGGAATTCAAAGCAATTATCGGCTAGATTGGAATATCCAATCAGCCAATCTATTAAAGAAAACAGTCTCTAGCATTATATATTATCACATTAGTGAATAAATTGTACATTTCTCATTTGGAATATTGGGGTCCCACGTTGTGAGGATAGCAATATCCTTTTTATAACATGTTTATGTTGTATGTGTATGTATCATGTCTTTTATTTCGCTAAATTTATTAAATTAAGTAATAAAGGTTATTTTTTAATATTAAAAATCTCTCAGGTGCACCACACAGAGACATTATTTGTGTCTTTTCACTCCCTTTTGCTTCTAAATCAGTGTCCAGTGGTAGCACACCCTTTTTCCAATAAGCTATATGTGTATTACCATCATATATAAGGGGTCATCTCCTTACCTAAAAATAATCTTTTCCTGTGCGATTAATTCCTCCTTTTTCTTGTACATCCACTTCCTCACAGAAGAGGACAGACTGGGGTCTCAATGGTCCGTTGGTATTACTAGTTCTGCAAGTTGTTTTACTAGTTCACATACTTTCTCTGGTCTTGTGCATTCCAGCTTTATCTTAATAAAAAATGTTTTTGCTAGACATTGGGGGACCAGTTTGTTAAGATGCGAGTTCTATTGGGATGGGATGTTGATCATAGTAAAAGTAGTACTCTCTATTAAATTCTGATTCGATCTGCAGTAGATCGAATTGCACAGTGATTTAGACTATATACTACAGATCTGTACTATATAATCTTGCCTGTACAGTCTATTTTTCAATTTGATTTCAAATTGGGATCTAATCAAAATCAAATGCGTTCAATTTCCATTCAATTTTGATTAGATTTTGCTTATATAAACTAAATCAAATAGAAAAATAGACTATATCAAACTGTGTGTACACCCTATAACAATCAGTTTATACTTCTTATTTATTTCTTTACAACATAATAGATAACATCTAATTGCTTACTATGGGAAACATCTTCAATAGAACTCCCATATTAGTAAATGTACCCCTTGGAGTGCCAATGTTCATGTACTATAGAAGGTAGATATTCTAATATAAGCAACAATAGTACAGTATATCAAATAAGAGGTCATAAACTGTAGAGCAGCCCATACACCACCATTCTTATAAAAAAAAACCATTAAGGAAAACAAAAATGGTTATGAAAACAATTTATTACCTATTATGTTCAATCACAGAGTGGCCAAAACATAAACTTGAAATTTGAAATTATAAATAGTTTTATGTACAATATATTTTTACCCCATATTAGTGAAAGACCAAAACTGTCCCGGTAAAGTTAAACTTAAAATACGAGAGAGGCTCAATACTTCTTGCCAGGTAGACCATTGCTTCCCCTCACGGTCATTAGACTGAGCCTCACATCATTTATACCGTCCTAACATCAGTTATAAGATGGCGGGGCTGGCGGAAACACGGTCAAACACTTAAAGATGGAGCCCGCCTCATTTAGCCCTTTAATAGGATTACTCTTCTAATTTCCTACTGTATTGTTCTATGTATTGTATTGCTGTGGAGAACAATAGGATAGCCATGGTGAGCCATGACCTAAGGAACAGGGTTGAGAGCGGCTCCAACTGTAGGTGCGCAGTATGATCAGATTACTGCCGGTTAGATCGCTGCTCATCTTTGAATGTTGAACGTTTGTCCTATCATTATCAAAGGCAGCGCACCAAACCTGATTCCGTGGCATGACTTTATCCTTGTAGACCTGGACAAGTTGGAGATGAATTCCAGCTTTTGATGCGCACTTTAGATGTACATTATCTGATCACACTACACACCTCAATGTTTTGACCATGTTTCCCTTGGCCCAGCCATCTTATAGTAGGAAGTCCCAAAGGTCATGTTGCCATGACTCCCAGGTCAGACTTCCAATTCAGTAAGCATTACCTTGACTCTATTCTTATTCTGCAACCATAGCCTTCCCTCTAGTGTAAAATGCTAACATTTCCCCCCATCCTTGCAGTCTACCCCCCCCAGTCTATCCCTACTGCCTGCAGCAGAAGCCTAATCAGTGGCGTAACAACGGCACTACAGCCCAAGCGGTGGTTTGGGAGAACTGGTGCTGTGTGGGTGCATGGTCTCTGCAAATTCCAATGGGTATGGGATCTGATGAAATGTCCCTCCAAAAATGGCCACCTCCTTGGAGGAGACAAATGCTAGAGGTCCTATGGGACAGATGGATAAATATATATTTCTCCTGGAATATACATATTGCCCCGGGCAATAAGCACGTACACCCCTGCCAATGAACATGTAAGTCCTGCCAATGAGCATTTAGGTAACAAATGTTTTTTAAATAAATGTATGGGGGGGGGGGGGGCAGAAAACTTTTTTGACAGTTGGCCGCAAAATTTCTGGTTACGCCACTGAGCCTAATGTTGATATTCTGACACTGTCAACATGTAGCCTCGCAACTTTGTGGTTTTGACATTATGACATTTGACTACATTCCACATGGGAGGACTCAACTTACTTTTGCGGTCTTCTTTTTTTATTGTAAAGCATAATGTTCTCACATAAATTAAAATATATTTCGCATATAAATATCAGACCCTAACTACAAATATCGCAACGACTTAGACATATCATCAATTGATGATCGTTTTTTCTCACTATGAATTCCAGTACTCCACCAAAAGACCTGGAGGTAAAGACTGCAGCTGCTGCAGAATCTCTTGGGAAGCATAGTTTATAATTATCGTTCCGGTGCATGAATTTGTGAGGCACAACTCCAGAGTATGACTGACAGCCTGCTTCCCAGGAGAACAGTGTTCACTTGCCCAAGTCATAGATTAACAGTGATTTTTCTAGCCCTCCCTGTGCACAGAATGTGTCAGTTACGCTTCTCTGGACCACTTACAAGTATTCTCTCCACCCTAAAGCGTGAAAAAAGGGATGCCAAGGTCTGAACATGTTAATCTAATTAATAAAACAACAGATTTTTTTCTTTCTTTCAAGAGCGTTTGTTTTGTGTCTTATACTATAAGTGTGCTGTGTTGTTTCAAATTAAATATCTTGCAGTGGCCATTGTTGTGCGGAGGAGTGTTACGTTACACTTTGGTGCTGAAGTTTGGGAATGCTCTGCACTGAATTTGTTGGCGCAAGGGATGCCACCTCCGAGCTAAGTTTTGGGAGAGAAGTGAATCTCCTGGATAAACAATAATGTTTATGTGAATATAGTTTACATTTTGTGGAAGAACAATCTGCCTCCCCTCCTCCTTGCTGCTCTCTCCAACATGTGTTGTTTTGGATTTCAGAGGCTGACAGATGGGATGTGTCATGTTAGGAGGAGTGGGAGGGCATACTAACTTTTAAACTTTCTCAATGAAAGGAGTATGTCTACTGCCTGTGCAATGCACAAGAAAAGCAAAATTCATGTAAATCATTAACCCTTCCCCAATCAGTTACAGGGAAATCATTACCTGCTAAGACATTGAGGGGTAAATTTACTAAATGAAATTCGTAAAATATAGGTGTATTCGTATCCAGGTGTATAGGTGTATTCGTATTTTTTACACATTCATATTTTCGGAATTTACTATCCTGTAAAAATACGGCAATTCGTATTTGTATTGATGGCACGTTCGTATTTGTATTTACAAATACGAATGGATACACCATCAATAGAATACGACAGGAATCACCATTCAAAAGAATGGTGATTCCTAATTTACTAAATTACTAATAGACTTCAATTTCCTGGCATATTTGGGGTTCCCCGTAGTTTTTACAACCAGCAGCAGGCTCAATGGAGCCAAAATACGGTGGACAAAATGACTAGGGGTCCCCCGTATTTAAGAATCAGCACCAGGCCCAACCAGCCAACAGGGTAATGCCACAGCTGGGGGGAGACTTTTTACTCCCCTCGGCCAAAGCATTACCCCCTGACTGGTTAGCCTGGGCAGGGGTCCTGGGGGAGTGAAGACCCCCCCCCCCCCCCCCACAATGGAGGGGTCCCCCCCTCCAGAATGTCCCTGCCCAGGCTGAAGTCTGGGGCTGTCCCCGGTACCCTGGGCTTTGGGTACCAGGCTGATTGTGGTGTAAAAAATAGTATAAACCATTGGGTTTTGCTGTGGAACTATGAGTCCCAGCAAACCTGGAACGCATACTGGGACTTGGAGAAGTCACATTAATGGGCTTGCTAGGACTCTTAGTTCCACAGAAAAACCAAAAGTTAAATAAAATCAAACTGACACTAGAAAAATAAAAAGATTAATACATACATAGCCCATACATACTGATACTTACCTATCTTGAGCCCGTAGGTAGGTCTCCGTCCATCGGTTCTGGGGTCTGGTGTCCTGGGGTCCAGTGTCCAGGGGTCCGGTGCCCTGGGGTCCGGTGTCCTGGGGTTCGGGTTTCCGTAGAAATCCACAGGGGGACCTGTGGAAGGAAATTATACTCATGAAGCTCCTCTGGCGTAGATCAGTCCTCTTCACTCCTGAAGTAGTCCACTGTACTTGGCAAAAAAATAAACCGAACACCAGAACCATTGCAAACAGTGAGAAGTGCTGAATGTTCACATTCAGTGCCCCTCACTCCGAATGTCACTATTAGCCACCTGGCGGTGCCTAGCGGCCAATCAGTACCCGCTAGGCCGCAAGCCGGCCAATAGCGGCATTCGGTGGGAGGAGCCACAGGATGTAAACAAAGTCATCCTGTGTCTCCTCTGTATCCGCGATGGCTCGGGTACCGATGTTTTCTTTTTTTGGCAAGTACATGGATGCCTTCTGGGAAAGAAGAGGACCGATCCACGCCTAGGAGATGTAAGTATGGTTTGCCTCCACATGTACCCATACTGGAATTCTATTGGACAAGGGGGCCGATCTTCAATCAAGGTAGGTAAGTATGGATGAATGGGCTCTGTGTGAAATAAAGTTTTATTTTTCATTTGTCAGTGTGCTTTTATTTAACTATTGGTTTTGCTGTGGAACTAAGAGGCCCAGCAAGCCCATAAATGGGCCACATGCTGGGACTTGTGGTTCTCCAAGTCCCAGTATGCATTCCAGGCTTGCTGGGATTCATAGTTCCCAGCAAAACCCAATGGTTTTCTCTATTTTTACACATTTAATCAGCTCAATGCCCACTGCCCAGGGGCATAGAGGACAGCCCCAGGCTGTCCGTGCAGGCTAAAACCAATACGAATTTGTATTTTTAATTATGAATTTGTAATTAAACATACAAATTTGTATTTAAAATACGAATTCGTATCGGAAAATATACGAATCAATACGCCATCGGATAATACGTATCAGTCAAATACGACTGATTAGTAAATTATCCTCCGGAATACGAATGAAAATACAACTACACCAGTCGTATTCATTCAAATTCATTTGTATTAATTCGTATTAAGAATACGAATACGATTTTTCGTATTCTTAGTAAATTTCCCCCGGTGCATCTTGATACGGTACTCGGTTGTTGCATAGGACCAAGACGAGGATTCATAAGCAACTGGCGGCTTTCACAGTGACATGGCATTGAGAGTGAATGTAGAGATAATGCTTACATTTGATGACAGCTGTTTAATATAAAAACATCAACACAAAGGCCCCATACATTAGGCGGATTTGGACCTAATTTCCCCAAGAGCTCCCCGGGAAAGTTTAAATAAGATTAGGCACTTGATGTGCCAAGTTTTGCATGTGATAAATCACATGCGATTTATCACATGGCACTGCTGGGGAGCTGCAGGCGGAGGGAGCCGGGAGCCGTGCGGGGGAATTTGCAGAGAGCCGGCCAGGGGGAGCCAGAAGCCGCTGCATCCCCCGCCGGCTCCCAACACATGAGATTTGTTCCAATTTATTGTCCCGATTCATTGGAATCAGGTTAATCGGACCAAACTTCACTAGTGGCGTAGCGAGGGCGGAGCCGGTGGATCACCAGCTCCAGGTGCCAGATGATAACATGGTGCCAGAGCCACCTGCTCGCCTGGCCACTCCCCGCCTGCTCCCGGCTCCCTGCTGTGTCCGGGAGACGTGCTTCTATTTTCAATCCATGTCTCCTGCTGGACCGCTAGCCAATAGGCGCTTGCGGTCCAGCAGCCAATCAACTGGTGGCTGCTGGACGGCGAGCGCCTATTGGCTAGCAGTCCAGCGGGAGGCGTGAATTGAAAATAGCACCACGTCTCCCGGACACAGCAGGCCCTGTCAGCGATCCACCGGGGGGGGCTGGATCTGGATGAGGGGACGCGCCGACGCGGGCTACCTGGCTGCAGTGTATGTGCCCCGATCAGCGCCCACAGTCACAGCCTCCTGCCTCCCAGTATCACCGAGCAGCCGGCCACCAGCAGCAGCAGGTACTGTGTCCGCCCTCTGCCTCCTCCCTCTGTGCCCGGGTAATGCCACCAGCAGCAAAGTTAGTGGTGTGCCCCCCCTGTGTTACCATGTGCCCCCTGTATTACTATGTACCCCCTGTGTGACTATGTGTCCTTGTGCCCCTGTGTAACCTTGTGCCCCTGTGTTATACTGTGCCTACCAGAGCTATATGTTACTGTGCGCTCTTCTGTGCCATGTGCTCCCCTATGCCCACCTTTGCTATGTGTTACTTTGTGCCCACTGTTATGTAGTATGTCATGGGCATAAGGGTGTGTTATATAGTATGTAATGGGCATTACGTTTTGTTATATAGTATGCAATGGGCATCATGTGTGGCCTTATTTGTAATTGGCATTACGGCATGTGGCTTTATGTGTAATTGGTATTACAAAGTTTGGTAAAATGTGCAATGGGCATTATGGTGTGTGGTATAATGTTGGGCCGTGCCCACTTTTCACTGCGCAGGAGCCTCACCTACTACAAATAGGGGGGGGGGGGACATGCCCTTGCTCCGGGCGCCGTGGCACCTAACTAAACCACTGAGTGTATGGGGCCTAGAGGAATTGAATGGATCAATAGTCACAGGGACTTTTGTGAGAGGATTTAATGATTTTACAGTTTATAGTAATACATTTGTTAATCACGATTGGAAAATATCAGAACGATTTGGAGCCCAGAACGCCAGACCGGCTGCCTGCAGGGAACTCTGACACTTTGGAGCTTGTATCCCCATAAGACGGGTGTCATGCCTGGGGGGTTGCCTGTGTCAGCTGTCAGTAGGCAGAGATAACAGCTACCTATATGATCAGGGGATGGGGTAAGAACTGGAACAGGCCACACCATGGCCCTCATTCCGGTTCACCTGCAAAGGCAAATTCCTTCTGAAATGGACAAAACCATGTGCACCGCAGGTGGGGCAGATGCAACATGTGCAGAGAGAATTAGATTTGGGTGGGGTTTTACTTCAAAATTAGATCTATATTGCAGTGTAAAAATAAAGCAGTCAGTATTTTCCCTGCACAGAAAAAAAATAACTCACTCAAATCTAAATGTCTCTGCACAAGTTACATCTGCCCCACCTGCAGTGCATTCCCAGCATTCCCTGGTACAATTGTATGCAATTCAATAACGCACTACAATTTCCCTTGAAGCTCCCCGAGCGATAAATCGCATCTGAAGTTCTTTTTTCCACATTCAATGTGCATACAATCATGCGATAAATCGCCTGCCCCTTGGAACCTGGAATCAGGTGATGGAATTAGGGCTGGGCTATCTGAGGGTAACAGTTCAAAACAGCACAGATCGCACATCTCATTGCGATAAATCACGTGTTTAAAAACCACACGAGATCACACATAATATCTTGAGATGCAAGAATCGACCAGCATGTTCGCGCATTGTGTCGTTGCGATTTATCGGAATCACATGATTGTACCCGAGAACTCACAAGTGTATGGGCGCCATTAGTGTGCGATTTGATACTGGGAGCGTATGAGAATTGTATGATAGTAAAGTGCAGTTCTGTCTGTGGCATGGAAGGGGTTTATTGCTTTATACTGTGCAGGTCTGTCTGTGGTCTCTCTGCATGGGAGGGAAATAGACCTCATCTGAGAATCAGAAGGAGAGGTCAGACGTAATATAAGGAGGCAAATTCCAGATACATTCTCGCCCCCTCACCCCTGTATTTTTCCCTAAACCTTCCTCAATCCTACACATTACTCCTTCCTAACTATCTCACCCCTGCAGCACCCACCCATACTAACTAGAATCCAGCTCTCCCTTACTCCTCACAGGCTCCACTTAAAATAAACAATAACAATGATCTGACTTGAAATGAGCAGAAAGTGAGAGAAATACAGGGAGAGGACTGAAGCAGACTATTATGTACTGTATATACAGTATGTAATGATGTCCCTGATGTACACAGGCTAACTGATCTCTGTATAACTCTAGTGATACCTGCTCTGGTGTATAACTCTGGTGATACCTGCTCTGGTGTATAACTCTGGTGATACCTGCTCTGGTGTATAACTCTGGTAATACCTGCTCTGGTGTATAACTCTGGTGATACCTGCTCTGGCGTATAACTCTGGTAATACCTGCTCTGGTGTATAACTCTGGTGATACCTGCTCTGGCGTATAACTCTGGTAATACCTGATCTGGTGTATAACTCTGGTGATACCTGCTCTGGCGTATAGCTCTGGTGATACCTGCTCTGGCGTATAGCTCTGGTGATACCTGCTCTGGCGTATAACTCTGGTGATACCTGCTCTGGCGTATAACTCTGGTGATACCTGCTCTGGTGTATAACTCTGGTGATACCTGATCGGGTGTATAGCTCTGGTGATACCTGCTCTGGTGTATAACTCTGGTGATACCTGCTCTGGTGTATAGCTCTGGTGATGCCTGCTCTGGCGTATAGCTCTGGTGATGCCTGCTCTGGTGTATAACTCTGGTGATGCCTGCTCTGGTGTATAGCTCTGGTGATACCTGCTCTGGCGTATAACTCTGGTGATACCTGCTCTGGCGTATAGCTCTGGTGATACCTGATCTGGTGTATAACTCTGGTGATACCTGCTCTGGTGTATAGCTCTGGTGATACCTGCTCGGGTGTATAGCTCTGGTGATACCTCCTCTGGTGTATAGCTCTGGTGATACCTGCTCGGGTGTATAACTCTGGTGATACCTGCTCTGGTGTATAACTCTGGTGATACCTGCTCTGGTGTATAGCTCTGGTAATAACTGATCTGGTGTATAACTCTGGTGATACCTGCTCTGGTGTATAGCTCTGGTGATACCTGCTCTGGTGTATAGCTCTGGTGATACCTGCTCTGGTGTATAACTCTGGTGATACCTGCTCTGGTGTATAACTCTGGTGATACCTGCTCTGGTGTATAACTCTGGTGATACCTGCTCGGGTGTATAGCTCTGGTGATACCTGCTCTGGTGTATAACTCTGGTGATACCTGCTCTGGTGTATAGCTCTGGTGATGCCTGCTCTGGCGTATAGCTCTGGTGATGCCTGCTCTGGTGTATAACTCTGGTGATGCCTGCTCTGGTGTATAGCTCTGGTGATACCTGCTCTGGCGTATAACTCTGGTGATACCTGCTCTGGCGTATAGCTCTGGTGATACCTGATCTGGTGTATAACTCTGGTGATACCTGCTCTGGTGTATAGCTCTGGTGATACCTGCTCGGGTGTATAGCTCTGGTGATACCTGCTCTGGTGTATAGCTCTGGTGATACCTGCTCGGGTGTATAACTCTGGTGATACCTGCTCTGGTGTATAACTCTGGTGATACCTGCTCTGGTGTATAGCTCTGGTAATAACTGATCTGGTGTATAACTCTGGTGATACCTGCTCTGGTGTATAGCTCTGGTGATACCTGCTCTGGTGTATAGCTCTGGTGATACCTGCTCTGGTGTATAACTCTGGTGATACCTGCTCTGGTGTATAACTCTGGTGATACCTGCTCTGGTGTATAACTCTGGTGATACCTGCTCTGGTGTATAACTCTGGTAATACCTGCTCTGGCGTATAACTCTGGTGATACCTGCTCTGGTGTATAACTCTGGTGAAATGTCATTTGCTTCCATATATCACCAGATATTCCTTACAACCAACCAGCCCGCTAGTTGGATGTTTGGACAGATAATCTTCAGATATATGGCCAGTTGAGGCATTTCTTAAATTGCAAGGATACTTAAATGATGTAGAAACAGCTATTTCCACATTGTTTTAGATTCAATAAATAGACCTCTGTGAGACCAATTCTGGCCATACATCAGACTAGCTTTCATCCAACCATCCAACTAATTGGTTGGATGGAAAAAAACTCTGGTACTAGATGGGAGCAAAAGTCATTTGTAATTCAGTAATTTGCTCCCAAAATCTGGAAACGGACAAAAACTGTCACTCAGACGAGGTCCTGCAGTTGAATCTGTCAATTTTCCTGGGGTTGTGAGCAAATTGATGATTACATTTGCACCTCTACTAGATTTTCAGTCCAATCAGTCAACTAGCTGGTTGGTTGGATAAGAGTTGGTCTAATGTATGGACAGAGTACTGGTTAATAGCCCATCAAAACAGTATGTGCACTCTTGAATTGCTCCTTTAGATGCCGTCTTGTGGCCATCAGCAAACACTTGAATTCCCCCCATAGAGGTTAGGAGCCATGTTAGTTTTTTTTATATATATATATTTGATGTCCGCCTTGCATTTACTAAGTGTTCAACTTTTATAAATTATAATCATTTCTCAAATGTAGTGTTTGCTTAGGCTCAAGCACAATCCTGCACCTACAGCTTATCACGCCAACACCAAATTGTTTCTATATCTTCTGTATTTCCTCCGCTACTAAGTCTACCACAGCTGCAGCATATAACTCACACTGCTGCAGAGCATCCACCCCATTAACTTGGAGTAACAAAATACTTCCCTATAAAACTATTCTTTTTAACTTGCAGAACATTACCATTAATCAATTCCTTACATTGACTGGTAGATCATTGTTTCATTCATCAGCTTCATATCAGGAAGTTACAGTGGACATACTTGGCATTGGATCTGCAGAACACAGTACCCTTACGTTATTATTCCTATACCGCCTTGCAGAGCATCACTACATTAACCCCTTTCCATCAACTGCAGAGGGTTGCACCCCTAACCTTTCAACCCCTCTCCCCCTCCTTCAGCACCAGAGACAAAGCACAGAGCTCCCAGCTGCCTCAGAGCAGGAAGCCCCCCGTCTCGCAGAGAGGGGGGCCCATCAGGCTGTGGGGCGTTCAGTCTAAGGACTTTCTGAGGGGCTCGAGGTTTGCTTTCTGGGAGGGAGCCAAACAGGGGGTCAGCTCAGGATAAGAACGTGGGGGGCGGAGAGGAATAGGGGGGCTTGGGGGTAGGCAACAGCGAGTGGCTTTCAGCCAACAGTCAAGACGCCCCCTCCCCTTCTAGCCATAACTTCTTCTTTAATAGAAAGCAGCACTGCTTCTCTTACAATGAGATATAAGGTCTTTTGGCTCTGTTTACCCCTGTGTCCCCTTATACACCCCTTCGAAAATCCCAGAGATTGCATGCCATGTTTCACTGCCAACTTAACCTCCCCTACTGCCATTGCAGCCTGATTCTCAGTACAAAAATATTTGCATTCTATAAGATGCTTTAAGAATGTATTTATCCTGCAAAATGTGAGAGGGATATGAGGCTGATACGTCTTTCTTACTATTACACAATGTGTTTTACTCTCTTATTTCCCGTTGGTTGGATATAAAACCCACAAGCTAATCACAGCAGCTGCAAGCTAGATGACAGACCCACAGCGCATAAATCTTGACTTAATGCATTTATAAATCAAACTTATTATACACACACAGTAGCGCAGTTAAATAATACCAGAAGAAATGCTTTATCTCTTAAGTTTATTATGCAGGCAGCGAAAGAGGATGGATAGGTACAGGACACTTACATTATGAAAAGAGGCTTTGTACACCATTATGGGCATTTCACCCCATTCAGTATCAGAAAAGCACTGGGCTAAGTAAATTCTCCTCACAACTGCACCCTTCCCTGCACTCGCGGTCACCCTGTCCCCTCTCTGTTGCTCTCAGGAGACCCCATACCCTTGTGTGAACCCTTATGCATTATGTAAGTCTTTCCCACCTGTCCGTCAATATTCTACTCATGTCTACTTACAGTCATGACAAAGTAGCACTGTCTTCCTGTCCCTTACTTATTATGGCAGTTGAAATTTTCTGCAAAAAGAACATTACAAAAATACTAAGTAAGATATGGGCGCATTCAGGGGAAGATGGATGTTTTACAACTATTAATAGTTCTGTATATTCCAAAGCTTTACAAGCATACCTCTACATAGGTACTGTATGTATATGTATATATATATATATATATATATACATATACGCAGCATATATGTGTGTGTGTAGATATGCGTAGAGAATTTGTTTTATGTTCACAGGTAATTTGTTTTATGTTGATGTCATGCACAAAACATTTGCATAGGAGTCATTTGTGTAAGTGCCCTGATGACGTTCCCGGGTGGCCCTTAGTTGCAGTAGTTCTCCAGCTGATACAGAGAGCATGTACTGTGACAGCACTGCTCCACAATCCCCCTCTTCCGCATCTGATAGTCCTGCACCTGTGACTGAAGCTGCGTTCCGTCCAGCTCGCTATCCTGGGGCCCGCTTGCTGCAGAGACCAAAAACAAAGGCATATTCATTGTACAGTGCCTTAACTTACACCATAGTATACCTACTTATTGATTACAAGACCAGGGGCAGCCTGTTTTGGTTTGTCTTCGTTTTTTTTTTTTTTTTCTGACACTCTTCCTAAACTAAAGCTGGCCATACATCTACAGATTTATTGTCAGATTGAGCTGGTTGGAACAAAATCCTGGTAATGGATGAGAGCAAATGACAGTTGATCATTTGCTTTGAAATGCTGGAAAACTGTCACTCATCCATTACCAGGTTTTTGTTCTGACCAGCCAGATCTGACAATCGATCTGCAGATGTATGGCCAGCTTTACTTATATTAAAAAGGGAAAACACTGTAGGCTGCATACCTCATCTACAGAATAATCACAATTTACTACTAACACTGGCACACTATACTATACCACCCTCAGCGGTAGATGTGTGAAGCAGCTATATGGGAGAAGAAGTGGCCCATGGCAACCAATCAGCACTGAAGTACTGTATCATCTATAATTTGCATAATATAAAATTATACAGAGCAGCTCCTACTGATTGGCTGATTACTTCTCACTAATGCAGCGGTTCCCAATTTTTTTCTCTCTGCCTTACCCCTTGATTAGGCTTTTCATTTATGAGTACCCCCTCGTCTCAATTTGAAATATCTACAGTACTTACGGGTGGAGCGGAAGTGAGCTGTCTGCATGCCCTTATATTAAGGATTAGCAGAGGAGTAGTGTGTGGTCAGGAATCGGGTCCCTCAGTGTGTGGCCGCTGGCTGTGAACTGTTTCGTGGGTTAATGCTAATGCCTGTAGGATTAATCCCACTTCTTCCTCTACCTTTTTCAGTGCAGGGCAGATACACAGTGATGTCTGAGGGCCGCACGTGTAGCACCCAGTGGATTACTGGTCGAGCAAAAGCACAAGGAGAAGCTGATGACACTGCAGACAGAACCGGAAGTGACACAACAGTTCATCTCCACGGCAAAAGGAGACTTCTTCCACCATCGGGAGACTTTTCTCTACTATTATCAATATTTTTTTCAAGTACCCCCAACAGGTCTGTAGAGTAGCCCCAGGGGTACAAGTACCCCAGGTTGGGAACCACTGCACTAGTGTGATTCATTGGGGTGGTTAGGTCGTGCTGGCCCGGGGGTCGCAAGCTCTGGATTTGACCCATCTGAGAAGGTCAATTGGCCATGTTAGGTGGGCCCATGGGTTAAAAATTACCTATATACTAAGAGTATATAGGTAATTTGCAGAGTTTGATATCATTGAGTACCAGTGTTTAGAATGTGCACCTGCATTTACTGCATTGCACCTGAGAAGATAATGTCTGACTTGTTGCTATGGGCAATATCTCCACTTATAGAAATCTGCACCTGTAAGTATAACCCTAGCTGGGGATATTAGAACTTGCAAGTTCCTACTGTATGCTCCCGTTGACACACAGAACTGATAATAATGCGACGCCATAACAAATGACAATGTCAGCTACAGTATAATACAATGTTTATAGCATGATCATTTTATAACACAAGCAGTTATTCAGACCTGATCGCAAAGATGATTTTTTTTTTTCAAATGATCAAAACCATGCTGCACTGCAGGTGAGGCAGATGTGAAGGTGTCCATACACTAGGACGATTTACTGTACATGTAATTAGGTCCTTTTTTTCGCGATTGCTGTCGATCAATCGCATAAAAAGCATCCAAATCACATGTATTTGACAGTGGGTCCAATGCAATGCACGGTCCCTTGGGTGATACATTGGAGCCTGAAAGTTGCACCGCCAGCAGGAGAGACCTGACAGATCGCAGCCAAGCATATGCATATGCAAAAGGACCACAGACAATATACTGTATCAAGGGGGAATGCGGGTGACTTCTCCGCACGGAGGAGTCATCCTAGTGTTTGGCCAGCATAAGATATGGGTGAGTTATTTTGTTTCTGTGCAGGGTAAATACTGGCTGCTTTATTTTTACTTTGTAATTCAGATTTCAGTTAGAACACACTTCACCCAAATGTACATTTCTCTGCACAAGTTACATCTGCCCCACCTGCAGTGCATCATGGTTTTGAATAACCGCCCAAGATTGTATAATTGTAAAATAATGGTTTCTACCAGTTTGGTAATACACAGATTTATTTATCATCATCCTCATGACCACTTGTTCTGTCTTGACACCTTTTCCGTTGCCATATCTATCGCAGCGGTAGAACACAACCACCATATACAGGAGAAACACCATGCAGGGCCGCCAATAAGGGGGTGCTGTGGGTACAGCTGTCCCAGGCCCCAGCCTCTGGAAGGGCCCGGGCAGCTCATTATGCCCACCGCAACCCTTCCAACTGCCTCCGCTGCGCTGAACAAAGCAGGTCCCGGAGTGCAGGCTTATTCGACCCAGGATGCTGGCGCCCAATTAAAATGTTGCACCGGCTTTTGAGCCAATTAGAGCTTGTGTACCAGCAGCCAATCAGAGCGGCTGCTGGTACGCGAGCTCTGATTGGATAACCAGCCGTGCTGCATGTTAATTGACTGCCAGTATCCTGAGTTGAAAAAGCCTGTGATTCGGGACCTCCATGCTGCAGCTCAGCGGAAGAGGAGAGGGGGGAGCAGTATCCGGGTTACGGTAAGTCAAGTGAGGAGGGGGGGGGGGAGGGGGGAGGGGACTGTGCCCAGGGCCCGGACTGGAAATGAGTCCTGGGCCCCAAAATTCCTGATGGCGGGCCCGAAAACATGAATAACATTATGTGGGCGGTAGCTATCATAGTATAGCACATAATAAGCAGCACAGATAGCAGGCAGCATGAGTCCTCGCTCAGACAGTTACTGACAGCAGTTATCTCCTAACAGCATAAACCTAGGCAAAAAAGACACTAACATATGCAGAAAACAGACATCACTAGACTTGTCCAGCTGCACGAACAAAGCATAAAAGTACAAACTAACCTAAAATTTGAATTACCTGCAACTCCCCCATATCAGATTTGGGCACTGGATGTCTGCGATTCCTGGGCATGATCACAGGCATGACCTGAGCAAAGCCCATGGGAACAGACAGCATTTCATGGGCGTTGCCATGAAAATGATGGGCGTTCCCATTTTAATGACCCAGTGACGCGGGTGGGCAGCTGATGTCAGTGGATGTCAGCTGCTTCCCAGACAGGGCGCTTGCAGATCTGAGGCACCACAGAGGTATCTCAGATCTACGAGCTCTGGAGAAATACAGCCTTGTGAGTCAACCAGAATAAGGTCCTATGACCTGTTCCCTACCCAATAATAAGTAACTAAGTACCAAGTGGTTTCAGGAAAGGTAAGATTTTCATAAAGTAGATTTATATCTTACCCAGCGGTTGCTCGAGATCTCTTTTGCCCTTTGGATAGTAGAAGAAGCCTTTCTCTCCACACACCAAGTACAAGGCTTCCACTAGGTGAGAGCCACACAGGTGCTGGTTAGCTAAGGCTTGGCTGGTGGGTGTATACAGACTGAGAAGGATGGCCAGAGGGAGACACTGTATCCAGAGGGCCATGGCGAAAGCTTCTAGCTGCAAACACAGGAGTAAAGGGGAGATTTATTGCGAGAAAACATGGCGCGATGTTAGATTGGAAGAAAACTATATGAATGACAAAAAAAATCACAAAAACCTTAAAATTAGTTGATCACAAGGCTGATATAGTAAAGGTGCCCATACACGTTACAATTATTGTATACAATATTGTATACAATATCGCATCTAATCCGATCTCGGTTTTGCGATGACATCAGATGAGATGAGATCTAGTACAAAAAGTATGGGCAGCACATACTTTTTGTACTAGATCTCATCTCATCTGATGTCATCGCAAAACCGAGATCGGATGAGATGCGATATTGTATACAATATTGTATACAATAATTGTAACGTGTATGGGCACCTTTAGACTATATACTCAGTACTCAGATCCACTCGGAAACCCAAAGTGATTCAGAACTGTGACTTGATTCAACTTGGAGACCTCTTAGTTCAGGTGTGTTCATATTTCTCAAAAAACGTTTTCCACATCTTCAAGTTTTCAGAGACCCCTGCACTAGCATTGATCTTATTCAGTAGAGGTACTGTAACTAACTGGAAATTCTAATGAGAACTTTTATATCAAGTCTGTATATAGCTAACTCAGCATTACATATCGACAGGCTTCCTCGCTTCATTATATTGTGATATATGCCCATACAGGCTACAATGGTATCTAATAAAAGGTAGAGCCTGTGGCTACAAATTAATAAAGAGTACAGAAAACCAATGCATTCCTGAACTTCTCAAATCCACATCTAATTTAGGTTTGGAAATCATCTATACTGTACATGCCATAGTGACACTGACTCACCTGGACGGGTGCTAGGAAGGTAGAAGGTGGGGTCTGGTGCAGAGGAGAGACGGCAGCTGTCAGTGATCGTTGTCTGTCTACACACCCATTTTATACACCTCAAAAGCACCTTAGCTCAGCACCTTGCCAAAATTCTGCCGCCTCATTAGCTGTTCCTCCCACAAGTGTGAACAGTTACCTATTATAAGTGCAGGTCACCCCATGAGTGTTAGTATCACTGATTTGTCTGCTCAGCTTCACCCCTCACTCATGGATGCTCTGACCACCTGTGCACATTATTCCTGAAAAGAAACCACCAAATAATTTGATTAGATCGGCACAAATGAAGTTATATTCTCTATATATGCAGCCGACATACATAGCAAATAAAAGCATCACAGATGTAAATATATGTACAAATCATATTACACTGCACATAAGAGCCAGCAGGATGACATCTGTAGTGCTGCAAATGGTACAGCAATAGTCCGTACAAAGCATATTACACTGCACATAAGACTCACATCTGTAGACATGGTGCATAATTCAGGCCTGTTTGCTACGCTGCATATGTTCACATCTTAGCAAACAGGTATATGTTGCTCGCGCCTAACCAAACGCCCTCCTTACTGCGCAAATCCCAGCATTTGCATGCAAGGGGGATGTGTATACTTATGGTGTGTACACACGGTGAGATTTAATATTAGATTTTGACTATAGAGTCAAAATCCCATCGGGATCGCATATACATCGCATGGTGATCGAACAGGTTTATAACCTTCCGATCCCCAAGCAATGTCGATGTGCGTTCCCTTCAGCACATATCGAATAGCGAAACAGACAGAGCACCAATGACTATACAGTTCATATTGAATGTAGATAGCACTAATTGTGTGTAAATAGTAAGCAAAGATTCCATAGCAATCAAATCTTAAGTCGAATAGCAAAGGAATCTAACCGTGTGTACACACTATTAAGATTCGATTGCTATGCAATCTGTATATGTGTTCCCGATATGATTTTGACTATATAGTCAAAATCTAATGATAAATCTCACCTTGTGTACACAGCATTACACATCCCTTCACATGCGGCTGAACAGAGGTAAAATTGTTTTCTTTATAGGAAAAGAAAACCTGATGAAGTCTCTTGGGAGACGAAACGCGTTGGTTGTTCTACATACAATTATTTACCCTTCTTCATGTCAGGGGTGAAAAAACAAGATCATATGATCTGTCTGGTATGTCATACTTATTCATTTTATGAAACAGAATTATTTATTTAAGAAATCTTTATGGACTCTTAAGGCTTTGTTGTGTTCTAGTATATTGATCTGGCTACATATTTTCCTATATGAGTTACAGTCTCCTTTACAGCCTCATCTATATAAGTAGATCCTGTATAGTCCATGAAATACAAGGTCCAATAATCCTGAGAATGCAGCATACTGACTTACTAGGGACTAGGGACAATGTTGCTGAGTAATGTTCTTAGGATGAAAAATGTTTATACACACAAAATGGATTCATTCCCTATATCTGGGCGGTCAGTTTAGTTTAACTGTGACACTGGTATTAAGTCTAATTCCAAAAGACATGAAGGTGCTCTGTGCATTTTGTACTAGATCGCATGGCATCTAGGCCGAAACACGGGCGATATACTACAACAGCGTGTTCGCGGGAGAGCGCATTGCATCACAGGCGCAAATCGCACCGTGTATAGGCCCCTGAAGGCCTGATTCAGATACAATGCCAATGTACATGCAGCTGAGCAATTATTGATAAACTGCGCACATATAAAACTAAAACTAAAAAAATCTATTTTTGCAGGAATTGTGGAACTTGTGCTATTGGAGCAAAACATGCAGTACTATTAGCATCACACAGCTCTCAATAGAAAGGCAAACACTGTATTGTAATAGTGCAATACTTTTTGACAAATCAAAACAGTACTGTATATGACAGACCACACTCAATGGCCCTGAATCTGGTTGACTCAGTAAGCTGGGAGTCTCAGAGTACCTGCCCTGTCGCCCTTCTGAAAAACTGCCCCCCCATCTGTGCATCCCTTTGCATGCGCCTGCAGCAGGAGAAATCATTTGATGAACGGCGACCATTAAATTATTTCTCCGGGCCTCACAAATATAAGTCAGTGGAGACTGACTTATATTTTGTTCTCCCACCACACCCTAGTGGATAAAAGGACATGAAATACCGCCCGTCGGCACATGTAGGCTCAAGAAAAAAGTGAAAAATTCCATGTTGACCTTTTGACTGTCAACCTTCCCCATGTCGACCTAATGACCCTAAGGATATCTATCATACAGTACTGTATGTCACTCCTGAATGGTCTGCAACAGAAATCTTGGGGTCAGTGGCGTAACTACGTTTTGGACGCCCCCCGCCGCCGCCCCGCCAAGCACCCCCAATCCCCCGCCGCCCATGCAAACCACCCCCCCCCCCCCCCCAATCCCCTGCAGCCTTACCTATCGCGCTGGTCCCGGCGGCTCCGTTCTTCTCCTGCTGAGGACCACCACAAAATGGCCGCCCCCATACAGCAGTTTCAGAGAACTGTGTGCTATATGGGGGCGGCCATTTTGTGGTGGTCCTCAACAGAAGAACGGAGCCGCCGGGACCAGCGAGATAGGTAAGTCTGCGGGGGATTGTGGGGGGTTTAACTATAGCACCGCAGCCCCCGGCGCACCCACATGCACAGCGCCCCCCCGCGGTGGCGGGGGCTGCGGTGCTATAGTTACGCCGCTGCTTGGGGTCCAGAAAAGTTATCCACCCCCCCAACAATCCTCCTTGATGTCCCCCTTTTAAAGCATACAAATGTGTCAATTGATGTTCAGATATATCTAAAGATGAATTGGGCAACGAGTTCTCCATACACACTGCCCAATCCATCATGATTGACAATAAAACTGGGCGGGCACATGCCATTGAGCTATCAATCACCCACGGCTTCTGCAGCGGCTGTACGGGCAGTCGGCGGTTCACTCATCCACACAGAACGATGCCCTGATATAGATATGTTGGCATTGGCTGTGTTGCACAGCCGACAAAATATATCTGGTAGCTACGCCAGTCACAGGTATATCGATGGTACACACTGGCGGATGGCCCACCGATATATCGTCCGTTCATTCAAACCTGATGATATAGCAGCCAGTGTGTAGGCACCTTAAAAGAGAGAAGTCAGCTAAAATATATTAGCAAGCAAATTGTATTGAAGGTTGTTTTACCTGCTTTCCGTGTAAGACAGCACCTTTATAAGAGGAAAACATAAATTCATCTTGTTAAACTACCACTTTGGAAAGGATGAGACAGCGGATTCAGGTGAGGAGTTAATGCAGGTGGAGATAACAGGACTATTACACTGTTAATGAGTTTGTTTCCTACATGGTCACAATTACCTGACAGCTGGACCCAGGGAAAGTAAATACATTTTAGCGTGATGATTTCCTGTCTCTGGGCATTCAATGGTTACAGAGGCTGAGCTCTGTCTATTAGGGTGCGATGTGGCACGGCACAGGGGTGTGGATGGGGGTAAAGATGATCTTTACTAATGAAGTGCACCAGTTTATTTGCAGCTTTGGACAGAACAAATAAGCATCTTTCCATTCTCATCACACTTCCTTAGCACACAGATAGTACCACGTCTGACACTGCACTTGTGAACCGATTGTAAAGTCAGCATGGTTAAAAATGTATGCTTACAGCACTGTATGTTGTGGCTGGCAATAGAAACTGGCAGATACTGTATGATACCCCTCTACTATACCCAGGGCTATTTTTGTGCAGGCTCCAGCAGGAACTGAGGCCCTTATTCTAGTTCACTCTTTCTGACAAAATATTTCTTAGATGGACAAAACCATGTGCACTGCAGGTGAGGCAGGTGTTACTTGTGCAGAGATAATTAGATTTGGGTGGGGTTTTACACCTGCCTCACCTGCAGTGCACATGGTTTTGTCCATCTAAGAAATATTTTGTCAGAAAGAGTGAACTAGAATAAGGGCAACAGTTCCTTTCTAGAGCCTGCACAAAAATAGCCCTGACTATACCGCTCAACTATCCCAATTTTTGTAGCACTGTCCCTTTATTTGGGTCTGACCTGCACTCGCTTGGGGTCGGTTGTGTCCCATGGTGGCGCTCCTCCCTGCTAAGCAGAGCAGTAAGGAATAGACGCTGTTCCCAGGCGCACAACGTCTATTCACTGCATAGAAGTGATAGGGGCATGGCCAGCAGCTCTTAAAGCACTGGCTGTGCCCCCAACAGCAGCAAAGATTGATGGACGTGGTCTCATGGGAGCGCTGGGGGCATATACTACGCCCCTTACCGGAGGCCACACACCCCAATTTTGGCCTAGCGACTTCGGCATGCACATGCAATGTTGGGAGGTGTGCTCTACTAACACACATATGGGGGTGGAAGCACTGGACCTCACTGTACATATGGCAATTTGGCGCTGTACATTCCCAGAAATCCACGTTGGCACATTTGTACACAGATGCAGACTGGCATAGGCCCATACTTTCCCTGTAAAGTCATATCACTTAAGTGATGGCCGCCAGTGCCAACTTGTATTTGGTCGATAAGTCAACAGTAAGTAGGTTGACAGTCAACAGAGTGACAGCATAGGGTCGTCATGGTGAAATGATCAACATGAGTTTATTTAATCTCTTTCTTATTTTGAACCTTTTTCAGACTTTATCGTCCGCGTGGACTCCGAGGGGTAACCGTAAATGATAAAGTACTGTATGCTGAGCACAGTGGTAGCGGAGAGAGGTACCTTACCTCAAACATGGAGAGTGAAGTTAGCCATGCAAAGGGGCATGTACACTAATTTGGGGTCCATGCACTGAAATCTACAAATTGACACAGAAATCCCCATTACAAAAAAAACACATGACGGCCTTTTCAAATGTCAACTATTTCCATGTCAACCTGGTACAAGTGATCAATCTCTAATCATACAGATCTCAGGGTATGACCGGCTCAGCACTGCCCGGCGTTACACCTACCCACGGTTACTGCGTTCCGGAGTCCAGTGTTCACCCACTGGGTCTGGCAGTGGAGGGCCATCTTAACAGCATTATAGGCCCGAGGCAAAGCAATGTACTTAAGTTAAAAAAAATCATAACTTCCTGCGGTGTCCACCTGCTATCAGCCATCCAGCAATTAGCAGCTTACAGCCAGTAACTGGGTATCAATTGTTTTCGGTGTTTTTCGGTATGTCTCTGTCTCTTTGTGGTTTCATACACATTCAGAGTCATCCTCCGCCAACTAGTTTATCCACAACTTCCTGCCCTCGAGCTCTGAGGCACTCTCCTTTGTTGGACATGTGTAGACTGCCAGTCACTGGCGGCCACATGCCATGTGATTTACATTTCTTGTCAGCAGTGACAATTTTTATTAAGATTGCTACTTACCCCTATCTAAATAGGGGTATCCTGACGATAATGCCAATAAACAAGCACTGAAACCTTGAGAATTATGACACTGTACAGTTGTTTTTGATGTTGCCAGAGACCCGAGTGCCGCACCCTGTTCCCTGTATTCCTGCTTTTGCACAAGCTGTGAAGGCACCAGGACAAGTTTATTGCTGATCCCAGGACTGACCCAGATTGCCTGCAGTTCAACCCGGATCATGCTAAAAGAAGCGGAGAGCCACATCACCAGCGCTTTTAGACTGTGTTATTTCAAAGTGTCCGCAAAGGCACCACCCACCAATAACCCACCAATAACTACAGCATGAACAGTGGGCCTTATTCTGATTGACTCTTAAGGCTGCGAAATTCGCAGCCTTGCAAGTCCATCAGACACCGGGCTCCGCCCACAGTGCAGGCAGCCCCCCCCCCTTGCGCGCGGTGCCCCCCCCCCCCCCCCCCCCCCCCGTCCCCCCCGTCACTCTAAGCTGTAATATTGCTTAAAACTGTATACAATTTCCCAGGTTGGAGTTAGGTTTTTACAGGCATATTTATAAAAATTATTTGTACTAAAATAAAGTTAAAAGGATGTTTTCACTCCCTTTACACCTAGGGGGATATTCAATCTGGGGGTCACGTCTGTCAAGCTTGACCCTGCCCCAGATTCAATGTCCTGTCTGCAGTGGGATGAGAAGGGGGCATGACCGCGAGCTGCGGAAGGGAAGAGGAAAGCTGCAGCCTACAGCTCGTCACTTCCCGGCCGTTCTCAGCAGAAGGAGCCTGACTGCTTGTGAAGTTGGGCTCGTTCTGCTGAGCTCCCCTGTTTAAAGCTGTCGGGGAAAACACTGGCAGCACGCTGATTGGCTGAGATCAGCGTGCGCCGTGCTGCCAGAGTTTTCACACTAGAAGCGCTTCCGCATAGCCCGGCGGATAGCGCTCGTGAGTTTTAATGGACTGCAGGGACCCCCGCTGCCTCCGCCGCCAGATTTAAATAGACAGCGCCGTAGGACAGGTACCCGGGCGGCACAAAATGCCGCCCTCCAGTGGCCGGCGCCCTAGGCAAATGCCTAGATTTGCCTAGTGGTGGCGCCGGCCCTGCTCTCTGCACATGTTACATCCACCCCACCTGCAGTGCACATGGTTTTGCCCATTTTGAGAACAAATTTGTACTGCGATCAGATCTGAATAAGGGCCATTATTTTAGTATCACATGAATGTATTAAAGGGCTTTTGAAGCAGATGATGTCAAAAACCTACTCCAATCTTTTAAATTGTATATATTTTATGTAAGCACATCACATTTTCCATATTTGGAATGGGAAATGTAAACTGCTCAAAATAACTAAGGGGAATTGTGTGAAAATACTGAGACGGGGGAGCTCTGCGATAACAATACGATCTTGGGATAGCGTTAACAGCATTCCCTGCCATACAATTGTTTAACTGTATTCCTCTCTAACTGTAGCAGGTGCCAGATAATGATGACCAGTATGTGTATGAAACTATGGGCCTTATTCTGGTTTGATCGCTCCCTCGCACCTTCGCACAGGGGAGCTATGTTTTGCATCTGCACATGCGCATTTACAGATGCTTGGTGCGAGCAGGCAGGGTGAACTGTTAGTTTTCTGTCCTGTTCGCACCTAGCAGTGCTGAAGAGGGGTGTGGGGCGGCGGCAACGGGCTGCGCCCATGGGAACGCTCAGCATTTCATGTGCGTTCCCATTCAACCGCTGGGCGTTCCCATGCAAATTACCGTAACGCGAATGCCGGGGGTGGGCAGCTGACATCACCGGATGTCAGCTGCTCGCTCTCTTCCAATACAAAACATCCATTTGCAGATGTTCGGGAACTCGGCGAACAAGGGGCACGGGAGGGGGAGGAGTGGACGGTTCAGCCATGCAGGTGTTGGGTGGCGTTACATACACACGCAACGTTGAGAATTTCACAAAGTTGCATGTGGACCAGAATAATGTCCTCTGCTTGAACATTATTGTTTGCTTTTCTCTCTAGTTTCCAGCTTCTGAATGATACTTCCCATACATGTTCTCAGTATGGTAATAAATGAATTCATCCTTCCAACATTAGTTCCTAGGAAATCTGGACACGAGAGACATGATCACTCAGTTTTGGGGTCATAAAAACAAGTGAAAATAAAACAATGCCTCCACCCTTTCAGTTCAATATGAGCATTGCTATCCATATACAGTACAGTAAGCTGCTATACAGAGCAAAGCTGGAGCCGATCACATCTGTATAAATGTCAAATATATATAAAAATACAACATAAAACCCATGGGATACATGGGATCAGATTGACCGAGGTACTAATTTATACCCCTTTTACATTGCTGCAAAAACCCGGGTCAGCGGCGGTATAAATGGGTCAACCCGTGTCCATTTACATTGGACTTCAACCCAGGTCCTGACCTGAGTTGAACACGGCTAGGACCCGTGTAGAGGGCAGTGTAAACAGGTACGATGGGTCATCCGACCCCCCCGCTCTCGTTTACATCAATGAGGGAAGCCCAACCTCCGGACCGCAGTGTCCTCATGCTGTCTGCTGTACTCTGTAGACAGCAGCGGAGATGGGGAGGAGGTGAATGGATGCCTATGTGCAGCATCCATTCACCTCCCGGATGGGGGCTGGGGGGCTGATCGCGTCAATTGGCGGTCCCGGCGTGGCGATCATCAGTCACGGCAAGGGTGATCGCGGTTCCGGTGCTTGGAGATGATGTCATCTTAAAGCGCCGCCTCCATCTACACGGCGGGTGGGCACTGCAGTGTAAATGGTGCAAATACCGCATCCGACCTGGCTTGGATCCGTGTTCCAAACGTCGGGTCGGATCCGGGATTTTTGGTGTAAAAGGGGTATAAGTCGCCAAGCATGGATATACTTAAAACCTTGATAGTTAGTTCTCTATGAGGACTGAGTTTGAGAACTACGTACTTCTACATGGAATAGGTTCTCAATCTTGGTCCTCGGGACCCCAAACAGTTCATGTTTTCCAGGTCTCCTCACAGAATTAAGGATGGCCATTGGAGGGTTACTCATCAATGACCACCGTTGATGGTAACCTTCATGGATAGCCTTGATGGTGTAAGACCATCTGAAAGGAAACCATCAATGGTTTTACCCACTGATGGTCACCCCTGCTTTAGTTTTCAATGAGCTGCATGCCAATCAGAGGCCCTGGTTGGAGCTTGTTGGTTTGTGTGTGTGTATGTGGGGGGGGGGGGCTCGGTATCCAGGCTCGGCTCGGTAGCCTATTATCACTGATGGCGCGAAATTATCTTGTTCTCCCCCATTATTGGTAAAAGTAATTATCTTTGGTCATAGACCATTGATGATTTGAAATCATCAATGGTCAATAGGCATCCTTATGCAGAATCTCAAATAAAATAAATTAGCTCCACCTGTGGAACTTCTAAGATGTGTCAATAGATAATGAATACACCTGTGCACCTGCTTAGTGATCTGGAAAAGGTCATAAGGAACCAGCTCACTTCACTTAGCTCATAGCAAGTGCGGTCTCACACCTCCCAGATGCTTTTGAGCAAGTACTCATACTCGAGTCACACCACTCAAATGAGGCACAGAACAGACCAGCAGTATCCTTCCCTGATGGGGTGTTCATTCTTTACACTGTTAACTCTATGCCGCATTCCGAGCTCACTCTCGATTCCAACATCTCCACTCAGACTCACTTGAGCGTCACACTGCTTCGATCCAGGATTTTGAACCTGGGTCCAACCTGGGTCAGACCTTTTGGCACTGAACTCTGGTCACCCATTATAAAAATGGTGACCCATGCTTAACCCTTCTTTTAACCCCCAAAGCTTATTTCCAGAAAGTTCTAAAGACATTTTTCGCAGCGAACAGTTGATTCCACAAATGTACTTGGTAATTGCTTTTAAAACGTCACTCTGTGATATTATCAGTTACTCCATGAAACTAAGAGTGCACATCAGCAACATGTGTTATAGAAGGAAGACTTTATAAGTACAGACGTCCGTAACTTATGTTATACTGTTATTTGTATTCAGCTACACAGCAATATGCAGCACAGATGACTCCAAAACATATGTTTTGTTTTTAACTTTATTTGTCAGTTGCCATCTGTTTTCTTTTGTGACAGAGCAAGGGACGAGTTTCCGCTTCTTTGTAAATATTTACCAGTAAGGATTCTCACGTGTAGAAGCTTAGTTGAGGGATGAAGACGAGGGAAAATAAGAAACAAGTTCAGACAAGTTCCACACAGATAAAATATCTGAATGAAGATGCCATAAACACTGGTTAGCATAATAATACTCTAAAGAAGTACACAGCAGGGTGTATGATCAGAATCCTCCGAATGAAGAGCATCTGTCACCTACACATACAGTAGTGAGGGGCTGGACCATTATTTACAAGAATGCAGCCTTATCATTTGGCTAGAAACCAGAGACCTTGTCGCCATGGTTTCCCCCAATACTAAACAGGGAAATCATTGACATCTGTGAGCGTCCAGCCCTAATCTGCACTACAGGATCTCATTCCTATGCCCTAAATGTACGGATGGTGTAATGGTTAGCGTTACTGCCTCACAGTGCTGAGGCCATGGGTTCAATTCCCACCATGGCTCTAACTGTGCAGAGTTTGTATATTCTCTCCGTACTTGCGTGGGTTTCCTTCGGGTGCTCCGGTTTCCTCCCACATTCCAAAAATATACTGGTAGGTTAATTGGCTTCCAACAAATGTAACCATAGAATGTCTGTGTGTGCATGTATATGTGGTAGGGAATATAGATCGTAAACTCCACTGGGGCAAGGACTGATGTGAAAGTTCAAATATTCTCTGTAAAGCGCTGCGGAATCTATATATATATATATATATATATATATATATATATATATATATATATATAAGAAACTGGTAATAAATAATAATAGATAAAATAAGTAATGCCAGGTATAGCTGGCATTAGCCTATAGAAGCCTATGGGCTTCTTACCGCATTGTGTTTTGTGATCCGATTCCTCCCAGCAGGCCCCGTAGACAGACTCTTGATTCTAAAGCCGGAAGTCCAGGGAATCGCAAAGGGCAGCTCTTATCGGGAGAACTGTCCATTATGATTCTCATGTACACTACATAGTACCATGGTAGCCTCATTTTCGGTGTTGGAGAAAGTGCGTTATATAAATAAACGGTACTTGTTTCCTAACACAGCGCATCATATACCATTACACTAAATAAGGGGTACTTATGTAATATCTGGGCTCCCGTTTTTCTTATGAGACCGCGTCCCCTCGCGGGGCTCGCTGCGCTCGCCACATTTCGGGCACGGTGGCTCGCTGCGCTCACCACACTATATATAATCAACTCCATGTGTAGTTGGATAGTAGGGGTATGAAAAAATGGGGTGCATTTAACATGGGAGCCCAGATAATACATATAAGGTATACGATGGTATGCGATGCGACGCGATATTGTACAATAAAATATTGCATTGCATCGTATGCCATACAATGGCATAAGATGTGATCGTATACAATTTTTGATTGTGCAAGCACCCTGATGGGTCCTTACAATGTTAAATAGCCCCCATAGTCAACGCCACCCCCTTGATCAATGCGTCCTCTGACCTTTTCATACCCCCACTATCCACGTCGGCGTGGAGTTGAATATAGATAGTGTGGCGAGCGCAGCGAGGCTCCAAAATCAACTCCACGCCGACGTGGATAGTGGGGGTATGAAAAGGTCGGAGGACGCGTACCGCCACCCCTCGCGGGCTCGCTGCGCTCGCCATGCTTCGGGTTGGCTTTGAAAGTGGGGGTGGTGTTGCCAATGGGGGTGCATTTAACATTAAAAGCACACATCAGAGTGCTTGTACAATTTAAAATCGAATCGCATCGCATGCTGCTATATTGCATGCGATGCGATGCGATTGTATAAGATGTAATGCAATCAAAATCGGGGTGCGCCGTGCTAGGAAACAAGTACCAAATAAACCTTACTTACTTACTTACTTGCAATCAACTCTGAATCAGGCCATAAATCCGAACCCGCTCATTGCTCGTATGAATGAATGTTAAATATAACATGGGCGATATGACACAAGAAGAACTACAAGTAGTATTAATCTGCTATTTGGCTAGAAATGACAGTACATCTGTTTACCATATGAATCTTAGAATAAGAAGCTGCAATTGTAAATATTAATGGCAACATTATTTATTTATTAACAGTTTCTTATACAGTGCACACATATTCCGCAGCGCTTTACCGAGAATATTTACACATTCACATCAGTCCCTGCCCCAGAGGAGCTTACAATCTATATTCCCTCCCACATGTACGTATACACATACACAGAGACATTCTAGGGTTCATTTTTTTGGGAGCCACACAAGCACGGGGAGAATATACAAACTCTGCACAGTTAGAGCCATGGTGGGAATGGAACCCATGACGTCAGTGCTGTGAGGCAGTAATGCTAACCATTACACCGTCCCTACTGCCCCAATAGCATTAATGTACTGTAGTTCAGTAGATCATGCAATGTTAGTGACCGTGACCATTATCAATTCTATATCTTGATCTCTAAGCATTGGTCAATTATTGTACACATTTTGTTATTATTGATAGATTATTAGAGAGTAGCATTAGATTATACGTATATATAAGAGATGTTCTTCTAAAGGATATGTCAAAGCATCAAGCAACCCCATAACTGGTTACTAACCCAGGACAACATCAGAGATTTCTTGGGGGGGGGGGGCATGGTTCAATATGCTGGGGTAGGACTATGCCGTGTTGTAAATACCACCCTACCCTGTACATGCTACTGTATGTTTCTACACAGCATGATGTGTACTTTTGCTTAGGGGTGGCCATCAACCATTAACGGGCTATGGATCCATTGCCCCCCCCCCCCCCCCCCCCCGCGCCATGCTCAGGCTTTTTCTACTGTTTGCAATAAGAGCCAGGATTGGGATGTCCTGCCTCTTGTACATGCTTTGCTGTTATTCACAAATAAGCCAAGCTAACAGGTCTCACAGAGAAGCAGCACCAGCCGGCGGGCAATGCTTAAAGTATGATGATTAAATTGTCAATGACATCATTTAGAATAGATATAATGTATTCCATACATGATTTGTATCGCCGTCATCAACGAAGGCACCACCGATGGCCAACCCTACTTGTGGTATGAAAGGGGAGGGGCCACATCATCTTGGGGGTGGGGTGTCTACTCCTCCTTGGATGATAAGTTTGATCTAAGGAACTTTCTATCTTAATTTTCGGAAGTCCATGTAAGGTACAGGACTGTGATTCACAATGTACCCGGTAATAAGTGTTTTGTTTTTTAACCATAATTTATAATTCCCAACTTTGTTAGATTTCTCTCCGGGAGAAACCTGCAGGCCACTATGAGGGCAGGGCTAAACTTTGTCATCATTAAGCCCCACCCCTAACACAGGAAACAATGTGCAATTCGTAGCAGGTGGTGGAGAAGGTGGAGCCGGACGTTGTGTTTCCAGTCATTTAGCTTCGCCCCCTTTCTCTTGGCCCAGCGATTGCCAGTGGTTATTGTAAATATGGTATTGCCAGAAATGTAATGCCAAGCACAACAGTCATGCTGTGCTGTTTGATCTTTTAGTATTTGTCTGAGCTATTTTATATAACACCACTTTTATTTACATTTTATTGGATCATAAATTAACTCAAGGCTGCTGAATAGGTTTCCAATGTCTTCATCTGACAGCGGAAGCACAGCTTTTCCCAGCCAATAATCCAATATTATACATATTTGACAATTCACCGCATCCAATACAGTGTGAAAATATATTTCTGGCATTTCTGTGACAAATCCATCATGAAATTGGAAACACACAGCACTTGGAAACTCAGCAACAAATGTGATTTTAAGGCGGATTATTTGCTATTTTGCTACATAAGGAAAAATAATGTTGTAACAGTTTCATGCAAGTACAGTATATTGTGACATAGGCTCAAAACTGATGCCTTAGTGTATAAGTATTTTGACACAAGCTCATCTGATAATTCAGGATCCAGTTAAGGGTGGGTAAGTTTGTATGGAGGGGGGGGGGGGGTGTCATATCTGTACCCACATATCTTGTGAATGGGCTGTCTTAACCCCTTCAGTGATGCTCCCAAGAATCTTCCCGGTTATTACCCAATGCGCAGAGCACCCCCTCCCCCCCCCAAAAAA
The DNA here is from genome assembly GCF_055691185.1 of Crinia signifera. Taxonomy (NCBI): domain Eukaryota; kingdom Metazoa; phylum Chordata; class Amphibia; order Anura; family Myobatrachidae; genus Crinia; species Crinia signifera. The sequence continues at coordinate 87,441,134 of NC_139227.1, read as the reverse complement.
AATTGGCAAGTGGGGAGAGCTCCCTAAAAAAAAATTACCACTGAAGCCCTACACACACATTTACAAGTAACCCCCCCCCCCCCCCCCCCAAAAAAAAAATTGCCAAGTGGGGAGAGCTCCCTAAAAAAAAAACACCACTGAAGCCCTACACACACACATTTACAAGTAACCCGCCCCCCCCCCCCCCCCCAAAAAAAAAATCCAGCGGGCAAGTCTCCCAAGACTGACCCCACCGCCCCACACCAACTTTCCCCCCATCTGAATTGCAGCATCATAGCACAGTCCCCCATTATTCAATGGCGGTATTTTGAGCTTTGAACAGTGGGAGGAACATGCTAGAATCAGGACCAGGTATATTTCATTGTGGGAGGTGTGGCCTAATATCAGGAGGTGTGGCCATGCATTCAGCGAAAAATACAGAATAAAATGTACTTAAAGCACCTCCCTCACCCTGAGCTGGGTTGAGATGAGCTGCTGCAGCCACTGCTGTCAGGTAATGGGGGACTCTCCATCAGACATGGGCCATGGTAATTAGTACTCCCTTCCCTCCTCACTTGGCACTACTGGCTAAAATGACGCAATCATGTACCACGCCACTCACTGCCAACCCTTCTGCCATCCACCAATCAGCATGCTGACAGCCATACACTGTCTGGCTGTAGGGAGGGAGGTAAATGCTACTTTACTGTTTTGATTGTGGGACCATCACCTATCCCTCCTCAAAGTCCCCTACAATTGTGGAGCAATGGGCAGCTGCAGGAGGGAATAGTAATGTTATTCTCTGGGAGGGGATAGTTAGTGGGAGCTGTGGGAGGGAATAGTTAGTGGGAGCTGTGGGAGGGAATAGTTAGGGGGAGCTGTGGGAGGGAATGATCAGGGATTTGATGCAGGACGGTCAGGATAGGGTTAGGCTGTTGGAGGGGATTGTTACAGTTAGGCTGCAGTAGCGGAGAGTTAGGGTTAGGTAAGCTGAAGGGTGACAGTGCTGCAGGATGGGCAGGTCAGGGTAAGGCTCTGCAATGGGCAGGTTAGGGTTAGGCTATGGGATGGGCAGGTCAGGGTTAAGTTGTAGAATGGGCAGGTTAGGGTTAGGCTGTGGGATGGGCAGGTTAGGGTTAGGCTGTGGGATGGGCAGGTTAGGGTTTGGCTGTGGGATGGGCAGGTTAGGGTTAGGCTATGGGATGGGCAGGTTAGGGTTAGGCTGGGGATAGGCAGGTTAGGGTTAGGCTGTGGAATGGGCAAGTTAGGGTTAGGCTGTAGAATGGGCAGGTTAGGGTTAGGCTGTGGAATGGGCAGGTTAGGGTTAGTCTGTGGAATGGGCAGGTTAGGGTTAGGCTGTGGAATGGGCAAGTTAGGGTTAGGCTGGGGGATGGGCAGGTTAGGGTTAGGCTGTGGGATAGGCAGGTTAGGGTTAGGCTGTGGAATGGGCAGGTTAGGGTTAGGCTGGGGGATAGGCAGGTTAGGGTTAGGCTGTGGAATGGGCAGGTTAGGGTTAAGCTGTGGAATGGGCAGGTTAGGGTTAGGCTGTGGAATGGGCAGGTTAGGGTTAGGCTGGGGGATGGGCAGGTCAGGGTTAGGCTGGGGGATGGGCAGGTTAGGGTTAGTCTCAGGGGCGTAGCGCCAATTTTTGCGCCCCCCCCCCCGCCGGATAATATCGGTGCCCCCCTCCCTCCATAAATATAGCGCTGTTCTTACCCTGCCTCCTCCGCCGCGTCTATATTCAGCCGGGAGTTGGGACTGCATCTCCCGGCACCTGGCTCCTTGAGTAAAATGTCCATTACAAAATGGCCGCCTCCTTACAGCAGACCGTTTGTAAGGATGCTAGAGGAGGCCGCCGCTGCCTCCTCTAGCATCTTAACAAACGGTCTGCTCTAAGGAGGCGGCCATTTTGTTATGTACATTTGACTCTAAGGAGCCAGGCGCCGGGACGCATATTAGTAGATATGCGGTCCCAACTCCCGGCGATACAGACACGGCGGGGGAGGCAGGGGCACAGTAAGTAGATGGTCGGAGGGCAGTGGCTGGTGCCAGCACCTGGCGCCCACGCAGCTGCCGCTCCCCCAAGCAGCAGCGGGGGCTGCCTTACGATAGCTACTCCACTGGTTAGTCTGCAGAAGGAAACAGTTTGGGTTAGGCTGTTGGAGAGGATACTGTAGTTAGGGTTAGGCTGCAGGAGGGGACAGTAATACCCCATCAGATCACACATAATAACTGGGTTCATGCCGGTTTGCTGCCAGTTCAACCTGGTAATAGGTGTGATCTGAAAGGGCTTACTGGGTCCAGCAAACCGGCAGCAACCCGGCAGAACGAATCGATATAAAAGCAGGGTTCCTACCAGTTCGTTCACGGGTTGCTGTGCAGTGTGAACCCGGTTCACATTCACACTGATGGAGGATGCAGTGCTTGAAACAGTGTCCTCCCCAGCCCTCGATGCCGCTCCGCCCCACCCCTGCATGATGTCAGCTAACCGGCAATATTGCCGGGTCACTGAAGGGGCCAGAGAGAGCAAAATGCAGGGTCGTGTCGGGACTAAACCGTTTCCAAGTCCTGGTGTGACCCTGCACTTTGCGATCGGAAAGTGGTATAATTGCCGGATTTCGTACCCAACAGAGTGGTTGTGCAACTATAGCTTTGGAAGCAACATTTCCTATTATACCTACCCCACCTTATTGTTGGAAGAAAATAAACACTTCATTTTTAATTATTTGAAGAAATTATTTTATTTTGTTTACTTTTATACCTATAGATTTATATTCACAAGCATTCTAATGACAATTGCAGACCATTAGGAGATATTACTAGCATGTGAATAGATTACAGACTTAACCCTGGCTGGGTTACCATACAAGGGTTTAAGGCATGGTCCATGAAATGTCTTTATTCTTGGAATTAAGGTTTGATGTGGAGTCTTATCGGGAAGAGCACAATAAATCTGTCATAATATAAGAAGGGAGGTGGGTTGTCATCTATGTGCGCTGTGTTGAGTGGGCGTGATTTACCACCCTGGGAAAGGAAGCGGTTTCCATAGCATTTTAAGCATTTATGAGTTAAATATTTAGAAGATGACCGAGGGCATTATAACCTAATGCATAATGAAAGATGACCTCCAGCATTGTTTCCCTTTATCTACAGTGGATTAGAACATTCTGTTTAAAGGATAACAAAGCTGCAATAACTTCACCCAGAGGTGAAGTTAGAGATTTTTATATTATAAGAGAACCAACATCGGGGTCCTTCACCGTTCTTCCATAAAAGGTCTTCATCCGAATAAATAACCCTAAGCAGAAAAAATCAACACGAAATCATCAGGCAAAACTAGGAAATTGTCGCAGCAGTAGAAGGCACCAAGGGCCTATTTCAGGCCCGATCGAAATGGGCCAAATTCGGCCCCGTTCCGATGGTAGGGGGTCTGCGCATGCAAGTATTTGCATATGTGCAGATCCCCTGTGCAGATCATACTCACCGTGGTACGCACGGGTATGTGAGTGAGGGAGGGGGGTGGGCAGGAGGCTGGATAGAAACGCTGGTCGTTCCACTGGGAACGCAGGTGGAGCGATGCCAGCAGGGGACAGGTGGCTGACATCACATGACATCAGTGCCCTCCCCCTTTTCACGGATCAGGAAATAAAAGTCAGTTTTGACATACAAAATTTCAACTGGTACCAGCAATTGATACTATTTATCTCATTACAGACAAGCATTGAGTTATATGTTTTTTGCTTCCAACCGGGAATTGACTTTTATATGATTTTTTTTTTAAATAATTTTTATATATCTTTTATTGGTACTTGTTTCCTAGCACGGCGCCCATCGCATCGTATACCATAAGCCTTACAATGGTATGCGATGCGATGTGACGCGATGGCACCCTATATTATACAATTTAAAATCGTATACCATTGTATACCATTGTATACCTCGTGGGCTCGCTGCGCTCGCCGCGCTTCGGGTTGGCGTTCATAGTGGGGGTGCATTAAACATTGTAAGCTCCCATTAGGGTGCTTATACAATTAAAAATCGTATAGGGGGGCCAAAACCGCATCGCATCGCATCGCATGCGGCTATATGGCATGCGATGCGATACAATGCATAAGATGCCATCCTATTGAAAATCGTGGGCGCCGTGCTAGGAAACAAGTACCCTTTTATTTTTACTTGCAAGTGCATAAAACCTTCCACACCTCATAAGAATTAGGACAGCTCCTAACGCAAGAGCTGTCCTTTGCCATAATTATCGCATATGTTACAGCATATGCGATAATTATGTTGGTGATGAGCGGGGAAGGGGGCAGGAGCTGGGCTGCGGATGTTTGTTCCCGCCCCAAATCACCATATGCTGCTGGTGATGGGGGGAAAAGGGGGAAAGAAAATAAATGGGTTTGGTGTGGTGTAATTTGGTGTAATGCATACATTCCAACATGACCCATTCCATTAGGTACAAAATGCTCTGTTCCTGGACTTCCCTGCCAGTGGCAGTTGCAGATGTGAGCCTGTAGCACAGTCCAATATTCAAAAAGGGGAGCCACACCTACTGCCACCCCAAACATAACTGTCTGGATTCACTGTAGGTTGATGTCATCCCCCCTCTTTGAATTTTGGACTGTTCTGGAGTCCAACCTCTGTAACTGCCACTGGCAGGGAAGTCCAGGAACAGAGCATTTTGTACCTAATGGAATGGGTCATGTTGGTGGGTATGGTAATGGGTGTGGGGAAGAAAGTCAAGGGGTGAGAGCGGTTGGGTACCGGGGTTTGTTAACCGCAGGCACAGTCACAAGTTGGTCCGCACACAGGGTGGTGGTGCAGGGGCCTGGCGTCCCGTCCCTCCGCAGTGCACCTCTCACCTGTGCATTAACCGAGTCTGTGGGTCCTGGTCCGTCCCGCGATGTCCTGGTGTTTTAGTTCTAGTCGCAGTTCGGTCAGCGTGAGAGCTGCACAACGAGCTGGGCTCTACAGTGTCTGGAGTGACGCGACCTCCGGGCATCGGCACCGTGTGAGTGTCGTGACCCGGCGTCACGGTCAGCTGTTGGACTGTAGGCTCAACTCCCGGCTGGGAGGAGACTTTGATGTTGGTGCTGGTGTGCTGGATAGTCAAATGCTGAATGGACCAGGACCCACAGACTCGGACAATACAACACGGGACGGAACAGGACCCACAGACTAGCTATGGGGCTAAGAACTGAGAGGGGCCCCCTTCCCTGTCACAGTTACATGTGTTATATACAGGGGTGTGTTAGATACAGGGGCGTAGCTACCATAGGGGCAGGGAGTGCAGTTGCTATGGGGACGAGAGCTGAAAGGGGCCACCTTCCCTGTCACAGGTTCATGTGTTATATACAGGGGCATAGCTACCAGAGGTGCAGGGAGTGCAGCTGCTATGGGTCTGAGAGCTGATAGGGGACACCTTCCCTGTCACAGTTACATGTGTTATATACAGCTGCATAGATACCGTAGGTGCTGGGAGTACAGCTGCTATGGGGCTAAGAACTGAGAGGGGCCACCTTCCTTGGCACAGTTACATGTGTTATATACAGGGTGTAGCTACCATAGGTGCAGGGAGTGCAGCTGCTATGGGGCTGAGAGCTGAGAGGGGACACCTTCCCTGTCACAGTTACATGTGTTATATACAGCTGCATAGATACCGTAGGTGCTGGGCGTACAGCTGCTATGGGGCTAAGAACTGAGAGGGGCCACCTTCCCTGTCACAGTTACATGTGTTATATACAGGGTGTAGCTACCATAGGTGCAGGGAGTGCAGCTGCTATGGGGCACAGAGCTGATAGGGGACACCTTCCCTGTCACAGTTACATGTGTTATATACAGCTGCATAGATACCGTAGGTGCTGGGCGTACAGCTGCTATGGGGCTAAGAACTGAGAGGGGCCACCTTCCCTGTCACAGTTACATGTTTTATATACAGAGTGTACTACCATAGGTGCAGGGAGTGCAGCTGCTATGGGGCACAGAGCTGATAGGGGCCACCTTCCCTGTCACAGTTACATGTGTTATATACAGGGTGTAGCTACCATAGGTGCAGGGAGTGCAGCTGCTATGGTCCCAGAGCTAAGAGGGGCCACCTTCCCTGTCACAGTTACTTGTGTTATATACAGGGGCGTAGCTACCGTAGGTGCAGGGGGTGCAGCTTCTATGGGGCCAAAGCTGAGAGGGGCCACCTTCCCTGTCACAGTTACATGTGTTATATACAGGGTGTAGCTACCATAGGTGCAGGGGGTGCAGCTTCTAAGGGGCCTAGAGCTGAGTGGGGCCACCTTATCTGTCACAATTACATGTGTTTTATACAGGGTGTACTACCATAGGTTCAGGGAGTGCAGCTGCTATGGTCCCAGAGCTAAGGGGCCACCTTCCCTGTCACAGTTACATGTGTTATATACAGGGGCGTAGCTACCGTAGGTGCAGGGGGTGCAGCTGCTATGATCCCAGAGCTGAGAGAGGCCACCTTCCCTGTCACAGTTACATTTGTTGTATACAGGGTGTAGCTACCATAGGTGCAGGGGGTGCAGCTGCTATAGTGCTGCCAGCGCTGAGAGGGGCCACCTTCCCTGTCACAGCTACATGTGTTATATACAGGGTGTAGCTACCATAGGTGTAGGGAATGCAGCTGCTATGGGGCCCAGAGCTGAGAGGGGCCACCTTCCCTGTCACAGTTACATGTGTTATATACAGGGTGTAGCTACCATAGGTGCAGGGGGTGCAGCTGCTATGGGGCCCAGAGATGAGAGGGGCCACCTTCCCTGTCACAGTTACATGTGTTATACAGGGCCGGATTTGTCACTAGGCCCGTGAGGCACGGGCCTAGGGGCGGCACCTATTAAGGGCGGCAGCTGTCAGAGTGAGTCACTGACAGCTGCCAACGAGCGGAACCGTCGGAGACCATGGAATCAATTGCCGCACGTCTAAGCCAGAAGGGGGCAACTTCTCCATTGTCTCCATGTCCCTCTAGCTCCATCGTCTCCTGGGAATGGACAGGATGGGAGCACCACCACCGAGCAATTCATTTGCACACGATCAGAGGCGGGACAGTGGAGACATGCTGAGCCCCGTGATGTGTGCCAGCAGGTGACAGACAGGCTGTGCGGCAGCGTGGTAATCCAGCTGCTGTGAGGTGAGGAGCGTTGATTGCATATGTACTGGATGGAGAGAGTGAATAATGGGGGTGGGGGGGGCGCAGGTCGGCAGGCAGATAGGAGAGGGAGACATGAATAAAGGGGAAAGGGAGTTGTCTGTCTGGTGCACAGTAGGGGTATGTAATCACACAGAAGGATATCTGCCTGCCATAGTGACTTCCCTCAACTGTCTATCCCCCTTATCCCTCTATCCCTGACTATCATTTCCTCTGACACCTTTATCTTCCATTTTCACCTCATTTCTGACCACCAATCCCTCTGACAACCTTATCTTCCCTATTCACCTCCCTGACCATTGCTCCTCCTGATAATCTTATCTTCCCTATTCCGCTTATCCCTGACAGTCGCTCTCTTTGACATTATCTTTCTAATTAACCTTATCCCTGACCATCCCTCCCTCCGACAACCTTATCTTCCCTATTCATCTCATCTCTGACCTTCGCTCCTTCTGACAACCTTATCTTCCCTATTCATCTTATCCCTGATCTTTGCTCCCTCAGACAACCTTATCTTCCCTATTCATCTCATCTCTGATCGTTGCTTCCTCAGACAACCTCATCTTCCTTATTCACCTCATCCCTAACCGTTGCTCCCTCAGAAAACTTATTTTCCCTATTCAACTTACCATGACTCCCTCAGATAGCTGTATCTTGCCTAAACCCCTATCTGTAATCGTGACTCCCTCCAACAACCTTATATCTCCATTAACTCCCCCCATCCCTGACTGTGCCTCCCTCTGACAATCTTACATTATTATCTATATACCCCTTCTATACCAGCTTCCCTATATCCCCATTCCCTTACCATGACTCCTTCTCCCTATTGGCTGCTGTGTATAGAGTGGGCATGCAGGGGCAGAGACAGGTGAGCTGAGCTGCCAATCGCTGCGCCCGAGCCCAGTGTGTTGTTTCTCCCGCCCTCCCTCCACGGTCAGTCCAGACTAATGCGGGGGGGGGGGGGGGCTTGACCCCTAAATCCGGCCCTGGTGTTATATACAGGGGTGTAGCTACCATAGGTGCAGGGGGTGCAGCTGCTATAGGACCAGAGCTGAGAGGGGCCACCTTCCCTGACACAGGTACATGGGTACATGTGTTATATACAGGGGTGTAGCTACCATAGGTACAGGGAGTACAGCTGCTATGGGACCAGAGCTGATAGGGGCCATCTTCCCTGCAGGGCAGGCGACAGGGGGGGTCAAGGGGGACACCTGTACCGGGCCCCAAGCTTGTGAGGGGCCCCAAAGTTCTGACGGGCTGTAAGCATAGCTGCAGCAGTGCAGTGCCTAGAAATGGTTTATAAGGCACCCACCTGGATTCCTGTAAGGGTACTTACCCAGACACCCCTCCAGTATTAGTGAATATTAATTGTGTCTTTTGTAATAATAAAAAAACATATTCAATAAGCGGTATACAAAAAATGTTCTGCTCAAGGGGGCGTTGTTAGGGGGCCCCAGAGATATCAGTGTACCGGGCCCCAAGATTTCTGTTGCCAGTCCTGCTTCCCTGTCACAGTTACATGTGTTAGATACATTTTTCACAATTGGTTGGTACAGTACATAGGGGTTCTTAGAAACTTCTGCGTTGGGAGTCTACATTATACAGTATCTAGGTATCCCCTGGACCTGCTCATTGTAATGTGGCATAAAATGAATTGGAGTACATTATAATAATGGGTAGTTTTACCATGCTGGCGCCGTGAAACTACACAAGTACCTAATAATGTTACATAATATGAACCGGTGGCACAATAATGTGTCAAAACATAAGTGGAGGCACTATAGTGATGGCATAATGTGAACTGGGGACACTGTACAGATGTGTCAACATACAATGATGTTGCACCAGCTTCCCCATTCAAGGCAGTGGGTAGCAGGAGCTTGCGTACACACATGCCCTACTACTGGTGCCCACATACAAACCTATGGGTAGTATAAGCTAAGCTAGGTATAGGTAGCTTCTTGCTACCTCTGCTAATGTACTATACCTCAACCAGCACCCCTTTTTAAAGTAATGCTCCTGGCTATCTCCACCTGCGCTCTCTGATATTGTATGGGTAGCGGGAACACTTTCCCCTACTATATGTGCTGCCACATGCAGCCTGCGATGCAAACACCTTTGGGCGGAAATTGTAAAGGGACCAGCAGCTGCTCCTACCTCTGAACCACCACCGCCCGCTGCAGCAGTACTCCTGGTCCTTTTCCCCGCCACTGCTGCTCCCGAACCGGTCTTGGTCCCCGCCATGGGGCTGGAGCATGCGCAGTAGCTTCTTCAGTACTGCACATGGACTGGCCCTCAGCCTCTATGGGCTGCATTTGCAGCAGTCCACATAGGCATGTTCAGGGTCACAGGTCCGGCATATGTGCAGTATCGTCCTCGTACTGCGCATGCAAAGAACCCATTTTTTATGGGCTGCTGCTCAGCAGCTCATATAGAGGCATCTCGGAGGGAGGGAACACCTCCCAATGAGACTGCCATTTGTGACTGGCAGGTTGGAAGTCACTACCAGTCACAGTGAAGCCAGAGCAGTCTCACAGAGGACAGCGTCAGATTTTATCTGGAGGGGCTGCAGCCCATAGGTAAAAACCGCCACTGAAAGGTACACATCTGTATGTCATAATGTGAATTGGGGTAATGAGTTGCATAATGTGTACTGACAGCCCTACAATGCGACATAATGTGTACTAGGGCACTAGTATGGTTCATTTAAAATCAACAACTGCCACTGAGAACTGTCTATCTAAAAGCACTGGGCCAGAGGCACTTTCAAGATTTTGCTAAAGTTCTGGCCACACCCCTGTAAAGACCCCTTAAGAGTATAAACTGTTAACCACTAATGTTGATGATGATATACTTGTGTTTATGGCCATTTATAAGCAAGCATAGACTCACTAAGTACCCATTACAATAAGGGATGGGTGTATAATAATAAATACGTGTGGCCTCATATGTACTTCTGTGGAATGTGTTAATTCCAAAATGCAGATTTCACAGCTGTGAGTATATGCAAATCCTCAGCTCTGAAGTAACCCTAAATGTTTGTGTAGTGTAACTCTTAGCCAAAACAGCCAGCACTCCAACCCAACCTAAATATGCTGTAAGGAGCCCCATGTTATCTTCCTGCCAAATGGGAAATCCGTCCATGTTTACCAGGGGAAACTTATTTGGCAACTGTAACATCCACCCCCAGCCCAAGGAAAAAAAAAAGGCAATATCACATCTGTCTCTGCAAAGGATCACATCCTGTAGTTAACATAAGTGGGGAATCCAAATCGGAAACTTGAAGAAATACTCCCTCTTGTGGTCAGATATGGAACTAGTTATGTGGTTTCATGAGACAAAAAACAACTACTTTTGCTGTAAAGCTTGATAAATTAAGATGGCAACAATGTTTCTTTATAAGCTGACAATATTCTCACCTATAGTTACTATTAATGTCAATATCAATTTTGTCTATTTGTAAACTGTTTTTATAGTTACTAGTCGCCAGTTCCTGAAAGTTCTCAGTCCAACCCAGTAAGAGTGGATGTGTACAGACATGTCATCACATACTATTAAAAAGTTGTTATTTCAGTTTATCAGGGTTTTGGGTCATTAGGTCGACCAAACTAAGGTTGACATACATTATGTCGACCACTGAGGGTGGTCTAAAGGCCTTAGGTCAACTCAGATAAAAGGTTGACTTGCCTAAGGTCGACATAGTCAAAAGGTCAACACAGGCAGCCAGTGTGTCAACATTGGGAAGGTTGAAAATCAAGGTCGACACAGATTTTTTCACTTTTTTTGTCCCGAACATCGACATAGTCGACATGGACACTGTGTCGGTGCACCACGCCCCCTCGCACGGCTCGCTATGCTTCGGGCACAATATTATATTCTCCCTCCACGCCCTAGTTGATGGTAGGGCATTAAATACCACCTGCCGGCACATGTCAGCAACAAAAAATGTGAACAGCCCATGTCGACCTTTTGACTGTTGACCTTCCCAATGTCAACAGAATGCTTGTGTAGACCTTTTGAATCTGTTGACCTTAGGCATGTCGGCATTTTGTATGAGTCCACCAAAGGCCTGTCGACCTTCGGTTGTCAACCTATTGTGTCAACCTTAATTATGTCGACCTAACTACTGTTAACTAAGTGTTAACTTCTTAAAGGTGAGCTGTAACATGCTCACTGGGGTAACAAATGTGATAATTGTTGCCTTACACTATGGGCGGGATGTTATAACATCCGCGGCCCCCCTTCGCCGGACATCGCATTTTTAATAACGGCATATGCTGTAACATATGCCGTTATTAACGCAAGGGACAGCTCTTGCGGTAAGAGCTGTCCCTTGCGATGCGGTGCCGGTGCTGGACTTCCGGGTCTGTGACCCGGGAGTCCATCTGCGCATGCGCAGACCCCGGCGCCGGCCGCAGGGCACGCTGGAAGGGATCCGTGACGGATCCCTCAAACAGCGCTGCGGTAAGAAGCCCATAGGCTTCTGCAGGGATTCGCCAGCTTTTGCTGGCGATTCCCTCCGCAGCGCTGACACTGCGGAGGCACAATATAGCATATAGAGATGCGGTAGAAACCCCGAAAACGGGGTTTTTACCGCATCTCTGCTATATAGAATCTCGCCCAAAAGCTGTAAATGTTTTTTGCTTTTTTTTTGCAGAGAAATGCAGCCCATGTTTGTATGTGCAATAAATGCAGTATTACACATGCATAATAAACATGATCTGAGCTGCATACATGTCTACAACATACTTGCTGACTTTTCGAGAAGCCTGTCCGGGAGAAGCCCGGAGAGGACAGCCGGATCTTCAGGTCAGGGGGTGGGGACGGGGCTGATGACTGAAAGCCCCACCCCCAATCCAGGCAAATGCCGCGATTCGCGGATCCGCGAGTAGGGGGCGGCTAAATTAGTGCGGTAAGAAAGGGGGATGTGGGGGCTGCCAGGCAAAAGGATTGCCGACCTTCCCGGATTTTTCTGGAGCCTCCCAGCAATTCCGGGAGGGTAGGCAAGCCTGGTCTACAAAGGAATTGCTTCCAACAAAATATATTTCAGCTATACCAACTGTTTATCTGCTATACCTAAGTAAATAGCCCGTTGATAGTAAAATACTGTAAATCATAGTGTTATGGCATGAAGTTAATATTCAGTGGCACAGCAACAGGAGCACAGCAGTCACCAAGTGCAGATTGAGGTTTTGGGTGTAAATTCCTCAAATGTGACCATATGTATTGGGATTCAATAGTTCACATATAGGATGATGGGTATCAGAAATCCCTTGGGTCAGGGCCAAAATCCAGCTTTGGGTCTCCACATAAAAAGTAGGCCCATCATCATGACAATGTCTGTCTACTCGGTCATACATAAATAGATATAGATTATAATTACATTTCTAGTTTTCTCGCAAAGTGATACAAGTTTTCTAGTTTGGGAGACACTGTGCTGAAGTGTAGATGCCCACATTGCTCTGGCCACACCCACACAGCAATAGTCACACCCACACAGCAATGGTCACACCCACACTGCAATAGTCACACCCACACAGCAATGGCCAGACCCACAGGCCACAGCACTCTCCTTCTCAGTACAGGACCTTGAACATTTTCACCCCCAGCCCATGTGGCTCTTAATTTGGCATACCATAGGGCCATATGTGGCCCTTCAAGTCTGCTTCCATCCAATCACAAGCAGTTCTGGGGACAAGCAGCAGCTATTTGCAATCCTGTAATTTTGGGTGTGCTAGAGGTGCCACCCAGGGGCGTGTTAAAAGAGGAGGAGGCCCGTGTAAGAAGACCACTGACTGGTCACTGGTCAGTTAAGGTGTATGGTGGATCATAACCGCCTTCGCCTAAGGCAAGGGTGGCCAAACCGGTCCTCGAGATCTACCAACGGTCTATGTTTTCCAGATCACCTAGCTGGTGCACAACTGTAGTCATTACTACCTGTCACATTTTCAAACCTACTGCATTCATTCCTACTAGATCCACAGATTGCCTGAAAAAACATGAACTGTTGGTAGATCTTGAGGACAGGTTTGGCCACCCCTGACCTAAGGGATAACAGAGCTGGACGTATACAATACATGATATGTCTCTGGTGAAAGCAATCAACATCTTTTGTCTGTAAGTCAGAATGGTTAACGTGGTTGATTAGAAACATAGAATTTGACGGCAGATAAGAACCACTTGGCCCATCTAGTCTGCACCTTTTTTAAACATGTTACCTCAAACCATATTTGATCCTTATTTTTTTGTAAGGATATCAATATGCCTATCCCAAGCATGTTTAAATTGTTCTACTGTATTTGCGTCTACCACCTCTGTTGGGAGGCTATTCCACTTATCTGCTACTCTTTCTGTGAAGTAATTCTTCCTCACATTTCCCCTGAATCTTCCTCCCTCTAGTGTCAGTGCATGTCCTCGTGTTCTGCTGCTCCTCTTCCTGTGAAGAATGTCTCCCACCTGTACCTTGTTAAAGCCCTTGATATATTTATAAGTTTCTATCATGTCCCCCCTTTCCCTTCTCTGCTCTAAAGTTCAGGTCAGTTCAGGATCAGGTCTGGCCTACATACAACTGAACAATCAACACCTTTGACTATAGCATAAGCTCTGGTTCCCAAACATTAGCTGCAGTACTATTTTTCAGTAGGCTAAAATTATAGTTTGTAGTTTGCATTTTTTTTTTTTTTTTTTCATTTTCCAATTCCAAGTTTCGTCTCCATAGTCAGATGCTCTGATGGTTTTTTATTTCATTTTTCAAAAATGTTTAAGAAAGCACAATAATTACTGTATATAATGATGCAGATGGGAAATGGAAGAGTATCATGACATGATGGTTTGCAGAGGACCATTTACCAAGCATCTCTACCATATACTGTAAGTGTCTGACCCTTGCTTACCTCCCTAGTATAATAGCTACACTGTGCAGTGCTGTGTATCAGAGGAGAAAAACATGATGTCATTGGGCTGGTCTAGAAGAGATACTGGACGATGGGGAGGAGATTGCAATATGGAGATTGGTGAACGGGCATCTGGAACATGATGCTGAGAATGTAAAGCAGATGATACACTAAGGAAGCATGTGTTAGGACGCAGGAGGTGCCGTCCGCAGCATTGTGAGTGTTAGGAAAGTATGTTAAGAGCGCTGGTGAGTATCTGTAGTTCATCTCTAAGTTGCTCCAGGGAACCTTGAATACGTCCAGGGGAGTCCAGAACATCAATGCTCAGAGTGTATGGATTGTATTTCACGGCAAAAGGCCGCTTTATGCGAGATGCATATTTCCTGTTAGAAAGAAAATGGAACGTATGATTTCAGAACAGAATATAAATGCGATACACAGACACAGGCATGTGCAGGGCATATACCCTCATACCCCTCAGACAGATCAACCCCTACTTTTAAATGTCTACTACCTGCATCTCTTGCATTGAATAGCAGTGACAGATCCAGAGATAAGGGGGCATCAGGAACCACCCCACCCCCTCACCCCACCCCTTCATAATACTTCCTTCGTGCCTGTTACCATTGGACACTATCTAGCAGCAGAGCAATGGTGTGCAGCATATCATGCAGGGAGAGAGACGATATTTATACTGCTTAGTGGCTGCAGCCTCCGCAGTCCTCCCAAGCAGAGTTTACAGCAGCATGCGCCTTGTTGGGGAAGGAGGCTAATGGCATTGTTGGGCAGGAGGGAAGTGTTACAGAGGTGGTGAATGCCTTAACTGCCTCCTCCTTTTTCCCTCTTTTTGAATATGCTATATTGAAATAGAGAAAAGCCATTGGTAGTTTCTGGGGGCCTACTCCCCAGAGCCAAATTTCCCATTAGGCATGTGAGGCACGTGCCTAGGGGCGGCACATGTTTGGGGGCGGCACTCCGATGCTTGTGATAGTACTGTCAGCCTGAAATGTACCAGTAACTGCAAATTATCTACTGCACTGTACCATATTCCATTTTGAATAGAGTATAAATGGATAAACTGTCCTACTTAGTAAATATACATACAGAATAACAAATAAAAAATGTCACAGTAATACAATTAGGCGGGGGGGGGGGGGGCGGCATTATTGTTGTGCCTAGGGGCGCCCTCACCCATAAATCCACCCCTGCTACTCCCCCCCCAACAACTGCCACTCACCGTTTCAACCACTACTTATAGTTCCAACCTCACTCACCTTACCACCCAGCTGACCCTGCTCATGTCACATGATCTTGAGTCCTTTTTCACTTACTTGCCTATAGAATGTCATATGTTTTTTCCCCACTGGGGTCTTGACATGTTTTACTAATACCCTACACTCCAGGGCGAGTAGGGCAGGATAGCTTATGTCCCAAGGGGTGTTGGTTAGAGTGGGCAGCCTATGGGCCAGGGTGGAGGCAGAGAATTGTTACACACCCTTTGCTCTGAGCCTACGCACGCCAATAAACAGAATTATGGTAATACATATAGGGCCTTATTCTAGTTCACTCTTTCTGACAAAATCCTTCTTAGATGGACAAAACCATATGCACTGCAGGTGGGGCAGATGTAAAATGTGCAGAGTTAATTAGATTTGGGTGAGTTATTTTGTTTCTGTGCAGGGTAAATACTGGCTGCATTATGTTTACACTGCAATAAAGATCTCACTTTGAAGTAAAACCCCACCCAAATCTAATTCTCTCTGCACATGTTACATCTGCCCTACCTGCAGTGCACATGGTTTTGTCCATCTAAGAAGGATTTTGTCAGAAAGAGTGAACTAGAATAACCCCCATAGTATCATACAATGGCTTCACCTTTACTGCATCATTAAAAAGCCTTATACTATTTTTCTTTTCCAAAATCTGCCGCAGAGGTTTGTGAAATGTGCTCTTGTACAGTATACATAAAGCCCTAAGTGGTCATGTGATGTGCAAACATAAAGCATGCTGTTAGTATTCTCCGATTACCTGCATGAAGAATGAGCCCATACCTTAGTTTCTCCTTGGCATCAGCGAAGCTTTCTGATACAAAATAGACTGATTGGAAGTTCTGGTCCTGATACGGCTGTATGGCTGCTTCGTCTGGATCAAAGAGTCGGACCTCTGGCTCAGGTGACAATGAGTGCTGAAGGCAGAAATGTCTGGATTATGTTCAATATTCCACATGCATGTAAACATTTACACTATGGTCCTTATTCTGGTCCTTTCGCTCCCCTGCGTATTTGCCTAGGGGAGCGATGATTTTATACTTTTATGCGCATGTGCAGCCGCCTGGTGCAAGCGGGTGAGCCAACTGCTTATTCGCTGTTCTGTTCACACCTAGCTGTGCGGGCGGCGGCAAAGCGCTGCACCCATGGGAATGCCCAGCGTTTCATGGGTGATTTCCCAATGAAATGGGTGCAGGGGGCAGGCAGCTGAAGTCAGCGGATGTCATCTGCCCACCCACTTCCCGCACAGGGCGCTCGTAGATGTAAGACACCAGAGAGGTGATTTCCAACCATCGAAAGATGTGGAAGGAGCACCCATATAACAGTGACTTACATATGCGGGCACACTGGGAAGGAAATGGGCGGGCAGCTGACATCTGGTGATGTCAGCTGCCCGCCACCGTGTCATGACCTCATTAGTATGAGGACGCCCAGTGTGCTCATGGGAACGCCCATGAAACACTGGGCACTCCCATATGCTAATGGAGCAGCCCCATGCCCCTCTTCACCCCCCACTTGCTGTAGTGCTATGCTGTAGTGCTATAGCTGTAGTGCTATGCTGTAGTGCTATAGCTGTAGTGCTATGCTGTAGTGCTATTGCTGTAGTGCTATGCTGTAGTGCTATAGCTGTAGTGCTATGCTGTAGTGCTATAGCTGTAGTGCTATGCTGTAGTGCTATTGCTGTAGTGCTATGCTGTAGTGCTATAGCTGTAGTGCTATGCTGTAGTGCTATAGCTGTAGTGCTATGCTTTCATGATCGCCCTTATCCTGAAGTTGTCCAAGCAAGATTGTGTTGTGGAAGGTGAAGTTTTCCAATGTTCTCTTTGCTCACATACTCCCTCTTGTGGTCATTTTTTATAGTCTGGACATACCATAGCGCTATAATTTATTTATTTTATTTATTTATTTACATTCTCTTATATAGCGCAGCAGATTCCGTTGCGCTTTACAATAGTAGACAGTGATAAAACAAACTGGGTAACAACAGACAGACTTGGAGGTAAGAGAGCCCTGCTGCAAGCTTACAATCTATAGGGATATAGGAGGGAAACACAAGGGCAGGCACCAGTAATAGCATAGCAGTCCCACCAAGTTACAAGTCCAGAAGGGAAGCTACTGTAAATAATACATAAGTGCCTCAGAGGGTTATGTGTGTAGAACTTAAACATGATTGGCTTGCCTGGAGAGGTGAGTTTTCAGGGAACACTTGAAAGTTTGGAGGCTAGCGGAGAGTCTTATGAAAGGGCATTCCATAGGATGGGAGCAGCCTGATGAAAGTTCTGTAATAGTGAATGGGAGCTAGTGATCCGTGCAGAAGAGAGACACAGATCTTGTGCAGAGCGGAGTGGTTGAGATGGGAGATATTTTGTGATAAGTAAGGAGATATATGCTGGTGCAGTATGGTTAATAGCTTTATATGCGAGTAGAGGAAGATCAGCCTAGCAGCAGCATTTAAAATGGATTGCAGTGGCGAGAGTCTGCTCTTGGGAAGACCAGTTAGGAGACTATTGCGATAATCAATGCGGGATATAATGAGTGCATGGATTAGAGATTTAGTAGTGTCTTGTGTGAGATACGGTCATATTTTTGGATATGTAACATGATTTGAAGACAGATTGAATGTGGGGAAGAAAGGACAGTTCAGAGTCGAGGATGATGCCTAAGCAACGAGCTTGTGGGGTAGGGTTGATTGTTGGGTTGTCAACAGCGATGGAGATATAAGGATGGTAACTGTTCTTAGTTGGTGGGAATATAAGTAATTCTGTTTTGGAAATATTGAGTTTGAGTTGGCAAGAAGACATCCAAGATGAGATGGCAGAGAGACAATCATAGACTCGGCCTAAAACCACTGGTGACAACTCTGGGGTTGATAGATAGATTTGAGTATCATCCGCATACAAGTGATACTGAAATCCAAGAGAGGAAGTATAGATTGAGAAAAGCAGAGGACCTAATACTGAGCCTTGCGGAACTCCGACTGACAGTGAAGAGGAAGTAGAGTCAGAGAAGCGAACACTGAAAGAGCGATCAGATAGGTAAGATGTGAACCAGGAAAGGGCTGTATTAAGACCTAGGGAGTGTAGTGTTTGTAGGAGAAGAGTGTGATCCACATTGTCAAATGCAGCAGAAAGATCTAGAAGAATAAGTAGTGAGTACTGGCCTTTAGACTTAGCAGTTACCAGATCATTCACCACTTTAGTCAGTGCTGTCTCAGTGGAGTGTTGGGAGTAAAAGCCTGACTGAAACAGGTCTAAAAGGGTGTGAGAGTTAAGAAAGTTTGTAAGGCGAGAGTAGAAAAGTCTCTCCAATAGCTTGGAGAGGTATGGGAGCTGAGAGATAGGACGATAGTTAGAGAGAGAGTTAGGGTCAGAATTGTGTTTTTTCAGAATGGGAGTAATCACTGCATGTTTGAGCAGAGAAGGAAAAGTACCAGTAGCAAGAGAGAGGTTGCAGATTTTAGTTAAAGTTGGAATAAGCACAGGAGATAGATTTTTAATAACTTGTGCAGGTATTGGATCAAGAGGAGAGGTAGTAGAGTAGGAGGATAAGAAGAGTGTGAATACTTTCTTTTCATTTGTGGGCTCAAATGAAGAGAAAGTGCCAGAGGGTTCAGGTGGGGAAGAAAGAAGGTTAGAGGTTGTGGAGCATACCATTTCATCTCGGATGTTATCTATCTTGTCCATAAAGTAGGAGGCAAGTTCTTGTGCACTTATAGTATCTAGTGGGGGAGGAGGGGGAAGGTACAGAAGAGACTTAAATGTGTTAAAAAGTCGCTTAGGGTTGGTGGCATGAGAAGAGATGAGAGATTGGTAGTATGTTTGTTTGGCAGTGTCCAAAGCATTGCAGTAGGAGTGGTAGCTTGTCTTATATGTGAGGAAATCAGTCATATTACGAGATTTGTACCATTGGCGTTATTTTACGTGACTGATAATTCTTGCAATGTAGAGTGTTCTCTTCTCGTACATTGTCAACACGGGCACAAGGGAAACCCCAGTGGGCTCCACCTGCTGGGGGCCCACCTCTAATTATAGTAATCAGGTTCTAGACTGTGCACATAAATAATGCATTTTATATATGTTACATGATTCTGCACAGAACAATGGTGAATCTACTGTTATTAATTTGGTACATTATCATGCATACACTAGTAGTATTTACTATATTTTACTATACTATGTACTCTCTAATGCAGTGCTCGAAGTGTGCCAGTATGCAACAGTATGGCACACCGACACTTCAAGCACTGAACTTGGTGGACTGGGGAGCAGTCACTGTTTGTAGGGATGACAATCCTAGCTCATTTTTTCAATCCCGGGATTGGCCTCCCTAAATTTAATCCTGCTGTTCTGTTCGGGTCTATTTGACCCAAAACAAAATTTGTTTCTGTGTCAGCTCGTTATTTATGTAATTATGATTTCCATATTTTATTACTTTTATTTTTGGCAAATAGTTGTTATGATAAAAAAAAGTATTCTATTTTTATTATTTTTTCATGTAGTTAATACTAATGTACTGTGTAGGTCAATGTGACCCGATGTGGATATTATATTGAGTGACCGTAACTGTTTTGAAACACACATTACTTTAACAATAAAACTTGGGAAAATTATGAATATAGTGGGCCAGATGTATCAAGCTTCAAAAAGTGATAAAGTGGAGAGTGACAAACAACCAGCCAATCAGCTCCTACCTGTCATTCTTCAAACCCACCTTGATAAAGCCAGAGACCTGGCGAAACGCGTTGGTGGACTAAGAGGAATACCCTCCAGTTCTAACCCCCCATATTTATCAGTGTTTGGATCCGGACCAGTCTCTCACCCCCACATTTTTGCCACATTTCCACTGTGACTGCGAGCAAACAATTGGATGCCTTCCATCTGAGGCCCACATTTGCCCTACCTAGGACAGAGTTGTTACACCAGGAGATTGCCCCTCCATAAAGTACCTGCCATCGTTACCACATCTGGGCACATTGGATACAAAATACCAGCTACCACTCGAGAGACATTCTAGGAACGGGCCCATTTATTTGAAGCTTTTCTATCTATACGGTACCGTATGAACTGGACTTTTAATACCCCCTCTTTTTTTTTTTATATTCCTCTTCTTTTAATACCCCTCCCTTCTCTCTCTCTCCCCCCCCCCCCCTCCTCTGCCATTGAGGAAAAGGGGAGCTAATTGTGTTTTATGGTTTACATTAAATAAGCATTTTTCACATCATTGGCACACTATTGCTTTTATTCACTGGTATTTGACTGTATTTAGCGCAGTGTACTTTTGTGTATTTTTCAAACCCAGCCTGTAACAGGACAGGTAGGAGCTGATTGGCTGGTTGTTTATCACTCTTCCTCTTCCACCCATCAGGATTTCTGATTCCCTTACCTCCTTCAAGCGCTCCCTTAAAACCCACTTTTTTCGACTAGCCTATCCCTCCTCCTAACCTCTTTTGATCCTCCTATCCTGCCTCCGTTCCCCTCCGTTCCTACTTATCCTATTGTTTTTCGTTTGTCCACCCACCTATTTTTAGTATGTTAACTCTTATGAGCAGGGCCCTCCTTCCTCACGTACTCACCCTACCTCTTTACCTCACCTGTGCTCCTGTCCTGTTCTTCCCTTCCTCTACTTCATCTTCAGTCTCCTCGACAATTTTGACACCTACTTCTGAACTGATGCTGATTTTAGTTCTACCAGCTATACCCCTATTTATACTGTATTTTTCAACACACCCTGTACGTTACCTCATAATTTTTTTGTTTGCTATGTACGGCGCTGCGGACACTTTGCGGCGCCTTATAAATAAACGTACTACTACTACTACTTTTATCATCTTTTCACGTTTTCACACATTCAATAAAGATGAAAAAAGTCAATGATAGGCCAGACAAGAAACCAAACATAATGTTGGACTATAAACGTGAAGGTGCAGTGGATCAGCTTGGGAAAACGTACACTTGCGAATGGAAACAAACCGATGTCCACTGATAATGTTTTTTAATACTGTATCAATGATATCAGTGCATACAATGCCTTTGTCCTATGGACTTCCATAAACTATAAATGGAACAATAAGAGACTTGCCAAGAGGAGACATTTTTTGGAAGAGCTTGGAAAAAACTCATAAAGCCCCACATTTCTTTAAGACAATATGGACCTTATTCTGGTCCATGCGCAACCATGCGGTATGATGGGCACAGGGGTGTGCAGTGTATTGTATGGAACAGGGGCGTGCAGTGTGATGTAGGGGACAGGGGAATGCAGTGGGATGTAGTGGACAGGGGCCTGCAGTGTGATGTAGGGGACAGGGTCGTGCGGTGTGATGTTGGGCACAGGGGCATGCAGTGTGCTGTATGGAACAGGGTCGTGCAGTTTGATGTAGGGGACAGGGGAATGCAGTGTGATGTAGGGGACAGGGGCATGCAGTGTGATGTAGGGGACAGGGGCATGCAGTGTGATGTAGGGGCAGGGGCGTGCAGTGTGATATAGGGGCAGGGGCTTGCAGTGTTATGTAGGTGACAGGGTCGTGCAGTGTGATGTAGGGGACAGGGGAATGCAGTGTGATGTAGGGGACAGGGGCATGCAGTGTGATGTAGGGGACAGGGGCATGCAGTGTGATGTAGGGGACAGGGGCATGCAGTGCGATGTAGGGGCAGGGGCGTGCAGTGTGATGTAGGTGACAGGGGCATGCAGTGTGATATAGGGGCAGGGGCATGCAGTGTGGTGTAGGGGACAGGGGCGTGCAGTGTGATGTAGGGGACAGGGGCATGCAGTGTGGTGTAGGGGACAGGGGCCTGCAGTATGATGTAGGTGACAGGGGCGTGTAGTGTGATGTAGGGGACAGGGGCATGCAGTGTGATGTAGGGGACAGGGGCATGCAGTGCGATGTAGGGGCAGGGGCGTGCAGTGTGATGTAGGTGACAGGGGCATGCAGTGTGATATAGGGGCAGGGGCATGCAGTGTGATGTAGGTGACAGGGGCGTGCAGTGTGATGTAGGGGACAGGGGCATGCAGTGTGGTGTAGGGGACAGGGGCCTGCAGTATGATGTAGGTGACAGGGGCGTGTAGTGTGATGTAGGGGACAGGGGCATGCAGTGTGATGTAGGGAACAGGGGCATGCAGTGTGATGTAGGGGACAGGGGCCTGCAGTGTGATGTAGGTGACAGGGGCGTGTAGTGTGATGTAGGGGACAGGGGCATGCAGTGTGATGTAGGGGACAGGGGCATGCAGTGTGATGTAGGTGACAGGGGCGTGTAGTGTGATGTAGGGGACAGGGGCATGCAGTGTGATGTAGGGGACAGGGGCATGCAGTGTGATGTAGGTGACAGGGGCGTGTAGTGTGGTGTAGGGGACAGGGGCCTGCAGTATGATGTAGGTGACAGGGGCGTGTAGTGTGA
Organism: Crinia signifera; assembly: GCF_055691185.1. Taxonomy (NCBI): domain Eukaryota; kingdom Metazoa; phylum Chordata; class Amphibia; order Anura; family Myobatrachidae; genus Crinia; species Crinia signifera. Next base: position 87,418,444 of record NC_139227.1, on the reverse strand, counting down.
TGTAGGGGACAGGGGCATGCAGTGTGATGTAGGGAACAGGGGCATGCAGTGTGATGTAGGGGACAGGGGCGTGCAGTGTGATGTAGGTGACAGGGGCGTGTAGTGTGATGTAGGGGACAGGGGCATGCAGTGTGATGTAGGGGACAGGGGCATGCAGTGTGATGTAGGGGCAGGGGCGTGCAGTGTGATGTAGGTGACAGGGGCATGCAGTGTGATATAGGGGCAGGGGCTTGCAGTGTGATGTAGGTGCAGTGGCGGATTCAGGGGGGGGGGCACCTGGGCACGTGCCCCCCCTGTCATTTCATTTTGTAGCTGAGGACCAGGGCTTTCCAACGAGCCCAGCCCCGTGTCTCTAGCCCCCCGGAAACCAAAGATATCGCCTGGCAAAGCTGTAACGTTTTTTCCCCATAGGATAATATGGGACCCGGCAATTCCGACCCCCACCTAGTTCCGATGGCTGCCAGTTCCCTCCCTGGCATCACAGAAGATTGTGGCTGATCTCATTCAATTCCAAATCGCTGGGCCTTAAATATGATACCAGGCTGGTCCATATTGGTCATTCGGTTCTAGAGATATTGCATGTAAACCAATTTTTTTATTTTTGAAATGTAATTTCATGGCTGTTCATGTTCTTTGATGGCAGATTACTCTGGAACCAAATGTTCCAGTTTCACGGGACCAATATCATTCAAAGCCCACTCAAATCAATATGATACTTGTCTCATGTAAATGGGTCAGTTGGTACTGAAATATAGCCGGTTAAATGAGATAACTGGTTAAAGAGGGGGAGGGGTGGTTTTCTCTCCGCCTCACACCAGAAAATGCAGGGACTAGGCTGTTGTAAAAGGGGCCAACCTGGGAATGCATTTTCTGGTGTGAAAGGGGTATTATTTTAATTAGCCGGGACCTGCAGTGCTCTGAATACAGCCAGGCTCTGCCACTGTTAGTGGCTGTCACTTCTGCCTGGCGGCGGCTGTCACCCATTTACCGCGAGCATGTATTCTCCCTTGGCAATGAGCATGTAATCCAACTTGGCAACGAGCATGGAACCTCTGGCAATGAGCATGGAACCCTTGGCAATGAGCATGTAGATAAGCAGCACTTATGTAGCATAATTTTTAATAGGCATTATGGTGTTTGGCATAATACATAATGGACATAATGGCGTGTAACTTAACGTGTAATGGACATTATGGTGTAAATGTTTAATGCAAGCCTTTGATGGACAATGTCCCTGTTTATGAAGCGTATTGGGAATTTTGGCTTAATCTGTGTGGCATTATGTGAATTCTGGCTCAATCCGTGTGGCATTATGTGAATTCTGGCTCAATCCATGTGGCATTATGTGAATTTTGTCTCAATCCGTGTGGCATTATGTAAATTTTGACTCAATCCATGTGGCATTATGTGAATTTTGACTCAATCCATTAGGCATTATGTGAATTTTGGCTCAATCCATGTGTTATTATGTGAATTTTGGCTCAATCCATGTGGCATTATGTGAATTTTGGCTCAATCCATGTGTTATTATGTGAATTTTGGCTCAATCCATGTGGCATTATGTGAATTTTGGCTCAATCCATTAGGCATTATGTGAATTTTGGCTCAATCCATGTGTTATTATGTGAATTTTGGCTCAATCCATTAGGCATTATGTGAATTTTGGCTCAATCCATGTGTTATTATGTGAATTTTGGCTCAATCCATGTGGCATTATGTGAATTTTGGCTCAATCCATGTGGCATTATGTGAATTTTGGCTCATTCCATTTGGCATCATTTGTAAGGGGCAAGTATAATGGGGTCTAGTATTTTGTTGCGTAATGTGTAAAAGTTGTATATGGTGTTGTACACTACACTCAAGGACATGCCCCTTGTTGAGTGGCCACACCCCCTTTTCCGGAGCGCGCCTTCGGCACTCGCACAACTGCATCCTTCGCTTTTGTCGCCATGGTGGGCCTGCGTATTTTAAATGCCAGGTCCTATTTTTAATCCCATTCCCACCCTCCCTCTGCCACTCTCTTAGCATGTACACTGGCATTACTAACACCGCCCCTCCCCCACCTAAACCCTCTTTTATCATGGTGCCCCCCCTGTGATTTTATCCTGGATCCGCCCCTGTGTAGGTGACAGGGGCATGCAGTGTGATGTAGGGGACAGGGGCATGCAGTGTGATGTAGGGGACAGGGGCATGCAGTGTGATGTAGGGGCAGGGGCGTGCAGTGTGATGTAGGTGACAGGGGCATGCAGTGTGGTATAGGGGCAGGGGCTTGCAGTGTGATGTAGGTGACAGGGGCATGCAGTGTGATGTAGGGGACAGGGGCATGCAGTGTGGTGTAGGGGACAGGGGAATGCAGTGTGATGTAGGGGACAGGGGCCTGCAGTGTGATGTAGGTGACAGGGGCGTGCAGTGTGATGTAGGTGACAGGGGCATGCAGTGTGATGTAGGGGACAGGGCAGGGCCGGCACCACTAGGCAGCTTCAGGCATTTGCCTAGGACGCCAGCCACTGGAGGGCAGTAAGAGGTAACGCAGGTGACAAGTGAAACTTTGCCATGACCATTACTTCCGAGGATGTGTCTGAGAATGTGACTGTGTCTTTGTGCACAGCTGTAAAGGCTGCAGCGGCTTTATTGAGGGCGTAGGGTTGCTCAGAGGTCCAAGTGTGTGGTTTATGATGCATCCCTATACACATGCAGGGCTGCTGAGAGGGGAAGAGGGGAGAAGGTACTATTAACCTTGCGGGCCCAGGCTGGTTGGAAAGGCCTACATGCTGTTGAGTAATCTCCCCTGCCTGTGTGGATTTGCCCCTGCCCCTGGCTCAGTGTGCAGCACTGCAAATACATTTATTGCTATTGGTGCATGGCCCCAACTCCCACAATTAGGCCACACCCCTGAAAAGTTCCAAGACCTGGCATAATTATAGGCCCTCCATATTGGATCGCAGTAGCGATGGCATAAGCGACCACAATATAAGACCCTCAGTTACTTAAACGTAATTAAACCAGAAGCTACATTAAAATCCTGCAATAGTTATGACAAAAATGTTGTTTATCTTAATACGAAATGATTGCAGCTGTGTATTTAATACTTTATGTGTATGACGTAAAGCCAGGGAGGGATGATTTAGACCCTTGTGCACTGGTTTACATTATCCTGACATTGGTAAGCACCTCCTGTGCAGGCTATGCCTAACATGCACGTATTGTGCTCCCAGTTGTCTGCAGTAGCTGGAAGTGTGAAATACGAGAACCTCATTTTTTTTTTTACTTGGGTGGTTTGACGTCACTGGCATTTTTTTTAGATCTAGGTGTGGTCTAACCAGTTACATAATATGTTTTTGACCCTTTCAAGTAAAAATGTTCACAGTATGGGTTAAGTATCCAAGCAAAACAGGCTGTTATAGGAGAGGCCGGGGGTTTGTGACCTCAAAAATGGCAGCTGAGATATCTAGTGCATAGTAGGGGAAATACAAATACTGTCCATCAGATATTGGAGGACAGATGCAGATGGGAGGGTGGAAGGAGCAGGGGGATGTGGGCAAGTGTACTATCAGATGTTTTGTTTTATCCTACATTCAGCAATAGACAAAACATGTGGGCTGACAGAAATGATCTGTCAGCCAAATTCTCAGGCATGCCCAAGACCCAATAGACAAGGGCATAGCCCCCGAAACCGTGGGTGCTCCGGGGCCCGAACACCCATGGAAAGTGAGAAGCACCCACGGGCCACGGCAGCGGGGTCCCAGCAGCGGATATGCTGTCAGCAGCGGGGATCCCTGCGGCGGATGGGAACTAGTAGCTGTATTAATACCGCTGCTAGTTCCCATCTTCCGAAGGGACCCTGCTGCTGACAGCATATTCGCTGTTGGGACCCCGCTGCGGTGCTGCCACTGCCAGGATCCCCCGACTGCGAGCAGTGGGTGAGTTCCGGGCAGGTGATAGTCTGTGGGGGCACCCACCGTAAAAATCATAAATCGGCGCCCCTGGACAAGGGTGGTTCATTCAATGAGTAACAAGACTTCTCCTCAAGTCAATATATTCAACTCATATAACAGGAGCTGACTGGCAACTAAAGGTCTTATTTTGGTTCACTCGCTCCCCTGCGCGTTTGCATGGGGGAGGGATGTTTTACTTCTGCATACGCTGGGTGTTGGACGGCGGCGACAGGCTGCGCCCATGGGAACTCCCAGCTTTCATGGGTGTTCCAATGAAATCACTGGGTGTTCCCATGGAAATTAGGCAGTGACATGGGTGAGGGAGGCGGGCAGCTGACATCACCGGATGTCAGCTGCTTGCCCTCTTTCCATACAGGGAGTATGCAAAGCTAAGACACCAGAGAGTGTCTTAGTTTTGTGTGCACTTTCCAAATCATTCGAGGGTCAGCGACCATCAAATGATTTGTCCACCACACCCAAGGCTGCTAATGGATGTTTATGCAAAACATCCATTCACAGCCATGCGGGGAACTCAGTGAGCGAAGGGGGGGGGGGGGGTTAACCCACATGCTACACTGCAAATTTTCAGTGTTGCATGTGGACCAGAATATGGTCCTAAAAGTGTCACTGGAAAAATGTCTAGAAGTGGGCAGACGTGGACGGCATTAAATCAGATGTAAGGGATAATACGTCATTGCACCTGTAAGGGAGCCATTGGTTTTAATATGCATGGCAGTCTAGTGGCACCGAGACCTTTAAGCTGCTGGGACAAACCACCACATTTCAAATAAAACCCCACCTACCCCCCTGAGATGTTATGTTGATGATAGGTTGACAGTATAAAGGTCAACAGTCTATAGGTTGACCACTATTGGTCACATGAGAACCAAGTTGTTCATACTTTTCCATCCCAGTGGGCATAGAAGGAGAATATAGCATTGCAACCGCAGCAAACAATGTGAGGGGACGTGGTACACTAATATGGTGTCCATGTTGACATATTTTCGACACAGACACCCGCAAATTCAAAAAGTCATGTTGATCTTTTTCATGTCAATCTTTTGCTTGTGCCGACCTTTTGAACCTATCGGCCTAATGCACGTTTACCTTCTCCATGTGCCAACCGATTGTGGTCGACCTATTGACTTTCAACCTCATTACTGTTGACAAAATGATCCACACCCCACGGAGACTGAGCACAGATCCCAAAACTTGCATCAATCAGACAAACAACTCATTACCATAATCCCTCATATATTACAAATATCCTCACCAGTCTCCCAGTACAGCCCAGAAATACCATAGAAATTTTTGAATTCCCCAGCTAGCACCCGCTCCTGTCCTATAACAAATGTTACCATGGATATAGATGGGAGCCCAACATAGTATTTGCAGTGTGGGGTGTTCTTCTCTGTGACCTGGCAAAGTTAATTTGTGTGGGAGACATGAGGGGGCGGGACCAAATCATAAAAAAGTTACTGGCTGACGGGGGCCTCAGAGGAGGTCTGACGAAGCTGCACTGCGAAGCGCTCGTTGGCTTGTTCTCCACGTGTGGGCGCTTCTAGTGCTTGTATTCCTATGTAGATGTATACTTGAATTCCTGGTTGACTAATCTTTGTGCACCTTACCCCTATCCATATCAGGACGGCACACTAAAACCACAGTGGATCCGATCCAGCCACTGGGTCACACAGTTATAGCATTAAGCTCATTATTGTGTTCTATCCATATATGTTATTGCTGCCGTTTTGTGACAGGTATAGGTTGGATAGGATGTTCGTCCACCAGTCATAGCTATCCCACCTACAACACATACTGTAACCATCATACGAATATATTAGTCACACTTCGTTATACTAACTGGAATTCTCAAAATATTTTAAGTAGACTTAAATGTAGTCTATATATATGTTACAAACCCGTATGATAAGTATACCATACATGCTTATATTACACCTGGTAAATTTTCATTTCGGGTGAATTATCATCAGGGGGTACAGAAGTCAATATAACAACACCATTGTGATGATACCTACTGTATATGAGACAGCCCTTTTATACCCCTTTTCCACTAGCAAAAATATCCCGGGTCAGTGTGTGGGGACGTGCATCAACCTGTTTTTTTTTGCTAGTGAAAACGTGCCTAGTAGTGACCTGGGTTGGACTTGGGATGCTGCTAAGTCCAGGGGCAGTGGAAACTGGTAACCCGGGTCGATGCGACCCATGTCCCGTTCACTGCAGTGTAAAGGGGCCGCTGGGAGATGTGCTCTGCGCCACCCAATGACGTCACCCAACCGGCTTTATGTCTGTGGCTAGTGTGAAAGCCCTTGTAAGCCGTGTCGCACCCAGGTATAAAATTATACATAAGTTTATTTACCAAGATGAGAGTTCTATTGAAGATGGGATGTTGCTATGGGCAACCAATCAGATTCTATCTATTATCTTTTAGAATGTGTTAAATAAATCAAAGTAGCCTCTGATTGGTTGTCTATCTTAAGGTGCCCATACATGTTACCATTATATCGCAAAACCGAGATGCGATATTGTATACAATAATTGTAACGTGTATGGGCACCTTAAGTAAATAAACTCCATAGTATCTACTTAGCAGGTACAATTCTTATTGCTTTACCCAACATATAAAATGCTTTCCCCCACTTACAGTATTACATTGTTATCTTCCGTTCAAGTTGTTGTATATTGTATGTTTTTTGTCATTATTCCTGTACAATGCTAATTACTGTTTTGCCCTTTTGTTAATAAAGTATATTAGTATTCCTCAATTCAGCAGATTTTCTAAAGACTTGATACTGTATACATTTACTGATCTCATGTGTGTGTGACTGTGCATTACATACCAACAATTCACCATAGGATGATAATAGACCGGCACCATAGGCCTTTGTTTCCCCATCTTGCTTACAGAGACCAAACTCCACAGTAAACCAGTAAAGCTGCAGAAACACAATACATCATATCAATATAATCAGTACAATAGAATACATCTGGATGATATAATACCTCTGTACAGTATAAAGGATCAATACAACATAACGGGGACAGGTTGTTAGGTGGACAGGGTCTAAGTCGACAATGAAAAGGTTGACCACTATTGGTCAACATCATCAAAATGTGGACACAATGAAAAGGTTGACGTGAGGTTTTAACTTTTTTGTGTCTACGCCCACATGGTCGACATTATTCTTCCTCTATGCCCACTGGGATAGTAAAGTATGAAGTCGGTTTAAAAAAAACAACATGCAAAACTCATGTTGACCTTTTTCCATGTCTACCCTTTTCATGTGTCAACCTTTTAACTGTTGACTGAGACACTGTCAATCCAATGACCACATGCCCAACATAAAAGTCCAGTACAATATAATACATCAGGACAGTATACACCAGGCATGTCCAAAGTCAGGCCCGGGGGACAATTGCGGCCCGTGCTGTCCTTTTAAGTGGCCCTCAGTCTCCAGCTGGAAGCGGGCAGAGCATCAGATGTGGGAAGCATAGCACAGGACACTAAAGGTGGGGCCCCGGCGAGCGCGCCTTTACCTTGCTGCCTGCTGCAGTGATGAGGTGCCGGCCGCCACAGTCAGATGTGTTTGGCATCCTACCACTGCTTCTGCAATCGTATATCACCCTACTCCACAATCACAGTGACCGCAGTGTTTGGGGAGAGGGGCAGCAAGGGGGAAGCTTGCTCCCGTAACATGCAGAGTGGAGGAGGGCAGCAGCGGGAGCCCAAGCATCTCCTGTCCTTGCAGTGCCTGCTTTGGCTCTTCTTCCTCTGGCTCACACAAGGGGCTGGGAAACATAAGGGAAGGGAGGGGTCAGGCTGGGGGACATACAGTGAATGGAGGCAGTGATGGCCATTCAGAGAAGGGGGAGCAGGGGCAGGCTGGGGGACATACAGTGAATGGGGGACAGAGTGGGGTACATAGTGAATGGGGGTCATACAGTGAAGGAGGGTCAGGCTTGGGGACATACAATGAATGGAGGCACTGATGGACATTAAGAGAAGGGGGGCAGGCTGGGGGACAGAGTGAATGGGTGCAGAGTGGGGGACCATTCTGATGTGTTTAATGATTCAAAGAATGTCAGGCTGAATGGTCGGCCCCCACACATTTACACTTCACCAAATCTGGCCCTCGTCACAAAAAGTTTGGACACCCCTGGTATACACCATCCGTATTGTATAAAAGTTCTGTACAATATAATACTTCAGGACAGTATACACCATCAGGAGTGTATAAAAGCATACCTCCCAACTGTCCCGCATACTGTATTTAGGGACGTTCCCGCGTCCCGCCCGGGTCCAGGGCCGCCGAGAGGGGGGATTGGGTACTAATTACCCGGGCCCAGGCTTGCTGGAGGGGCCCAGCAGGAGCCCTGGTCCTACCCCCCCTTCCCCCAGGCAGCAGCACACACGTACAGCACGTGCTGTGCTGGCAGCAGGATCAGCATGAGCATCTCACTGACAGCACTAGAGCTCATGCTGAGCCTGCTGTCAGCACAGCACATGCTGTAGGTATGTGCTGCTGCTGCTGAGGGGGGGGGGGGGGGCGATAATAACACTCCCCCCTCGGCTTTAAAGTGTGTTTTGATGCCGTGGCCTAATTGCGGTAGGTGGCCATACCCCTAAATTAGACCACACCCCAAAATTTTACCGGTGCCCGGCATACCTCTCGGCTGCCCTGCCCGGGGCCCGTGAGTTGGGAGTCCCCCCCAGCATGCAGAGAATAGACGCTGCGTGCATGCGCACAGCGTCTATTTAGCGACGCAGAGTGGCAAAAACCGGGGGGGCTCAGCACGGTCCCGATTCAGGGGGAGCCAAAGTTGGGAGGTATGTAAAAGTTCTGTAAAATATAATACAATAGGACAGTATACACCATCAGGAGTGTATAAATGTTCTGTACAATATAATACATCAGGACAGTATACACCATCAGGAGTGTATAAAAGTACAATATAATACAACAGGGCAGTATACGCCATCAGGAGTGTATAAAAGTACAATATAATACAACAGTACAGTATGCGCCATCAGGAGTGTATAAAAGTACAATATAATACAACAGGATAGTATGCGCCATCAGGAGTGTATACAAGTACAATATAATACAACAGGACAGTATGCGCCATCAGGAGTGTATAAAAGTACAATATAATACAACAGGACAGTATGCGCCATCAGGAGTGTATAAAAGTACAATATAATACATCTGGACAGTATGCGCCATCAGGAGTGTATAAAAGTACAATATAATACAACAGGACAGTATACACCATCAGGAGTGTATACAAGTACAATATAATACAACACCATCAGGAGTGTGTAAAAGTACAATATAATACAACAGATCAGTATACACCATCAGGAGTGTATAAAATACAATATAATACATCAGGACAGTATACACCATCAGGAGTGTATAAAAGTAGAATATAATACATCAGGACAGTATAGGCCATCAGGAGTGTATAAAAGAACAATATAATACAACATATTAAATTGTAATAACACAGAATATCAATTCTTTACTTTTTTAACCTTTTTTAAGTTCTCTAGGTTAACTGTAGAAGAGGGAATGTGACCGGGGTTTGTGCAAGATTAAAACGAGGATAACAGAATACTGTATAGTCCAAATGTTTCTTTACCAAGTAATGATGTACTGTATGACACTCACACGTATACTGCCGGTCATTGCCATTATGGCTTTGTGGTCCCAGATGACCAAGCTTTTATTTTATTGAATTCTCGGAAAAA